>NC_134798.1:43063861-43068861 GCF_046742065.1 Oratosquilla oratoria
GATGGATAGCAACCGACCGTCAACTGCGGTTGACAGGGACGAGTAGAGGTTGAGTGACAGGAGTTGAGGGTTGAGGTGGGTTGAGGGGGGTGTTGATGGGGCTGGGGGGAGGATGAGGGGGTTGAGGGAGGATGAGGGGGTTGAGGGGGTGTTGAGGGGGAATGGGGAAGATGAGTGGGGTTGATGGCTGAGGTGGGTTGAGGGGGGTATTGAGGGGGCTGGGGGAGGATGAGGGGGTTGAGGGGGGTTGAGGGGGTGTTGAGGGGGGTTGAGGGGGTGTTGAGGGTGATTGAGGGGGTGTTGAGGGGGGATGGGGAGGATGAGGGGTGTTGAGGTGGGTTGAGGGGGGTGTTGAGGGGGCTGGGGGAGGATGAGGGGGTTGAGGGGGTGTTGAGGGGGGATGGGGGAGGATGAGGGGGGTTGAGGGTTGAAGGGGTTGAGGGGGGCTGGGGGAGGATGAGGGGAGTTGAGGGGGATGAAAATTACAAGCAATAGTGGAAGAATGGAAAGCTTAAGTATGTAAACAAATGTTTACTTTTTCCTGGCTGGTGCCGCCAGGCGATTTTATTCAGGTGCGTTGCAACCTTTCAGACAAAACTGAGGTCTGGTGCCTCTTGAGGGAGAGAGAGGGAGGGAGAGAGAGAGAGAGAGAGAGAGAGAGAGAGAGAGAGAGAGAGAGAGAGAGAGAGAGAGAGAGAGAGAGGAGGGGGAGAAGGAGATGGAGAGAGAGGGAGAGAAGGAAGGAAAGGGAGTGAGGAGATGGAGGGGAGGGAGAGAGAGGGAGAGAGAGGGGGAAAAGAAGGAGAGGGAGAGACAAAGAATGAGAAAGTGAGAGAGAGAGAGAGAGAGTGAGAGAGAGAGATAGAGAGAGAGAGAGAGAGAGAGAGAGAGAGAGAGAGAGAGAGAGAGAGAGAGAGAGAGAGTGATAGAGTGAAAGAGAACAAGAGTGAGAGTGATAGAGAGAGAGACAGAGAGAGGACCCGTGGAATCTTTCCGACTGCACGGCATCTGTGGCACCGCCACTCATGCAGATTTGCGTGGAAGAGTGCGCAAAATGTGACGCATGACATTTTCACTTTCTTTATCTTATTTTCTTATTAATTTATCTATTCATTCATAACACTATATTAATCTGTTTCTCTTATTTATTAATTTATTTACTTATTTATCTAATTATTTATTTTTTGTCATTTTTTTTATTATTTTGTGATCAGCCAGACGAGGCAGCAAATGGCTCAATCAGCCAATTGACCCAAACGCCGTGACATCACATAGCCGCACGCACTCTTCTCCCCCCGAGCCCTGTTAGTGATGCAATCTGAGAACATGAGGACGTGAGCATGTG
Organism: Oratosquilla oratoria; assembly: GCF_046742065.1. Classification (NCBI taxonomy): domain Eukaryota; kingdom Metazoa; phylum Arthropoda; class Malacostraca; order Stomatopoda; family Squillidae; genus Oratosquilla; species Oratosquilla oratoria. The sequence goes on from NC_134798.1 coordinate 43,065,207, forward strand.
ACACGACATGCTATTTCCAAGTGTGACGGACCGTGACGTAATAGGCCACACTGACGTCACCCTTCCTCTGCGTGTGCATCGTCACATCCACAACAACAACAACAATAACAACAACGAGAGCAGTGGCGCAAGCTTCAAGGTCATCAGCAACAACACAATTTATAATAACAGAGTGACGTCATTCGTTCTCTCCCTTTCTTTCCCACTCTCTCTAACTCTCATGCTCTCTCGCTCTCTCTCTCTTTCTCTTTCCAGCTCTCTCTCCATCTCCCTGTCTCTCACGCTCTCTATCTCTCCCTCTCTCTAACTCTTTCCCGCTCTCTCTCTCTCTCTCTCCCAACTCTTTCCCGCTCCCTCTCTTTCTCTCTCACGCTCTCTCACTCCTCTTTCTCACACTCTTTCACGCTCTCTCCCTCATTCTCTTTCACACTCTCTCCCTCTCTCTCTCTCTCTCTCAACTCTCTTCGACGACTTTATTCAGCTGAAGAGACGTCATTATAATGAAGGGATTACGATGATCTTAGTTTACTCCTTCACAGCTTTTATTCTGGCAAACAACAGATTTCATTCACGTGTGTGTGTGTGTGTGTGTGTGTGTGTGTGTGTGTGTGTGTGTGTGTGTGTGTGTGTGTGTGTGTGTGTGTGTGTCTGTGTGTGTGTGTGTGTGTGTATGTGGGTGGGTCACTGTACCGAAGTGGTCATGAGGGTTCCTGTCCACTTTGAAACAGATTATCTCAATTACCTCTATAGTGCCAGAGGCTCCCAATGTCCATGGCACTGTGCCACTCGAAGGTCAAAACTGTGTTCATGGCACCCACCAACTCAAACCCCTCCCTCTCTAAAAATAAATAAATGAATAAATAAATAAATAAAATTAATAATAATGATAATAAATAAATAAAATAACAAATGAATATATACATATATAAAAATAGATAAACTAAAAATAATAATAAATCAATAAAATAAAGATAATACAATATATATATATATACATATATACATATATATATATATATATATATATATATATATATATATATATATATATATATATATATACACCGTAGGAAGGTGCAAAAGTACACACATGGGGTAAAACTGGATACCGTCTTTGTTACAAACCTAATTATGTTTGTCAACAAAATAAAAGGAAGGAATTCTACAAAACACATTGTAGTTGTTGGTTTTATTTCCCTGTCCTGTCATAATCAAGTATGTAACAAAGACAATGGCCAGTTCACTCCAACGGTATGATGAATATAAAGTAAAATAGATACATAAATATACATTAAAAAACAAATAAAAATAAAGTGACAATATCAATGACAATAAAAAAATATATATATAGAAATTAGAAAACAATAAAAAGATTAGAAAAGTATAAAATTACATCAGTTCCGTATTCGTATCTATGGGAGAATAATTAACAAAAAAAATGGAAACTTAAATACATCCAAATTTAATTTACTCAGCCGTGAGAAAACTCTGCAAGTCCCCCAACCCCAATAAAAAAGAAAAAGAAAAAGAAAAAATATATATATATATATACATATATATATATATATATATATATATATATATATATATATATATATCATACGCCCCCCTCGCCATTGCAGGGGGCATCCCCCAATTTGGAAACAATTGCGTCACACCGATGTGTAAAGGAAGACACGAGGAAGGATCCCGAAGAAGATCCAAGGGCAGAAAGGGTCTTCTCAAATATGGATATTAGAACAATAATGAAATGAATAAAGAAATAAAAAATATGCTAAAAATAATAATAATAATAATAATAATAATAATAATAATAACAATAATAATGATAAAAATAAAATGAAATGGTGAACTAGATACACAAATAATCCAATCAAAAAATATGATAAAATGGTACATGAAAAAATAAAACAGATAAAGTAAGAAATAAACATGTAAATAAATAAATAAAAAAAATGAATACAAAGGTGTTGGGGTTCGAACTGTGGAGCTTTAAGACGCCAAGCAAGCACCCTCCCCCACCACCCCCGCCCCTGCCCATCGCCAAGGTCATCAAACAGAAACTGAAAGAAGTTAAACAACAGTACTGGGAGCAATAATAACAGTCGAAGGAACAAAGGCCCCATTCAGCGACAAGGCCAATCTGACCGTGCAATATCCTTGTACGTGTTTATTCTGGCTGCCGTCAGGCGATTTTATTCAACTGTGGGAGGCATCTAGTGGTCAAACGGAACCCCCCAACCTATAAGCCCCCCACAATCCTCCCCCCCCCCACTTCCTGATCCTCCACCAATTTCCTCACCGCAATAAATAAACCATGGCGACATAACCCAACCCTGCTTACACATTATCTACTCCCCATGCATCTGCTCTCTAACTCTCTTTCCTTCTCTCTTTCTCGCTCTCTCTCATAGACAGCTCGAAGTACATATGAAACATTCCACACTAGCCTCGATGTGGTCAGACTACCCGTACTGTCAGGTTCACATACACAAACATACACCCACACACGTACACACGAACACACACACACGCACGAACAGACACACACACACACACACACATACACACACAAACTCGCCACCCAAGTCACACAGACGTGATCAACCAACGTCACCAGAACCAACTAAACAAATTCCGCCACCGAATATTTGCAAAAGGAGACATCCACATCGGCACTCGCCTATTATGTTACCGTGACATAACACCGCGCTATCACTTGTCCCAAGTGTCAGAGCACTCGAACACCCCCACAACTCCTTCTAAGAGTGCCCCTTATCAACCCTGGGGGAGGGCGAAGAGGAGGAGAGGGGGAGAGGGGGGAGGGAGATGAGAGGAGAGGTGGGAGGGAGAGGAAAGGGGAGGGGCAGGAGAGGGGAGAGGGGAGTGGCAGGAGAGGGGAGAGAAGAGGGTAGAGGGGGGATGGGTAGGGAGAGGAGAGAAGGAGGGAGAGGGGGAGGAGGAGAGCGGGAGGGGGAAGAAAGGGGGAGGGGAGAGAGGGGGAGTGGGAAGAGAGGGGGGAGAGGAAGGGGGAGAAATTCCACCCAGCCAATGCGGGATCTTCTAACCGCTCGGGACATCGGTGAAAATAGCCTCATTGGCTCAATTTCACAAAACTCTGCATCCTCTTAATCCCTTTGTTGATTTGGTTCTCGCTAAATTCAGATTTTAATCGGCTGATGGGTGGTGGTGGTTGGGTGGGAGAGGGGGCAGTCTCCCAGGAGCGTCCCCACCCCCTCGGCTGAATAAAATCGCCTGACGCCAACCAAAACTAATGTATGAATAATAGAACAAATGAACAAGTAAATAAATAATAAGAATGTAGATAATCAATAGAAATAAGACATACCAACAAAAGCTTGAATTGTACCGATATATATATATATATATATATATATATATATATATATATATATATATATATATATATATATAATATAATGACACCCAAAACCACAGCGTTCCCCGACCTACTTAGCGTTCCTTCGCTAACTGCATCACGGATTTTAAGTTTCGCACAAAATCCGCTAGGTGACCGCGACGCTGTGACGTCACGCAGCACCTCACCCCCCCCTCCCCTCCAGCATCACCACTCCACACCACCTACATACCATCTCACCACCATCCCAAAGTAACAATAAAATATCTAATGTTT
>NC_134798.1:43073861-43078861 GCF_046742065.1 Oratosquilla oratoria
TACAGGGTCGGCTGGATAATATAATTTACATCGAGACATATCAAGTAGGAGTCTAGTTCTACGTCTCAGACTCAATAAACGCTTGTACAACGTACAACCAGAAAATTGTAATACTTTGTAGATACTATTTTTATTACAATTCAACCAAACCAGTAAATTTTGTTGACACACTACCAAGCTCACCGAGAATCATCCGCGCCGTTGTAAGCGTAGTTGAATCGTTTTGCTAAATCGAGTAAAATCCATTTGTTTGTTGGGATGCGACAATTTGATGAAATATTGCAACATTCCTTGAATTTCGTTCACTATCTTTTTTATGAGAAAATATTTTAAAAGAATTTAAAATCCCGAGGAGCCAAAAAGAAAGCGTGGCATAATGTAGGTGAAAGAAAAATTTAATATGGAATTGAGTTAATAGCGGACGCAAAGCCGTTGAGAAATAACCGTCGAGGCGCTAATATGTCGACAATTTGCGTTGAAAGGCGGCAATTTCCTTGCAACCCGTCTCAGCTATTTGGCTGAAGACCTTTTTTGTGAAGATGTTAACCGCTAAACTACCTGTTTTGCAACGGCAGAGACCGTTAACTTGTTGCAAAGGGTGCCATCTTCAAAGAGAAAAGGTTTTATACAAACTGAATTGGAAAATGAGCAAATATTTATCAGACGCGGAGCATATTTACATTCGCCAATGGCTGCTTGTGGGAAAGGCACGTCGGAGGGAAGTGATGGAATTACTGTTGGAGAAAGTGTTGGTAAATGAGATTGCGATGGTGGTGGTAACAGTGACTGATAAAATAATGTCTATTAATAGGATATTGATGATAGTAAACCAGTGATATTCACAAAGAAAAGAAATTGAATGTTACCATGTCAGTGTTGCCAACAAACGTTCAACAACTTTAATAAAAGTTGTGGAAATCTATAGACAAGAATGGTTTTTAACATATATCTGAAAGAATAGACAGTTACATATTTTTAACCACTTACCAGAATGAATTTTCCCTGACACCCAGCCTGTCGCCAAGCTGTTTTATTTATATGGTTGTGCAGATGTGATAGTGAAAAGATACATTCATTCAATGGAACCAGTAATAGACAAGCGAGTTGGAGGGTGATGGTCTCATTACCTTTGCCTTTTCCACTAAAACATCCAGATTAAGCTGTAGTCTGGTACCTCTTGTAGAGTTGTACACGTGAAATTATTCTAAATAAGTTTCTTTGTCCTAAATTCCTAATAAATATTTTATTTACTTTCCATGACTGTTGAATGGCGTTGATATATATTTAATAATTTAGTACTGTTCCACTGTGGTAATATTTATGGACCGTTAGAGGTCAATTGCCATGTCATATACACTGCAATATAACCCATAATGGTGTTCTCTGCCCGCTGGTACATTTCAATTACTTCTGATATTGCTTCATCACGCCCGCCTTTACAGTCGACAGTAATATAAATCCTTAGAGCGTTTGGCTGTTGCCAAAATCAAATAAAGAATACGTTTTGTCAATATCATCACTTGAAATAAATCGCATACACATTTCAATCGATGGGCGGCTAACAATTGAATAAAGTCGATGTTAGTTTGAACCAAATCTGTGTTATCGTATGAAATTAATTATTTTCCCGCGCAAAAGTACGAGTGTGTTGGTATCCATGATTGTCGCCTCACAGGATTATCCGTTATGCTTGATTACAAGATATGATTTCGGTATATATTGATTCTTATATAGTACTATATTTTATTATTTCTGCCCTCGTGGTAAAATTAATATATGATATCGTGTATAAATGAAAATAAAATTGATTCAATCTTTGCGTTATAGAAGGACGTGACAAACAGGGATACCAACTGATTTGCACGGTAACCTTTTTACACTGTCGACTGCCATGTAGCCAGAGAGAACCGTTAGGGATTGTTTCAATGTTGATAATTCTTGAAGGTTATTTCATAGCAGCTGGTGCCATGACACTGTGAACTCGTGATTTTTATTTCATGTCTTTATTTTTATTTTTTATTGTTGCCAAATTGTAGCCGTTAGGTTTTTGTTTCACTTTGTTCGCATTTGAGTACATTTCATAACGGTTGATGTTATGGCGCTGGGAATGTATATATTTTTTCATATTAGTTTTATTTAGATATTAGTTATGTGTGATTTTATATAAAAATTAATTTATTTGTATTTTCTCTATTTAGTTTTTTCTCTGAAATATTGCCGTTTCGCAGTCGCATCTTCCCTGAGTTGGGGCGAATAGCGGTGCAAATGAAGGTCAAATGACCAGAGCCGTTGGGAGACACGGGACCTGTGTGTGCACATGTGCACGAGCATAACGCACACACACACACACGATTGCATATTAACTGTGAGATGTTTGTTTTTAGAATATTAAATAAGCTTCAACCCATAGGTCTGATATTTTAGTCTGTGATTGGACATTGTGACAATTTTTATCGCTTATCGAAAGCATCTTAGGTTTATCAACACAACTATTACCGTGTGTGCATGTGTACATGCGTGTGTGTACGTGGACAGGTACACACAATCCATAAATGTAAATGGCGGTTAACTCGCACCCAGTAGTCTTATATATTTTTATTTATTTAATTATTCATTCATTTATGAGTTTATTCATTAACTTATTATTATTCATAGGACCGACCTGGTCACCCACACTATCACCAACCACTTTTCCACCATTTATTTCACCGGTATTTTCACCATTTCTCATCACAGCCACTATTTACACCAACGATCAGCCTCCTTCCTGGATCAGGTTGCCGCCAGACGATTTTATTAAACAGAAAAACAAATTAGATACGGAATTGCCCCCACACACCTAAAATAAACAAAATAATTTGAAGATGTGTATAACAAAATATTACTACAAATATTCTGGATAACGTGACGTTTGGGAACAAAAGCAACGACGACGACGACGACGACAAGAATAACAACAACAACAACAACAATAGGAGTGGAGAGCGTGGGAAAATGTTGCCAAAGACTTTGCTATTGTAGCACCACCATTTAGCAGCAACAGAAACCACGTAAAAATAAAAATAAAAAAGAGGACCGTTATGCCAAACAGTGGCGACATGACGTTACAGTAACCTCAAAAGAAATATATATATATATATATATATATATATATATATATATATATATATATATATATATATATATATACACACATATATTGTTTGTTCATCTATTAGCTTGTACACTTTGAGTAAAGAAAACAAAGAGATGTAATATTCGTTCAAATTTGAACGCATTCATAGATTAATTTCCATTGAAACATCAGTCTAACAAGAGACCTATTGGTACATAAGACTAGCAAGTGAAATACAAAATAATAGAAATAACAAAATGATGATGGTAACAATAATACTAACAATTAATGCTGCTGATAATCATGATTGATGCTGCAGTCTTTCTACAGTAGATGCAGTGCAATGCACTCTTTCCCACAAATGCATCTGTGAGAAGTTTGAGCTAATCACTTGCTGTGTCGCGCCTACGCCAGGAGACGCGTAACTACGGCCGAAGCCGCCGGAAGCAGAAACTGTTGACCGTGTGGAGTCGATTCCTGTACTTTGGGTCTCTCTCTCTCTCTCTCACACACACACACACACGTACATATATAGTCGTCCGCAAACTCACAAAAACACATAAAAATGACAAATTTAATTGAATACATATTCACACGTTCAAAAATACACACACACATAAAATACACAAATGTACATACACCAAAAAGTATATGCATAATCATACATAAGCATGACATTGCGAAAGTATATATTAACACACAAGTGCACACACACATATATATATATATATATATATATATATATATATATATATATATATATATATATATATATATATATATACCCGCACGTAAAAATAATACGCCTTGTAATGTGCGTATGCATAGGTGTACGCCAACGCAGTTACGCGCAGGCACACGTAATGCGTACACCACCCATTTTCCCTCTTTTGCGTAAAAGGGCGTTCGGGGTGGAGTGGGTGAGGAGGCAGACAATGGGCGCGGAAATGCCGTGGAACGTGTAATGGGTGCTCTTTGGGGGCGGAATTGTGCGTACACACCTGTGTGTAATTGTGTACGTATATGTACGTGTTTATGTGTGTGCATGAATGTACGTGTGTGTGCATGTATATACGTGTGTGTGCACGTATGTACGTGTGTGCATGTGTGTGTGCGTGCATGCATGTATGCACGTGTGTCTGCATGTATGTATGTATGTGTGTCTGCATGCATTTACGTGTCTGCATGTATGTACGTGTGCGTGCATGTATGTACGTGTGTGTGTGCATGCATGTATGCACGTGTGTGTGCATGTATGTGCGTGTTTGTGTCCATATATGTGTGTGTGCATGTATTTACGTGTGTGTGCATGTATGTATGCGTGTGTGTGCATGCATGCATGTATGCACGTGTGTGTGTGTGTGCATGTATGTATGTGCTTACCTTATTTCATACCTAATTGTATGTTTGTTTTTTACGTAACTAATGTGTGTGTGTGCATACGGACCTATTTTTACCTAATTATGATATACAGGAAAGGTGTTAGGCTCAGTGTTAGGACCATGTGTTTGCCTCGTGACTGACAGCTTTCTCCCTTACGGATGAGAGCTCAGAGATCGTTTAGTTCGATCCATGGGTAACCGTACACATACACACGCACACACACACACACACACATTTCCTTGACCAAAGCGAACAGTAACGGCTTACAGTGTTTTGAAGCTTTCTCGCCCTCAGTGGGACGCGAACTCGGACCTTTATACATAGCAGCCCGGTCATGTGTGTATTAACCTAATCTTAATATACAGGAAAAGAGCTACACTCGTAGGGTCCCTTCTCTCTCTCTCTCTCTCTCTCTCTCTCTCTCTCTCTCTCTCTCTCTCTCTCTCTCTCTCTCTCTCTCTCTCTCTCTCTCTTTCTCTCTCTCTCTACATGCATCAGTATA
>NC_134798.1:43081361-43101361 GCF_046742065.1 Oratosquilla oratoria
CCGATTTTATTCATCCACGGGCCGACCTCCTCACCCGGCGTTTTAAGAGCACGACAAGAAAGACCTTTAATCGTCCTCTTAAACAAAGACCGCAGGGTGAGGGGGAGTGGAAGGAGGTGCCAGAGAAGGATGGAGTGGGAGGACGGCGTGGGAGGCGGAGGAGGGTAAGTGGAGGGTGGGAGGGAGGGAGGGAGGAGGCTGGGAGGTGAAGTAGTGGGAGGAAAAGGAGGAGGTTGGAGGTTACAAGTGGGAAGGGGAGGAGGTGGGGAGAGTGGGAGGGGGAGGAGGGTGGGAGGGGGGAAGAGGAGGGGAAGGTGGGAGGAGGAGGAGGGGGAGAAGGAGAGGAGAAGGAGAGGAGTGGGAGGGGAAGGTGGGAGTGGGTGATGGAGGGGGAGGGTGGGAGGCGAGGGGAGGGGAGGGAGAAAGCTGAGTGGTATTGTGTTTCGTATGTTATACCCAGCGCGTCTATACCTTCGGTGGGGGGGTTGGAGGGATATCGCACCGGGAGATGAAGTCATAGAGGTTAGGGAGGTGGGGGAGGTTAGGGAGTAGATGAATAACACCCCCCTTTCTCTCTCCACTCTCTCTCTCTCTCTCTCTCTCTCTTTCCACGCTCTCTCTCTCTCCACTCTCTCTCTCTCTCTCTCTCTCTCTCTCTTTCCACGCTCTCTCTCTCTCTCTCTCTCTACGTTCTCTCTCTCTTTCTCTCTCTCTCTCTCTCTCTCTCTCTCTCTCTCTCTCTCTCTCTCTCTCTCTCTCTCTCTCTCTCTCTCTCTCTCTCTCTCTCTCTCTCTCTCTCTCTCTCTCTCTCTCTCTCTCTCTCTCTCTCTCTCTCTCTCCTCTCTCTCTCTTTCTCTCTCTCTCTCTCTCTCTCTCTCTCTCTCTCTCTCTCTCTCTCTCTCTCTCTCTCTCTCTCTCTCTCTCTCTCTCTCTCTCTCTCTCTCTCTCTCCCCTCGCCCTACGTGGTGGCTTGCTTGGATAGTGTCTGAGGAAAATCAGGGATTTGAAACCGATTTTTCTTACAGACGTCACGCGTTGACCTTAGCGGGATTCGAACTTCTTCATGGAACTCGCCCAAATATTTAAATGAATAGTCAAGTAATTGATAAATAAATACATATTATTTGTAAAGAATATTCCATAACTAGGCAAAGATCACACGTACACACACACATACACACATACACACACACATACACACACACACGCACACACACACACACACACACAACTGATTAAAAGCGTCTTTTGATAGCCATAATAGAATCATTAAAGCCCTCATTAGTAAAAGACTTAAACTCGAACTTCCTGTGACGTCACAAACTTCTCCGTTACTGACCTCCTCACCCACTTCGCCGTTTCCTCTTCCGCCGTCACGTTACGGGGCGTGACGTCACATGTTACGATCAGTGACATCTTTTTTTATTTTCATTACTATTATCATTTTATTATTATTCAATATTATTATTATTATTTTATTTATTTGTTGTTTATTTTATTTTATTTTTTTTGCAAATTCTGTCTTCTTTATTTTCATTGTTATTATCACTTTCTTATTACTTAATATTATTGTTATTATTATTCTATTATAATTTAATTCATTTGTTGTTTATTTAATTTATTTATTTATTTATTTTGCAAATTCTGTATTTTTTATTTTCATTGTTATCATTTTATTATTATCTAATACTATTGTTATTATTATATATTATCTTATTATTATTTTATTTTTTGTTTATTTTCCCAACCACTGTTCCCGCCTGCCGCGATGCGATTTTATTCAGCTGAGGAGACACTATCGTAAAAACAGGGTTACCACCAACTCAATTAAGCCCATTAAACCTTTGAAACAGCGGCACCACCCTTTCTAGACATCACTTTAGCTGCCAAGGTCACTGTGGAGGGGCTCTCGTGACGTCATGTCGCTTGTGAGATGTGATGACGTCATAGGGCAGGAAAACGTCGCTTTGTTTATTAACGGGCAACCATTTTCAATTTTGCAATTATCCCGATTTATGAACAAATATCCCTGACATTTCTTCAGAATAGCCGAAAGGATAAGAAATTAGGAATTTTCTTTTCCCAAAATAGAATTTAGAAAGAGATGAGATCATGAAAATAAATAGATAAAATGTCGTTAGACATAATTCAATATGGCGTCCGCCTTAGAGGCGTTACCGCACTTGAGTATTTTACCTCCAATTGTTGGAGCAGATTTGCAGCTCGCAGCTTCCAGGAAGGAATCTGATATGCTGGGGGAAAATAATTTCCCTTCAGCATATCAAACGACATTATGTGTAAATTGTTGAGGAAACAAAATTATGATTATACGGCGATCTTTCTCTCTGGACTGTCATTACGTGGAATATTTTTTTTTTTTTTTTTTTTTTTTTTTTTTTTTTTTTTCCTGTCCGACGAGTGATTTGTTGGTTGGTACCTTGCTAGTTTCCTTCCTGGGCAATCATAGCGAAAGCAGCTCATTAGAAGAAGAAAAAGAATAAGACACAAATTTGTCTTCTAAACCCCCTCTCCCCCATCCACTCCCCCTCCCCCCATCCACACCCTCCACTAGACTAGGATTTATTTATTTGTATATTTATTTTATTCATTTCATTTATTTATTTATTTGTCACTAATGTATAGATACCACTAGACTAGGATTTATTTATTTGTATATTTATTTATTGGTTTATTTGTCACTGATGTATAGATACATATATGTTCCGCTCCACTGAATCGTCTTTCACGATACGCAACGGGGAACGCCGTGACGATAGCCTTGTCCCTCCATAAGAGGGTGGAATGGTGAAATACATAGATTAACATAAAATGTCAGGTCTGGCGGAGTTACTGGGTAAGGCCCGGGCACAGTGACGTCATCTGTCACCCGTAATGGCTTCCGGTGGGCAGAGTGACGTCATAGATCAGTTTTATTACTTGCGAGGGACGCTCAGAGCTATGCAGTAGTGGTGTACAGTTGCACACATAAGTTCCCTCTCTCTCTTGTATTCTCTCTCTCTCTCTTCCTCTCTCCTTTCTCTCTCACTCTCTCTCTATTTCTCGATTGTCATTAATGTTTTAAGTAATTCCGATCTTTCATAAGTGCGCACACATATATGTACACACGCACGCACACACACCTACACACACGCACACACACGCTCACACACACATACGCACACACACACACACACACACATACGCACACACAAACACATTCCTAAACACGTGCACACACCTACACACGCACACACATACAAAAACACACAAACACATACATACTATCAGACGAAGCTATAATTGTTTTCATATTCCAGTTCCAGTAATTTGGTTCCTGTGGATGTCACTAAAATCACTAATATATTGATTTTTATTATTACTATTATCATTATTATTATTTCTATTATTATTATTATTATTATTATTATTGTTATTATTATTATTATTATTATTATTATTATTATTATTATTATTATTATTATTATTATTATTATTATTATTATTATTATTATTATCATTATCATTATTATTGTTATTATTATTATTATTATCATTATTTTCGTTTTGTTTTATTTATTTAATGTTGTATTATTTTTTTTTTATTATATTATTATTAGTAGTATTATTGTTATTTCTTATTTATTTATTTATGTTTTATTTATTCTTATTTAATTATTTATTTATTTGTTTACTTATTTATTTATTTTTCTTTCCCCTCCCTCGCTTACCACAAGAGAAAGTCGTTGATTTGATCTCGGAGGATGTTGGGGATCGAACTGGAGCCTCTGTGGTCACGGGGCGGGATCAGAGCCGCCCAAGAACGTGCTGAGAAAAATTCCATCAGTTGACCTGGCCGTCTGGGTAGAGTGGGCCAAGGTAACGGCTTCGGCCGCAGCTAGGCATAGGTTATCGCAAACAGAGAAAAGCTAGAGTCATTTTATGTCAACATCTCTGGTTGAGATTGACTATTGTTGCCATGAAATGGGTCTCTCTCTCTCTCTCTGTCTCTCTCTCTGTCTCTCTCTCTCTCTCTCTCTCTCTCTCTCTCTCTCTCTCTCTCTCTCTCTCTCTCTCTCTCTCTCTCTCTCTCTCTCTCTCTTTGTCCAGGAGGGACACATCCCAGCCTCTTAATTTCAGCTGAATAAAATCGTCTGCCGCACGCAATAATAATCTACACAGTGCGTCACGGTATTGGAAAAACTTAATCGTCACCATCCAGTGAGAAGACGACCGTTATTTCCGTTAAGTTTCCTCCCGTGATACGAATTTTCAAAATCGATGAACCGGTACATGTTTGAATATACTGAGCTCGTGGATGTCACCAGTCCCTCGCTAAGACGCGACATAAGAAAAAAAAAAAAATAATGTTCAAAAGTTCAAATAAAAAAATATGTAACAGTTGCCATTTTGAAAAACCAGTGAACCTGTGGACGAAGACAGCGAGAGAGAACCAAGAAAAAGAAAATAAGAAAAAAAAGAATAAATAAACAGACAAGAGAGAGTCAAGATCAGGGAGGTCAGATTCTTGCATGGAGACGCTGAACAAGATTTTATACACACACACACACACACACACACACACACACACACACACACACACACACACACACACACACACACACATATATATATATATATATATATATATATATATATATACTGTATATATATATATATAATATATATACATGTATATATATATATATATATATATATATATATATATATACATACATATATATATATTATATATATATATATATATATAATATATATATATATATATATATATATATATATATATATATATATCCGACAAACCGAAAACAATAGCTGCCACACGATACGGAAGGGCTGGAGAAGGGGAAGGCAGACCCAACCCTTCGTTACGAACGGGTTACCATGGGGACGAAAGGACTTGCGGTGGTATTCTTAAAAAAAAAAAAAAAAAAATATATAAATCTTATATGAATCCTTGGAAGGGAAAGATTCTTATAAGGATATATATATAATAGAATACCACCGTAATATATATATATATATATATATATATATATATATATATATATATATATATATATATATATATATATATATATATGAGAGAGAATGTGGGTGGGGAAGGGCAAACGAAGATGTGTTAGATGTGTGTAGTCCTCTGAAGAAGACCAAGTTGGTCGCAACGTTAGGGCAATAAACTCTATTCATAACACATCTTCGTTTGCCCTTACCACCACCCACATTCTCTCTCATTTGTCTGAAATAATCTCATATATATATATATATCTATTTTTTTTTTTAGTTTAGTTTAGTTTAAGAATACCACCATAAGATTATTATATATATATATATATATATATATATATATATATATATATATATATATATATTTATATATATATATATATATTTTTTTTTTTTTTTTTTTTTTTTTTTTTTTTTTTTTTTTTTTTTTTAGTTTAAGAATACCACCATAAGATTCTTACGGTGTTATTCTTAAACATTATTTCCTCGTATAAATCTTTCCCGTCCAAGGATCTATATAATATAAAGGAAATAATTTTTTTAAGAATACCACCGTTAATACCATTATTACCATTATTATTACGAAATCTAAGGGGATCTCTTATTTCCGGTTACTATTGCTATTACAAAGCTTAAGGGGGTCTATTACTAACAATAAGCTAAAGGGGGTCTTAGTGCTATTACCAAGCCTAAGGGGGTCTCTTATTAGCTGTTACTATTACTATTACTTATCCTAAGGGGGGTCTCTTAATACTATCAATAAGCCCAAAGGGGTCTTATTACCATCACTATTACTGTCACTATTACCAACCCTAAGGAGGTCTCTCATTATCATTACTATTACTAATCCTAAGGGGGTCTTTTATTGCCATTACAATTACTGTTACCATTACTAAGCCTAAGATATCTTTTGTTACTATTACCGTTACTAAGCCTGAGGGGTCGCGATCAGCCATGAACGCCTTCACCCCGGTGTCCGTAGCTTCCGGTACGCCATCTGGCGCGCATCAGACGAAACACGGATGCTGTGACGGAGTCAAACGCTTTCTCGAGGTCCAAGAAACGAGACTAACGGGTCAAATCATGACGAAGACAAGAGTTCACGAACTTTGCTCTTTTTCTCTCTTTCATGTGGAGGAGAGAGAGAAAAAAAGAGGAGAAAGAGAGGTGTGCGTGATGATATGAAGAGAGAATTGGAGAAAACATGATGTCCGCCATGAACTTGACTTGGCTTCGAAACGTCTGTTCTCTGACAGTTTCGAATTCGTCTTGATGAGGTTTTGATTATTTGCAAAGCTTTTTTGCATAAAGGAGTCACGCCAAAAATAAGACAAATATGATTAAATAAATTAATAAGATAAAGTAAATTAGATCAAACTAATAAATGCATAAACAAGGAATAACTAAGATAGAGAAAAGAGATAAAACAGAATAAATCGAATATTAAATGGTAGTAGTAGTAGTAGTAGTAGTAGTAGTAGTAGTAGTAGTAGTGGTATTATTATTAGTAGTAGTAAGTAGCGGTTAGATAAGGGCATTAGTAGTGTTTGGTGATAAAAGTAGTAGTAATGGTAGCAATATAAAGAATAGTAGTGGTAGTAGTAGTAGTGGCAATAATAAAAAAAGTAAATTAACAGTAGTAGAAGTATTAATAGTAGTAGAATTAGCAGCGATAGTTGTGGTGATGATAGTAAAAGTAGTAGTATTAATATTAGCAATAGTGAAAATAGTAGTAGTAGCAGCAGTGGCAGTGGTAGCACTTATAATAATAATAATAGTAAAAGTGGTAGTTGTAGAAGTATTGATGGAAGTGACAGTGATCGTGTCGCTATTATCACCGTGCTTCATCCATTTGTCTTATGTTTCGATCTCATCACCATAAATCATTATCGTTAGTTTCACCGTTTATGTCGGTGCCGTAACACGTCATTAATTCATCATTGTGGTAGTGAAACTAAACCTGTGTCATTAATTTGCAGCCATGGGTGTTATCATATCATTCATATTTTGCA
Source organism: Oratosquilla oratoria (assembly GCF_046742065.1). Lineage (NCBI taxonomy): Eukaryota > Metazoa > Arthropoda > Malacostraca > Stomatopoda > Squillidae > Oratosquilla > Oratosquilla oratoria. The sequence continues at coordinate 43,088,399 of NC_134798.1, forward strand.
TTATTTTTGTATATATTTTGAATATATAACTTTTTATAATTTTTAAGTCTTCCATTTTATGTGTGTTCATAGATGTAATCATATATATATATATATATACACATATATATACACATATATATATACATATATATATATATATACATATATATATATATATATATATATATATATAGATACATAGATAGATAGATATATGTGTGTTTGTGTATATGCGTGTGTGCATATACTGTATATATATATATATACATATATATACATATATATATATCTATATTTATATATATATATATATATATATATATATATATATATATATATATATATATATATGTACAATGTTTTATAAGTACTTGGACATCATTCATCTTTCTTTAAGCTTATTAGGGATAGTGGGGGTATATCAAGAATAATAGTAATAATATAAATATCGTCTGCCAATATCCAAAAAGGAAACATGCAAAAAGTGCCAATTAATTCAGCAATTAATTAATTAATCGATTGATTAGTTAGTTAATCAACTAATTGATACAATTAATCATTTGGGCACATAAAAAAACACTGACAACGAAAAACTCGTAAAGCACAGATCCTAACATATATATGTAAATATATATATATATATATATATATATATATATATATACATATATATATATATATATATATGTATATATATATATATATATATATATATATATATATATATATATATACATTAAATATGCACAAGAGAGCTCAGCTGTGCTCCAACATGTTAAGCAATTTAAACATTGTTTAGATTGGGACAAAGCTGAGCTTATTTATAAATCCAGATGTGAGTTCAGTAGAAAAATGGTAGAATCTACTATCATTGAATATCAGCCCAACATGAATATTTCAAAGGGGCAATGGTCCCCGGATATAATGTCCGGACTCTTCATCACCAACCTATTGAAAGCTCATTTGCCTCCTGACCTCACATACGGAGTGAGCCGAGGATAGAGACATCTTCCCATGTTCCCCTTTCTTTTGTTAAGGGTGCTACTTAAGCAGCACGCTCTCTCTTATTTGTATCTACTGAAGAGGATTGCAGTTTGCAATCGAAATATATAGATTCCCCGTTTCCAGTCTTTTCTGCTCCAACAGTGGTTTCTACGTTATTGACAAATGTGTGATTACATTTTTCACCTGTAATATATATATACATACATATATATATACAAATTTATATATATAAATAAATACATACATACATATATATATATATATATATATATATATATATATGTATGTATGTATGTATTTATATATATATTTGTATATATATGTATCTATATATATACATATACATATATATATATATGTATATATATATATATATATAAAGATACATATATATACAAATATATATAAATAAATATATATATACATATATATACATATATGTATATATATATACATATACATATATATATATGTATGTATATATATATATGCATGTATATATGTACGTTACATATATATAAATACATACATATATATATATATGTATATATATATATATGTTACATATATATATAAATACATATATATACAAATACATATATATCAACCCAGAATCACGTAACAGTGCAAGAGCTATAGGAGTGACAAAGTGACAGTGTTTAAGACCTACGCTCTCGAGGTCCCGTCCCTGTGTCGCCATTGCTCAAGAGATGTATTAATGACTCTGAGCTAATGTAATTGATGCTATCCGTGTCGTGTTGACATCTGATAGCCTAGAAGGCCGTCTAGAGAGCTTGTGGTTGATATTGAAAGCATGGGGGAGTGTGTATTAAATATTGGTTATAATATTATTGTCAATAAAAGAAGGAAATATTGGTAATAATACTATTGTCAATAGATACTACCCATGTTGTTTTATGTATATGTACAATATACATATATATATATATATATATATATATATATATATATATGTATACATATACATATATATGAGGGTGAAAAAAGTCATGGGTCTAGTTCAAAATTTCTGATTTTATTCCTGACCAGTTTCGCTCTTTACTTTTTCAGAGGAATGTACATTCGTCTGAAGAAGCATAGAGCGAAACCGGTCAGGAATAAAATCAGAAATTTGGAACTAGACGAGTGACTTCTTTTTCCACCTTCATCAACTTGTCACAATGTACCAGCATATATATATATATATATATATATATATATATATATGTGTGTGTGTGTGTGTGTGTGTGTGTGTGTGTGTGTGTGTGTGTGTGTGTGTGTGTGTGTGTGTGTGTGTGTATGTATGTGTGTGTGTGTATGTACACATTATTCTATGTATCTTTTATTCCATCGTTATTCTATTTCATCATATTTTATTTTAATTTTTTTTATTCTGTTTTGCTTTATTTATTCAAATATTGATCCACGAAGTCAGCAACACTGAGGGGCAGCTTACCTTTGCTGATGCTGACGACCCGCGCAGCGACCGACAGAGCGGCCAAATAGCCTCAGGCCACTCTAGCGTATATCCTGTGCGTGCGCGTGTGTGTGTGCGTTCGTGCGTTCGCGTGCGACGAGTGGGGAGGGTGAGGGGTGGGTGGGGGGTGATCCCTGCCGCTTTCGAGTAGTGGATGAAATTTCCTAGTCAAGCTTACACTGTCTCGTCTCAAATAACTTTAGTAGCGGTGTTTGGTAGTCTTTCTGTATAGTCCTCTTATAGTTAGAATATTTTGATTTAGTTCTTCCTTTAGTTTTATTTAGTTTTAGTTATTATTATTTCTTTTCTACTTGTTTAGTGTTTTGGTGATCGATCACGATCGTCGTTTGTTTTCGGTGAAGTCGCGTCCTCCGATTGTTATCTTTGTTGACAATCTTCAAAAATGGGTCTGACCTTGTATTCACACGTCCCCTTTTTCTCTTTTAGAAGGAAGTAGATGATTATATTATGCAGAACAATGCCACAGGGACCCAAATTGCTTTACCCAGATTTGCATTCGAGTCTGGATGAAAAGAAAGTGAAAAAGTAATCTTTGTGACTCAGTGTCATACGTCGGGACTTGTTCAATGTCAACTTTGAACAAAATGAACAAGAGATTGAACATCTATCTCCACCTTTCAGAGATGGACAAGTAATTAAGAATCAATTCCCAACGTTAAGGTATGTCCGTATGAGCTATTCCTCAACTTTGCGTTCACAGGACGATGTAATTATATATCTCAGGTATGATAGTATGGGTGTGCCTTTACTTAGTGTTCACGGGTCGATGGTGAACGAAATCTGCTACCGAAATCAAATCAGTTTTCATTGATGTCGTCAGGGCTATGAAGACACGCTACCATACTCAATAATTAGTTTTGTCAGTGATACCAGCACTAATAGTCACAAAGTCCTTGGTACCTGCATCAGTAGAATACTTGATATTGACGCTTTGGTTGATGTCAAAGTGGTATTTGTAGCATAGATAAAGTTTACGATTTTTTAAAGTAATTGTTGAATAATGGCTATAGATATTCAGGAGTTCCGAACTGACTCAGAAATCCGAATAACTATAGAATATAGAGACTCTTGTCACCTTCTATATTCAGATATACTTGGAGTATATCTTATATAGACGTGAAAAAATACACGCGATGGTGTGGGCAGGTAACAAGAATGGATTTATGCGTTCAAGACGAAAAAGCTTCAGCCTTGTGTCTCTAACTTTGTTTTCTTCGTGTTAGATTCTAAGTTCAAGGAGTATCGTTTGTGTTAGATTTCTAAGTTCATGTACTATCTTTTGTGTTAAATTCTAAGTTCATGGACTATCTTTTGCGTTAGATTCTAAGTTCATGAAATATTGTGTTAGATTTCTAAGTTCATGTACTATCTTTTGTGTTAAATTCTAAGTTCGTGAACTATCTTTTGTGTTAGATTCTAAGATTCACGATCTTATTCAAAGCCGCTTAGATTCTAACAATAACCAATCAACTGCGGCCTCGTTCTAACGACTCACTCGTTATTTGTCGTTGAAATCACCGATTTGTGATTTGTCTTGTGTTCACAATGAAACTGAAAGTGACGTCATCAGTCCCCTGAAATGTCAACATTAATCTAGTTATCTTAACTAATCAAGACTTTTTGACTTAGTCTCTTGATGACTCCAGTCTTCCAGAACCCACATAGACTTTCCAAGTCTCAAGACTCTTCAAGTCTAGACGGCGTCTTCGCTGCAAGTCTCTCAGACTCTTGCCTTGGAAGACTTCGAGTCCACAAAAGATATTCGTTCTTGTTCTTCAGGGAGGGCCTTCCTTGGCCCCTTCTTGAACGTAAACCTATGAACGACCACACACACACACACGTTCACCGTTCGGAAGATCGACAAACGTTCTGCCGGATCGTCTTGCCTCTTCACTCCCTCCTCCTCCTCCGTTCTTCTTCCACAACTACGAGACAAACGCCTTCAAGAGAACCTCCTGGTAGTTCTTCGTTAATATTACCAGTTTCTGTCTTAGCGTGAAGTTGTGTCTGACGTCTTGGAGACTCAAAGGTACCAACAGGTGTACTGGTAGGACAGGTGTCACTACTGTTGTCACTGTTGGAACACCACACCACGTGTTGTCACAACGCACAGACACCTGTGAGGATCCCCGCCGGCGCGTTGGTAGAGGTGGAAGAGCACTTGTTGTCACGTTCGCTTGTTGTCAGTACGTTGTTGGAAGACCCTGTGTTGTCAGGGCGTTCGGCGACACCTTACAGATCCTTGACGGAGCACTAGCCGAGGAGGTGATATGGCAGGTGTTGTCACGATACGTCAGGTGTTGTCACTATGTTGTTGGAAGACCGCGCTGTTGTCAGAGCGCGCACAAGCTCTGCGGACGCTTCCACCCCACACACTGGTTGTCAGCGGCGAGTCCGCGTCCGCTTGCGCCGTCTCACGCGGCCCGCAGCTGCTGCGGCTCTTGTTGTTATCATTGTTGTCATCGCTTGGGTTGCCTGGCCCCTACGCTGTCGTCAGCCCAACAGATTACAGCCTGTTTGGCGCCAGGCGATTTTTATTGGCGTCAGGCGTTTTTATCGGCACCGGACAATTTCATTGGCGCCAGACGATTTGATTGGTGTTAGGCGATTTTTATTGGCGCCAGGCGATTTTTATTGGCGTCAGGCGTTTTTATTGGCACCGGATGATTTTATTGGCGTCAAGCGATTTTAATGGCGCCAGGCGATTTGATTGACGTCAAGCAATTTTATATGCGCCAGGCGATTTTATTCACCTTCAAAGATTCCCATCGGCAGTGCTATTCATGTAAAACCTAACGCATATATTGGCGCCAGGTGATTTTATTCAGTTGCACAGCGGCCCTAGAACGAAAATGTGGTATCACAGGACTCTGTGTTTTGATCTTGGTGTCGCTAAGTGATTTTATTCACTTGGTTAGAGACCATAGAGTAAACTGTTTAGATGAACTTCATTATCTCCTTCACCGGCTTGCTGGTGTAGTGGTAACGACTCGGCCTGCTAACTCAGCGGTCCTGGGTTTGGTCCTCGTCCTGAGCTGAAAAATAACATTACAAGATACACGCTTCCATGTGTGTGTGTGTGTGTGTGTGTGTGTGTGTGTGTGTGTGTGTGTGTGTGTGTGTGTGTGTGTGTGTGTGTGTGTGTGTGTGTGTGTGTGTGTGTGTGTGTGTGTAAGGTCACAGCATTACCCATAGCTCGAGATATATAAGCTTTGAGCTCTCACCGGAAAGGTCGTGGTTGTCGATCACGAGCCCAACACATGATCTGCATAGCGAATCCCAGTGGTTTGACTTATTGATGTTATTCTGGCGAGCGCCAGGTGATTTTGTGCCGAGAGATAACAAGGTTGTTAGGTTAGCTGTTGCAGTTGTAGAAGGGATGTTGTTGCGCTAAGTTGTAACGTTGCCCTTACAAGTTTCGCCACTTTATTGTGGCTGGTGGCACTGGCATTTGCGTTATCACTTTCGTGTGGCTGCTCATGTTTGTGGGCCACTTTTTCTTGCGTGACACATTTGTGGGCCACTTCTTTGTTGTGGCCGTTAACGTATTTGTAGGCCACTTTTGCGTGACGGCTAATATTTGTGGGCCACTTTTTTGTGGCTGCTCACGTTTGTGGGCCACTTTTTTCGTGATGTGACACATTTGTGGGCCACTTCTATGTGGCTACTGGGACACTTTTGTGGCCGTTGACGTATTTGTAGGTAATTTTCTCGTGGCCACTGACACTTGTGGGCCAGTTTTCGTGGCTGCTGACATTTGTGGGCCACATTTGTATGGCTAGTGCCATTTGTTGGCCACTTTTTCGTATGTGCTGATATATGAAGGCCACTTTTGTGTGGCATATGACACTTGTGGGTCACTTTTTCGTGGCTGCTCACATTTCTAGGCCGCCTTTTTGTAGCTCTTGATATGTGTGGGCCACTTTTGTGTGGCCGCTGACATTTATGCAGCTCCCGGAGCAGCTGACTGCGATGTTATCTCAGCTGTCGGAGCTGTTGCTTTCGTTGCTGTTGTCGGAGCAGGTGAACTGGCTGTGTGTATTTAAACATCGTTATAACCATTAACATCTCCATTATTACAGTCACTAATAATTATAATCATCATTACAACCATTATCGTATTCATGTTCACCATCGTCATCATCACCATCAGCATTATTACCACTGCTACACCACTTATCATTATCATCATCATCGTCACCATCATCATCATCACTACCATTGTCACCATCTCTGCCACCATCATCATCACCTTCATCATCATCATCATCATCATCATCATCATCATCATCATCATCATCATCATCATCATCATCATATTCACCATCACCTTCATCATTATATTCATCATCACTTTCATCAGTATCATCATCATCATCATCATCATCATCATCATCATCATCATCATCATTATCATCATATTCACCATCACCATCATCACCTTCATCATCATCATCATCATCATCATCATCATCATCATCATCATCATCATCATCATCATCATCATCATATTCACCATCACCTTCATCATTATATTCATCATCACTTTCATCAGTATCATCATCATCATCAATTTTGTCAGTATCATCATTATCATCATATTCACCATCACCCTCATCATCATCATCATCATCATCATCATCATCATCATCATCATCATCATCATCATCATCATCATCATCATCATCATCATATTCACTATCATCATCATATTCACAATAACCTTCATCATCATCACTACCACCACCACCACCATCACTACCATCATCACTATGACGATCATTATAATCTTCGACATCACATCCACCAGACCACTATTTTTACTCGCCCCCAATCCACCCACATCCTTCTCCACCCACTCTCTACCCACATCTTCCTACTCCTCCTCCTCCTCCCCTCCTCCTCTTCCGCCTCCTCTCCTTTATTCTGCTCCTCCTTTTCTTTCTTTTGTTCTCCCTCACCAGGCAACATCTCCTCCACCACTTCCTCTTCCTCCTCCTCCTCCTCCTCCTCCTCCTCCTCCTCCTCCTCCTTCACCATCAACAACCTCGTCCTCCTGCACACCTCCTCCACCACTTCCTCCTCCTCCTCCTCCTCCTCCTCCTCCTCCTCCTCCTCCTTCACCATCAACAACTTCGACCTCCTGCATACCTCCTCCTCCTCCTCCTCCTATTCCTTCTTCACATCACCAACCTCCTCCTTCTCCTCCTCCACCCACCTCCTCCTTCCTCCTCCTTCTCCTCCTCCTACTCCTCCTCTTCCTCCTTCTCCTCCTTCTTCACCATCAACAACTTCGTCCTCCTGCATACCTCCTCCTGCTTCTCCTCCTCTACCTTCTTCACATCACCAACCTCCTCCTTCTCCTCCTCCTCCTCCCACCTCCTCCTTCCTCCTATATTTTCATCCTCCTACTCCTCCTCCTCCTCTTTCTCCTCCTCCTTCTTCACCATCAACAACTTCGTCCTCCTGCACACCTCCTCCTTCTCCACCACCCTCCTCCTCCTCTTCCTACTCTTCCTCCTCCTTCACCTCCCTCCTCCTCCTCCTCTTCCTTCGGGTCAAAGCCAAGGGTACAACGACTTCCGAAAGCTATAAGCGTCTTCTTCTTCTTCTTCTTCTTCTTCTACCTCTACTTTTTCTACTTCCTCCATTTTTTCTTCAATTTAGTGATTTTACATTTTTTCTTCCAATTGTCAATGCCATTATTATCATTATTATAATTGTTGTTATCAGAATTAGCATTAGTATTATTGTTGTCAATATGTTATTGTTATAGTTATGATTTACTATTATAATTATCATTGGCTACCTGAATTATGAGGGGGGGAACCCCTTGTTGTATAAATATATATTATCATTATCATTATTATTATTATTATTGTCATTGTTGTCGTTGTTGTTGTTTTTGCTGATGGCATCGTATCCTTATCATCATCATTATTATTATTATTATTATTATTATTATTATTATTATTATTATTATTATTATTATTATTATTATTATTATTATTATTATTATTATTATTATTATTATTATTATTATTATTATTATTATTATTATTATTATTATTATTATTATTATTATCATTATCATTATTATTATTATTATAATTATTAATATTATCATTATTATTATTATTATTATTATTATTATTATTATCATTATTATCATTATCATTATTAGTGCTGTTGTTTTTGCTGATAGCATCGTATCTCTATCATCATTATTATCTTTATTATTATTATTATTATCATTATTATTATTATCATTATCATCATTATCATTATTGTCATTATCACTAAAAAAAAAAAAGAGAAGACTTGATTGAGTGAAAAATCCATCGGAAAATAGAGTAAGAAAAGAGCAGAAAGAGAAAAAAAAAAGAGCAGAGAGAGAGTCGGCAACTTGGAGGAAGAGGAAGTTGAGAGTCAGGAGGTCATCCTCCAACATAAGTGTGACGTCACGCCTCTTCGCTTCGCTTCGGCTCCTCAACTCTCGAACGCGCAGCCCTCAACACCTCCTCACCCACCTCCTCCTTCTCCTGCTCCTCCTCCTCCTCTTCCTCCTTCACCACTGTCACTTCAGACTTTACCCCCTTCCTCCCACCCTCTCTCTCTCTCTCTCTCTCTCTCTCTCTCTCTCTCTCTCTCTCTCTCTCTCTCTCTCTCTCTCTCTCTCTCTCTCTCTCTCTCTCCCTCTCGGTTGCTCACATCTCATTCACTCTCACTCACTCTCTCACTCTCACTCACTCTCTCACTCTCATTCACTCTCACTCGCTCACTCTCTCTTTTTCTCCCTCTCTCATTCACTCCCTCTTTCTCTCTACCTTTACCTATGTACCTATTTCTCTCTCTATGTACTGACTTCGCTCTCTCCCTCCCTCTCCTCCCCTATCTCTCTCTCTCTCTCTCTCTCTCTCTCTCTCTCTCTCTCTCTCTCTCTCTCTCTCTCTCTCTCTCTCTATTCTTTCTTCCTAACCTTTTCCCTCCTTCCTTTTCTTTCAGTTCATATAATTTCCCTTCCTTCTCCTCCCCTTCCTTACCCTCCCCCTTCCCTTCCCTCCCCTTCCTCTCTTCCCTTCCCTTTTCCTCCCTTCCTCTCCCTCCCTTTTCCAGTCCTTCCCTCCTCTTCCCTCTCATATCCTCACCTGCATTTCTCTTCCCTTCTCTTCACCCCTTCCTCTTGTCCCTCTCCTCTTTTCCCTTCTCTCTGCCCTTCTCCTCCACCCCTCTCTCACTTCTCCCCCTACCATCCACTCCCTTATTTTCCCTCCCTTCCTTTCCCTTCCCTCCCCTTCCCTCCCCTTCCCTTCCCTTCCCCTTCCTTTCGCCCCTTCCCTTCCCCTTCTCCCCTTCCCTTCCCCTTCCCTTCCCCTTCCCTTCCCCTTCTCCCCTTCCCTTCCCCTTCCCCTTCCCTTCCCTTCTCCCCTTCCCTTCCCTTCCCTTCCCTTCCCTTCCCTTCCCTTCCCTTCTCCCCTTCAGCCTGGCAAGCCCCCTTCCCTCCTGTTTCACAGCACTCCCTCCTCCACCTCCACCTCCACCTCCCCCCACACTCACTCCCTTCTGCCACATTTCTCCTCATTATCTTCCTCTTCCTCCTCCACCTTCTCTTCCTCCTCATCCTCCTCCTTCTCTTTCTCCTCTTCTTTCTACTATTTCTAATAGTTTTCCTCCTTTCCTCCTCCTCTTTCTACTACAACTAATCTTCTCGTCTTCCTCCTCCTCCTCTCCACCCACCTCCTCCTCTTCCTGCTAAAACTACCTCTACTAGCCTTTCTCCTCACCCATCTCCTCTCTTCCCCCTCCTCCTCTCTTCCCTTCCTCCTCTCTCCCCCCTCCTCCTCTCTTCCCTTCCTCCTCTCTTCCCCCTCCTCCTCTCTTCCCCCTCCTCCTCTCTTCCCCTTCCTCCTCTCTACCCCCTCCTCCTCTCTTCCCCTTCCTCCTCTCTACCCCCTCCCCCTCTCTTCACCCTCACCCTCTCTTCCCCCTCACCCTCTCTTCCCCCTCACCCTCTCTAACCCCTCCCCCTCTCTAACCCCTCCTCCTCTCTTCCCCTCCCTCTCTCTACCCTTCCTCCTCTCTACCCCCTCCCCCTCTCTTCACCCTTCCCCTCTCTTCTCCCTCCTCTCTTCCCCTTCCTCCTCTCTACCCCCTCCTCCTCTCTTCCCCCTCCTCCTTTCTTCCCCCTCCCCCTGTCTTCCCCCTCCCCCTCTCTTCCCCCTCCTCCCCTCTACCCCCTCCTCCTCTCTTCCCCCTCCCCATCTCTACCCCCTCCTTCTCTCTTCCCTCTCCCCCTCCATTATTCCCCCACCATCCCTCTCCCCCCGTACTACACCCCCACGCTCACCTCACCTCATCCCACCTACACCCACACAGTCTTACGTAATGCCTTATACATTTGCCCCATCGCCTTCAGCAGGACTCCTGCACGTACCACTAGCAAGGATGATGCAGGCAAGGTCATCATATTAAGACAGCAGGGCAAGACTCGCAGTAATGGGTTTAAATTGGACAAATTTAGGTTTAAGTAGGAAATAGGCAAGAACTGGTTTACCAACAGAGTTTAACGAGTGGAATTGACTTAGTAACCATGTAGTTAACGCTGAAACAATGGGTTGTTTTGAGAGAAAATAAGATAACTTTAAGGATAGGGATGACAGGTGGTTAAAGGACATGGAACTGCCTAGTGTAGGCCTCAGGGTCTCTTGCAGTTTCCTCCATTCTTATGTTCTCATGTACATACGTACGTACACGCGTACATCTCCAAGTGAATAAATCACCTGGTGTCAGCCTGAATAAAATATCTAAAGGGCCCCTTTGCAAGTAGAGGTTCATTGAATAAAATGATTTTTCTGTCGCCAGGCCAAAGAAGGAGGCTGGCCTTAGGATTTTCTTCATTTTTATATTAAACGTATTTGTGTACACATGTATGTGTGTATGAGCCCGTGCTCGCGTACACACGCACACACACACACACGCACACACACATACACACACGCACACAACCTCGTGGCGCAGTGGTTAGAGTTCACGGCCGCCACTACGGCGGTTCGGGTTCGAATCCTCCCCCCAGGGCTGAAATGATTTCAGTACCTGCGCTGCGGGTTGTTACTCCAACTCTCGTGTGTGCTGAGTTGGGTGTGTGTGTGCGTGCAAGGTCACAGTATTACCCATAGATCGGTCATACAAGCTCTGAGCTCTCACCCGAGAGGTTAATAACTGTCGATCACGAGTCCAACACGTGATCCAAGACCATGGTGAATCACACAGAATCATGAGAGGCATGGAAGTCCTTGATAGAGAGGACGTACTAAATTAGGATAGAAGAAATACAAGGGGACATGGAAGGAAGCTCAAAAAGGACAGTTATAGAAGAAGACCTGAAAAAGAACAGCTTTCCCAAAGAGTCGTGGACGTATGGAGCAAATTGGACGAAATGATAGCGTGCGCAAAAACCATACAAGAATTTAAGGACAAATTAGATATGGCGAGACGCAGAGACGAGACACCACGAGCTTAGCTCCCCTTCCCGTAAGATACAACTAGGTAAATACGGTCCTCTCTCTCTCTCTCTCTCTCTCTCTCTCTCTCTCTCTCTCTCTCTCTCTCTCTCTCTCTCTCTCTCTTCTCCCCGCCCCACAAACTTTGTAAGGACATTGACGTGCCTTCACACTTTCCCCTCCCCTTCCCCCACCTCCCCCCAGAAGAAAACGAATAAACAGGTCGACCCCATATTCCCCCCACCGCTCCCCAGTGACCCCCCTAGGAGGCTGAATGGATCGGGGGGGGGACATTGCCCCCCTTCTCCCTCAGTGGGGGGGGGAAGTGGAGACCTTATAAAAACACCCACATAAAAACCTACTCAGGTATTCCGATGGAGATTATATGCGCAAGTTAACCCCCCATTCCCATTACGGAAATCCCCCCATCCTGCCCCCCCACATTTCTACCCCATCCTCCCCTTCCTCCTCCTCCTCCTCCTCCTCCTCCATATCCTACTCCTCCCCCTCCTCCTCCTCAACCTTCCAGACCTCCCCCCCTTTCCTCACTTTCCAGCCTCCCTAATTTACATCCTCCCCCTCTCCCACCCTCCCCTCTCCCCCCTCTCCCCCTCTCCTCCCCCCGTTCCTGTTTCCCCTCGCCTCTGGGGAAGAGGGGACGGCGACTGATGCACGTCGACAAAGGAGAGGTGAGAGAGAGGTGAAGGACAAAAGAGAGGGAAGAGGAGTGAGGGGAAAAGGAGAGGGGAGAGAGATGTGGGGAGACAAAGGTGAAGGGGGAGAGGTAGGGGGACAAAGGAAAGGGGAGAGAGAGGAGGGGGAAAGGACAGGGGAAAGAGAGGTGGGGGGACAGAAAAGAGGGGAGAGAGGTAGGAGGACAAAGGAATGGGGAGGTAGAGGTGGGGGAAAAGAGGTGGGGGCAAAAGAGAAGAGAGAGAAATTGTGGGAGAGAGGAAAGGGGAGAGAGAGGTGAGGGGA
>NC_134798.1:43103861-43113861 GCF_046742065.1 Oratosquilla oratoria
TATATGAGCTCTGAGCTCTCTTCCGGGAGGGTAATGGTTGTCGATCACGAGTCCAACACGTTATCCGAGACCATGGTGAATTACACACAAACACGGTCATATATGAACTCTGAGCTCTCTTCCGGGAGGGCAACAGCTGTCGATCACGAATCCAACACGTGATCCAAGACCATGGTGAATCTGACACACACACACGCACACACACACATACACACACACACACACACACACACACACACACACACACACACACACAGACACTCACACGGTCATATATGAGCTCTGAGCTCTCATCCGGGAGGGTAATAGATGTCGATCACGAGTCCAACACGTGATCCGAGACCATGGTGAATCACACACACACACACGGTCATATGTGAGCTCTGAGCTTTCTTCCTTGAGGGCAATAATTATCGATCACGAGTCCAACACGTGATCCAAGACCATGGTGAATCCAACAAGCGTTGCTTCTTTCATGTATTACGGGGAATAGGTGAATTAGATGAATACAAACACACACACATGCACACACACACACACACACACACACACACTTCAACGAATGGACGGCTTAGAAGACGTTCTGAAGAAAAGTGTAAGTCTGTGGATCCCAACGCAAAGAGAAGTGCCTAGTGTTTTTGCAGGGTGGGGGGGAAATTGCTCGTGGAGTAGTGGGAACGTAGGGAAAGAGAAAAGGAGAGGGATTACTGAGGGAAATGGAAGGAAATGAGGAAGGAGTAGACTTTGACCAGCCAGGCAAGCGGAAGGTAAACAAAAGACTTAGCGATGATCAAATGTCTAATAAAAATGAAAAGAATAGAAGAATAGAGAGGAGCAATACAGAAGAAAGAGAAGAGAATATGTTCCAATGATTTAAAGAGGGTGGGGGGACACAACCCCCCCCGGACTGATAAGACTAGAGGAGAGAGTTGATAAGGTGATCGAGGACTTGGAGCGTAAGTTAGGTAACGTAGACTCCATTTTTCAAAGAATTGAAAGGTTGGAACAACTAGAGAAGGCTAACAGAAACTTAACTGAAGAAATAGAGGACCTAAAAAGACAGTTAGGAAATGTAAAGGAGGAGAATGAGAAATTGAAGAAGAATAGTAATGAAAACAGAGAGAAACTAGCAACAGAAGCTAAAAATTGGAGAATAACTCAAGAAGGGAATAAGGTTTCATTCACTGACATAGTCAAACAGCAATTGAAAGAACATAATGAAGACTCAGTTATTAAAGTGATGAGACAGAAGGAGAATATAGTAAGAGAATTAGCTGACAAAAAGAAATGTATAATTATATTAGGAATGGAAGAGAAACATAACCCAGATAGAACTGCAAGAATCAAGGAGGAAAATGAAAAAGTAAGCAGTTTATTAAAATTAGTCCAGGAAGATGAACCAGAAATTATAAAGGAAATTGAGGAAAAATTCAGACTCGGAAAATATAGTACAGATAAGACCAGACCAATTAAGATTAAATTCAGGTCACAAACAACAGCAGAGAAAATTCTATCCAAGACAGGGAAACTAGCAACAAATGATCAATATAAAAAGGTATGGATAAAAAGAGAAATGAATAAGGAGGAAAGAGAGGCAGAAAAGCAGAAAAGAATTGAAGCTAAGGCAAAAAACGAGGAAAGAACGGAGTCAGAGAAAGAGAGATTCTATTGGAGAGTAGTGAACATGAAAATAAAGCAGTTCGACATACTAAAGAAAAACATAAGGGAAACAGAGAATACAATGGAAGTGGCAGAAAACTAAGAGTGTCTTACACAAATATAGATGGATTGATAACAGGATTGAATGAACTGAATGATTATTTGAAAGAAAAAGAACCGGACATAATGGGAATTGTAGAAACAAAATTAAAAGGCCCACTACCACCCAACAGTGTAGGACATGATACATACAATTATTGGATTAGAAACAGAGAGAAAAAACAAGGGGGTGGAGTTATGTTCCTGACTAAGAAGGATATAAACGTGAAAGGTGTCATATATGGAAAGAATACAGTAGAGATGATTATGATAGAAGTGGAAGACCGAGATAAGAAGAGCAGAAAATTTGTGATCAATTATGTGCCTCCGAAAACAGCCTCATGGGAGGAGAGTGAACATAAAAGTATGTTAGAGGACACAAAGATAGCATTAACTAAAATAATGGAAGACGGAGGAAGAATAGTTATGATGGGCGACTTTAATTGCAAAGAAATCTGCTGGGAAGAAATGACAGTAAAGAGTGGTGATGACTCATGGGGAAATGCTCTACTTGAGATGATTACTGACCATTCAATGACACAATGGATACAAGAGAACACTAGGTATAGAAATGAAGAAGAACCATCGAGGCTAGACTTAATAATTACATCTGAACCTAGAATAGTGGACAAGATTGAATATAAAACACCAATAGGTAAAAGTGACCACATATTGATTGAACTGGAACTTAATGAAGAAAAATATATGAAAAGAAATGAACAATATAGAAAAGGAAGAATGATGTATGAAAAAACAAACTTTGATAAAATAAGAGAATTCTTCCAACAAGAAAACTGGGAAGAAATATACAAAGAAGAAACAACAGTGGAAGAGAAATGGAATATTTTGACAAAAATTTACAAAAAAGGAGTGGAAAAGTATGTCCCAAGACAAAAACAAGAAAAAGAATATGTAAAATGCTGGTACAACAAAAGTTGTAGGTATTTAAATGACAAAAGAGACAAAGCCTGGAACAGATGGAAAAAAGACAGAAGACCTGAAAAATGGAAAATATATACTTGTTATAGAAATGAATATGTACAAAAGTGCAGAGAGGAAAAAAGAAAATATGAAAAAGATGTTATAGAAAAGTGTAAAGATCAACCAAAACTATTCTACAGATTTGTAAACAATAAACTGAAAAACAAACAAGACTTAGAGAAATTAAGACAAGGAGGAGTTGAATACACAGAGGAAATGGAAATGGCAGAAATTATGAACAAACATTTTAAATCAGTGTTTACAAGGGAAAATATACAACCTGAAGAGATTGAGTGGAAGGAAAAAGTCCCCCCTATGGAAGAAATAGAAGTAACAAAGAATGAAATATTGACACACTTGGGTAATTTTGATGTCAGAAAATCGCATGGGCCAGATGAAATAGCAAACTGGATTCTGAAAGAATGCAGGAATGAACTGGCAGACAAAATACATAGCATAATAAGCAGTTCCTTAAAAGAAGGAAAAGTTCCAGAAGATTGGAAAAAAGCAAATAAAGTACCTATATATAAAGGAGGAAATAAAGAAGAACCTACCAACTATAGACCAGTCTCTCTAACAAGTACAATAGCAAAAATATGTGAAAGAATTATCAAAAGTAGATGGGTAAAATACTTGGAAAAAAACAACGTACTAAATCCAAGGCAATTTGGATTCAGACAAGGACGATCATGCGTCACCAATTTAATATGTTTCTATTCAAGGCTAATAGATATAATACAAGAAAGAGATGGATGGGCTGATTGTGCATTTCTAGACCTAAAAAAAGCTTTTGACAAAGTACCACATAAGAAGTTGCTTAAGAAATTAGAATATGAAGGAGGAATACAAGGTAAATTGCTAAATTGGATGGAAGACTTTTTGCAAGAAAGAAAAATGAGAGTAGTGATAAGAGATCAGCACTCAAAATGGAATGAAGTAATAAGCGGTGTCCCGCAGGGAACAGTTCTGGCCCCAATAATGTTTGCTATATATATTAATGATATAGATGAAGGAATTGAAAGCTATATGAGCTTCTTTGCAGATGATGCAAAACTACTGAAAAGAGTGAAAACTGAAGAAGATTGTGAATCACTACAGAGAGATCTAAATAAAGTACAAGAATGGAGTAGGAAGTGGGAGATGGAGTTCAATACAAAAAAGTGTAGTATAATGGAATTTGGAAAAAGCAAAAACAGAATAACAGGATCATATAATTTGGGAAAAGAAGGAATAAAAAAAGTAGAAAATGAGAAGGACCTGGGAGTCATTGTTATAAATAATATGTCACCTGAGAAACATATAAATAAGATTTTTGGAGAAACTTATAATTTAATAAGAACAATCAAAGTGGCATTTACATACCTGGATGAAGAAATGGTGAGGAAAATCCTAATCACCCTGATAAGACCAAGATTGGAATATGCAGCAACGATATGGTCACCAAGTACAAAAAAATGTATAAAAAAACTTGAAAGAATACAAAGAGCAATTACAAAACTGGCACCAACACTCTCAAAACTATCATATGAAGAGAGACTACAAAAACTTGAACTACAGACACTAGAGCAAAGAAGAGAGAGAGGAGATTTGATAGCTATTTACAGAATCATGAAAGGCATAGAAATTACTGATAGAGAGAATCTGATAAAATGGGATGACAGAAATACAAGAGGACACGGAAAGAAAATAAAAAAAGACAGCTATAGAAGAGATTTTAAAAAGAACAGCTTTCCTCACAGAGCAATAGACAGTTGGAACAAAGTTAGATGAGAAAGTGGTGTGTGCAAAAACAATACATGAATTTAGAAATAGTTTAGATAAAATGAGATATGAAGACGGGACCCCACGAGCATAGCTCCCCTTCCCGTAAAATACAACTAGGTAAATACAACTAGGTAAATACACACACACACACACACACACACACATCCGCACACGCACAGACATACACACATACAAACTGGAGAGTAGGAGGCGGGACCTCACGAGTATTGCTCCTTTCCTGTATACTACAAAGTTGAATACACACACACACACACACACACACACACACACACGCACAAAGTGAAGAGTAGTAGACGGGGCCTCACGAGTATTGCTCCTTTCCTCTATACTACAAAGTTGAATATACACACACACACGCACACACACACACACACATACACGCACACATACACACACACACACACACATGGATCGATGGTGTAGTGGTACCGTACTCAGCCGCTAATTCAGTGATTCTTGTTCGAGTCTCGCTCAGGACAGAAAATTTCAGGATTACTACACTTTGAGCCGACACACCAACTCTGATGGGCAAGGAACTTCGTGTGTGTGTGTGTGTATATATATAAGGTCACAGAATAACATATAGATCGAGCCATATACAAGTTCTGAGCTCTCACATGGGATGGAAACAGGTGCCGGTCACGAGTCCAACACGTGAACCAAGACCGGGGTGAATAATCACACAAGACTAGTCAGTCTCCTCCAAGACCCAGATGACTCCTTGACTGACTCGCACACAAACATTGACTCAGTAAAAAAAAAAAAAAAAAAAAAAAAAAAAAAAATATTCGCTGGGATTCGATCCTGTGACCTTGACAAGGTCGGTCCAATTCTCTGACCGACCGCCTCGTGGATGGTTCGATGAGTCGGCTTTCGATCTTTATCTGTTTTGTTTTATTTTATTTATTTATTTATTTATTTATTTATTTACTTATTTATAGTACTTCGTTTATCTATATATTCACATCTTATCTATTTCAAAATATATTCATGTTTTATTATTTATTTTTCTATTCATCTTATTAATCTATATTTTATCTTAAATATTATTTATTTTCATTGTTTATTTTTGTATCTATATATTCATCTTATTTATTAATCTATCATTTTCATTTTGATTTATTGATTGATTTAATCATTCATTTATTATTTTCATTCTAATTTATTGATTGGTTTATTTATTAATTTATGCTTGCAATTTAGGATCTTTACATCCTGTGGGAATGTCTGTGTGACTTGCTGTGTGTGTTGTACAGTACAAAACTGTAATATACAGGATCAGAGCTATACTCGGGGGGTCCTGTCTATGTAGTCATCAAAATTCATTTGTTTGTGTGTGAGGGACTGGCGCCTCGTCGCTGCCCAGCCAGCCACCTTTGCCCAATGTACTCGGATGGAGGTGTAATCCTCACGTTATTTAAATATTCATTTGTCTATTTATTTGTTTATTAATTTATTTTCATTAATATAAACTACATTTTTAGATTTTTCCTAATTGTTGAAATAATTTTATTTTATTTTATTCTATTCTATATTTTTCAAAATTATCACAGAAAACTCGAGCTGGCTTTCTTTCTTAATCTCTTAAGTTGTCTTTCCAAGATTGGGTGTGGTTTCACTAGAACAAAATACATGAAGTGCGTCATCGTGACGTCATCATTATGACGTCACGGTAGATGACCGGGAGAGGAAGGATAAACTCGGACGCTCCGTTTCTGTAAATTGTGTCCGGTTGGACCTTCGTCTCAGTGAATCGCAGTCTGTGGCAAAATCGGCGTCGAAAAAGCAATATGGAGGCAAGAGGCAACGAGGGACTGGCCGTCGGTGTTCGGCTTGCTACAAAGTGTACTGACTTTTTTTTTTTTTGTAAAGTGTGTTTGTATTTTTAATGTGGTATACCCTGTATATTCATACACTCAGACATATGTGTATATATATATATATATATATATATATATATATATATATGTATATATATATATGTACCGATCTTTTCCCCCCTTATAAGGAAGGTAGCTAAATCAAAAGCACGTGCTTACTCACACACATTCCACCCACATCCACCATCCATTGTGTATGTATATATATATATATCTATATATATATATATATATATATATATATATATATACATACACATATATATCAAATCTGACAGTTATGAAGGTTTAGAAGGAAAACCCCATAAGATTGTTGAATTTTAATACCAAACGTTGCGGATATAATCGACCATCATCAGGAATACCTCTGAAGATGGGAGTGTATAATCAAAAGGTTAGATTTTAAACGCAACAAGCTTTCTCCTGTGGCCGGGAGGGGGTGGGGGAAGAGGAAGAGGAAGAAAGAGAGAGAGAGAGAGAGAGAGAGAGAGAGAGAGAGAGAGAGAGAGAGAGAGAGAGAGAGAGAGAGAGAGAGAGAGAGAGAGAGAGAGAGAGAGAGAGAGAGAGAGAGAGAGAGAGAGTGAGGGAGTGAGAGAGAGGAAGTGACGTTGATCCCGCCAACTCCATCCAATCAAGTAACGATGGCCGCCTTATCCACCACCATCACGCTACAAGTCACTTTCCCCCTCTCACTCCCCCCCCTTCCTCCCTCACCTCTCCCACACTCTCACACACATACGTCCTTTTCTGACTTTCCCCCTCCCCCCGCCCTTTTTTTTTTTTTTTTAGTTCGGCTTCGTCGCCTCCCGGATGTCACGTGTGGTTGTCAACTCACTCGTGTTTGTGTTTTGAGTTTTTTTTTTCTTCTTCTACGTTCAATCTTGCAGTGTCTCCGTGCGCGTCACTCTCTCCTCATTTTTTGTCTGTCTGTCATTTCAAAGTTTGTCAGTGTGGTTGTCTGGAAGTTGACTTTCCATCCTTCTGTGTGTTTTGTGTGCGTGTGTGTGTGTGTGTGTGTGTGTGTGTATACCTAATTTATTTACCAATCTATATACCAAGAGATTTCCCCCCTTATAAGAGAGGTATCCAAATCAGGCATGTAAACACTCCTATTCCACTCCCCCCACCACCCCTTCTCCTCTGAGCTCCTCATGGATGACGGGTCATCCCTGTATCCTGCCCACTGCCCTGGGTCAGAAGCAATGTAGCAAGACACAATACATCCGCAGCAAGGTCGCTTCATTTAATTGGGAACCGCCCCCTCCTCTCTGTCCCCTTATGCAGAAAAAGAGAAGACGGGGAGAATTCCCTTCGGGCTGCATCAAAATGTCATTCACACATAAACACCCCCCATCCCCTGCCCCTCCCTTCCTTGCATGAGTCTTATCTATACACAATCACTCTCCTGCCTCCTCCCTTTCTTGCTCAACAGACATTCCCCTCTTTGAGTGGGACTCGAACCTTAGGGTTCTGGTTGGAAAACTCCTCCCAGACCCTCTTAATGCCTTGACTTCTCACAGGAATGTACTCATAGGGTACATTCCTGTGAGTATGAGTACAATATGGGTACAATATGAGTACAATGCATAGTCCCACATTCCGTCCCGTTTTAGCCGCCTTTACGACACGAGTGGGAAGACTCTGTGGCAGTATTCTTTTCCCCCCTACCGCAGGGGAGAGGCGAAAAAGGAAATACATACTCAACAAGTGGTACAAGACAGTGTTAAGGATGGGGTGGGACAGCATAGCGGAGGGACAGTCGCAGTAAAATAAAGTAGCATAATTTCTCTATGCTTAGAGATTTCCTCTAACATAGACAAAAATTGTGTGAGGCTCTGGTCCGTAGGGGCGCCCCATATAGTCCCTAAAGTATCGATTGTATGCTACTGCACAATTTATACCGCACAATAACATGCAACCAACATCCCCAGACGAGGTTGTATTTACCTATCTAAAGTATACAGGAAAGGAGCAACACTCGTGTGGTCCCGTGTCTTATTCTCCAATTTAAATTCACCATGGTCTTGGACCACGTGTTGGACTCGTGATCGACAGCTATTTCCCTCCCGGAAGAGCTCGGAGCTCACATGTGACCGAGCTATGGGTATTGTTGTGACCTTACACGCACACACACACACCCAACTCCCTGCCCACGACAGTAGGAGTAACGACTCGCAGCGCAGCGATACTAAAATTATTTTAGCCCTGGGCGAGATTCGAACTCGAACCGCTGTAGCAGCGATTGCGAACGCTACCATTGCGCCGTCAAGCTGTGCGTGTATTTACCTAGTATTTTGCGGGAGGAGAGCTATACTATGGTCGTAGAGACCCGCTATTGCATCTTTCCGCATCCAGTTTTTTCTTAAAGTTATGTATACTTTCAGCACTCACTGTTTCCTCTTTCAGTTTGTTCCATGTGTATACATGCATAGGCCTATGTGTACGTATTCACCTTGGTCACTTTGGTCTTTGGATCACGTGCTGGACTTGTGATCGACAGCTATTTCCCTCTCGAAAGAGAGCTCAGAGCTCGTATGACCGATCTATGGGTAATGCTGTGACCTTACACGCACGCACACACCCAACTCCCCGCCCACGAGAGTTGGAGTAACGACTCGAAGCGCAGCGATACTGAAATTATTTCAGCCCTGGGCGGAATTCGAACTCGGACAGCTGTAGTAGCTGTTGCGAAAGCTACCACTGCGCGTACAGCTGTGCGTGTGTGTGTACATGTATAGGCCTATGTGTATGTACACACGCGCGTGTATGTGTGTGCGTGTGAAATGGTTCACATGAGACAAAATTAATATATTGTTGTATTATACAACATAGTTCCTGGACAATTGGTGGGTTTAATGTTGACATTTTTCGTTTCCCTCGAGGCAAAATAATTATTTGATAACAACACAGAGTATACACTTTATAATTTAATAATAATTAAAAAGAAAAATATATTTCTATATATTTCGAAAAAATAAACGGAGGAAATTTGTATGTGTTAACAAAAACACGAATAAACGAAAGTTATCGTGGAACTCCCACACCACGTTTTCTATTCGGTACCAAATCATAGAAAACGAGAGCCACGTGAAATTTGGGTGACTGAGAACTAGAAACTTGACAAATCTTTTATGATTAAAATCACCTGCCGACAAGTAGTGCCCCTAGATCTTCGACCCGGGAAATGAATGTGCAAATATAATTTGCCCCAGCAGTTACGATAATCTAATTAAGGTTAGGTTAAGCTTGTTATGATTAACCAACCCAAATGTTAGTTTGTAAAAAAAAAAAAAAAAAATATATATATATATAAATATATATATATATATTATATATATATATATATATATATATATATATATTTATATATATATATATATGTATACAGGTATAAAAATAAAATATATAAAAGTTGTGATGACCAAAAAAATAATGATAATAATAATTCCAGTTATCCTCTTTCAAAGCCACTCTAGACTTCCCTTATCTAAATAATAATCGTCTGTTGTTAGCCAGAATAAAATTAGCCCTGTTCAAGGAGCTTTCAAGATCCGAACGTATTGTGACGTTTCCCCTCCCCCCACCCCCACCCCCCG
>NC_134798.1:43118861-43138861 GCF_046742065.1 Oratosquilla oratoria
TAAGCGGTGAAGAGTCATCCTAGGTTTCCATATGGTATAACACTCCCTGTTTCCTATTACCGCATTTAAAGATGACGATAAACACCTTTGCCTTTAGTATTATGGGATTTGGTCATTGCAGTGTTTCCGACAGGGTGATCAACACTTTTTCTAATTCTTCGTGTAAGGTTCTAGAACTTTTGGAACACTGACGACGCAGTATCACACACTTAGAACAAACTCAAAGCTTTTTTCTAAGCACAATTACATTATTCTAACAACCTTCCTCTCTAATTCGGGTCATTCTACCTCCGTAGTTCGTAATTCCTCTTTCTCTCTCTAATTCGTAATGATCACTGACACCCTTCCTGCGGTGTAAAATAAGTCTCGCACCTCGTGGTGACAGTCACCAGGGGAAGATGTTGAACACCACCCAGTGTTGGAGAGAGAGAGCGAGAGAGAGAGAGAGAGAGAGAGAGGGTGGTGGTGGTGATTGTTGGGGATATGACTGTGGTGGTGGTGGGGAATCACCACCAAGAAGGAAGACCGTGTCGTTTGCGTGCGGTCCAACGGAGGAATGGGCCAAGATTCCAACTGGAGGGGGAGGAGAGGAGAGGAGAGGAGAGGAGAGAGAGTGTGGGAGAGCGAGCGAGTGGATGCTGGCGAGGAGGAGGAGGAGGAGGGGGAAGAGGGGTGCAGGCGTATCGCGGGAATGGGGGGATGGGGGGAAGCTGAGATCGATACGCTGACGGGGAAGCTCTCCCCTCCCCCCATCCTCCTCCTCCTCTACATCTTCCTCCCCCTCATTTTGTCCTCTTTTTTTCTTAATTTAATTCACAATTCTTTCTCTCCTTTCCTCCCGTGTATTGTCTGCAGCCTAGGCTTAATATATTTTATTATGCCTACCGTCAGGTGAATTTATTAACGCCCCCTGTCCTCCAACAACTGTATCCTCTTCCTCATTTTGCTCCTCCGCCATTTTTTTTCCTTTTTCTTGAAGATGCATTCCAACTTACCTCCTCCTCCTCCTCCCCCTGCGTCTCCACCCGAGGAGGAAGCCCCCCATTCGTCAGGATTTGGTTCCCTCTTTGACTTCCTGTAACCCCTTCCTCCTCCCTTCCTCCACCATCTCCCCCCATCGCCCTGCATTCTCCCCCACCCTACCCTCACCACAGTTTCCCCCACCCTCACAATTCCCTCCTCCCTTCTTCCAACATCTCCCCCCATCGTCCTACACTTCACAATTCCCTCCCCCTCCTTTTCTTCCACCATCTCCCCCATCGTCCTGCAATTCTCCCCCATCGTTCTACACGTAACCACAATTCCCTCCCCCTCCTTTTCTTCCACCATCTCCCCCCCTCCCCCATCGGCCTGCATTTCTCCCCCACCCTCACTACAATTCCCTTCTCCTCCTCCATCATCTTCCTCTTTCTTGGTTTCCTCACCCAGAATAAAGTTTTTACAATTCCTCTCATGAAACTTTCTCCACTCCCCAATTATCTTATGATAATTCTTCTTTCAATTCTTCTCTTCCTCTTTCAACTTTCTATTCTATCTCATTATCCTATTTCGCTCTTCCCTTTCTCTTCATGGCGTTTTCACCTATTTCTTTTTCCACCTCCTAGTCCTCTTCCACTTTTCGTCGTCCTTGTCTCCCCCCCCCTCCATTCCGTTGCCCCTCATTCCTCTTCAGATTTAATGACAAATCTCACTTCCATTACAGCACAAAGCTTTATGTAATCAGTGACTACCCTTATGAACCAGTCATGCAGCACTTATTTCCGAGATTGAAGACTATATACCACAAGTCTCTTACATACATATACCAAGGCATTTCCCCCCTTCCAAGGGAGGTAGCCAAAAAGGGAAAGGCATAAAAACACTCCCACCCATTTCATCCCTAAATACACTCCACACCCCTCCCACCCTCCCTCTCATCTGAGCACCTCCTGGATGACGGGTCATCCCTGCACCCTGCCCACCGCCCTGGGTCAGAAGCAGTGTCGCAAGACACAGCACATCCACAGCAAGGCCGCTTCATTTAATCGGCGACCCCCCCTCTCCGTCCCCCCTTGCATATAAGGAGAGGACGGGGAGAAATCCCTTTGGGCTGCGCCAAAATTTACTCACACATACTACCTCACCCTCACCCATTCCTCCTCATGCAATCACATCATCATCCATATACAACCATTCTCCACTCACCTCTGTCTTCCGTCCTCTCCCTTCCTTCCTCAACAGACATTCCCCTCTTCCCCAAAGCCCCCTTCACCCCATCCATCCACCTCATCCTAGGACGTCCCCTCATGTTCACTCCCTCCACATCTGCCTTCCATACCTCTTTTACTAGTCTTTCTTCACTCATTCTTTCCATGTGTCCAAACCATCCTAATATTCTTTCATCAACCCTATCTCCCAAATCCTTTTTCACCCCTGTTCTCCTCCTCACCTCCTCATTTGTCACTCTATCCAGCCTAGTAACCCCCACCATACTTCTCAGACACCTCATCTCAAACACATTCAAACTCCTCCTCTCTTCTTCTCTTATGTTCCACGTTTCTGCCCCATACAGTGCTGTTGGCACAATCACTCCTTCATACAGTCTCCTCTTCGCATCCATTCCCAAATGTCTATTCCTCATTACACTCTTTAATCCACCAAGGCATTTACTTGCTTCTCTCAATCTACATTCTACCTCCACCTTTTCCTGCCACATTTGCACCCAAGTATCTAAAACTATCCACTTCCTCCAGTCGCTCTCCCTTAATGTTCACTTCCAGTCTACTGCCACTTTCACCCCTTGTACATCTCATCACCTTACTTTTACCCACATTTATCTTTAGCTTTCTTCTATCACATACTCTCCCAAACTCTGCCACCAGCTTCCTCAATCCCTCCTCTGACCCTGCCACAAGCGCAGTGTCGTCAGCAAACAACAGCTGGCTCACCTCCCACTTTTCTCAATTTTCTTTAACCATCTCCAATCCCTGACCCACTACCCTAGCATTCACCTCTCGCACCACCCCATCCATGTATAAGTTGAACAGCCAGGGCGACATAACGCATCCTTGACGAAGTCCCACCTTTACTTCAAACCACTCACTCTCTCCATTTCTAATCCTGACACAAGCTCTACTACTCTCATAAAAACTCTTGACAGCTCCCAAAAACTTTCCTCCTATCCCATAAATCTGCATAACCTCCCACAGTGCCTTTCTGTCTACCCTATCATAAGCCTTTTCCAGATCCATAAAAGCCCAAAAAACATCCTTCCCCTTTCCTATAGCTTTCTCACATATGTCTTACCACAAAGATCTGATCTACACAACCTCTACCTGTCCTAAATCCACACTGTTCCTCACCAATTACTCCTTCTGTTCCTCTCCTAATCCTCTCAATTAAGATCCTCCCATAAGCCTTCCCTACTACACTCAACAGGCTAATCCCTCTGAAATTACTACATTCACACTTGTCCCCTTTTCCCTTGTAAAGAGGAACTATACAGGCACTTCTCCAGTCCTCCGGTACTCTACCCTCTCTCCAGCAAACATTAAATAACCTCACCAACCAGTCCACCATCACTGAACCTCCCTTTTTCAGACATTCTGCATGACATCCATCCAGACCAGGTGCCGTACCTGCTTTCATCATCTTTACAACTGCCTTCACCTCATCCTTCCTTATTTCTCCTCACTCATCACTCTCATTTTCTTCGCATTTCCCACTGCAGCTATCTTTCCTTCCCTATCCTCCTTCACATTTAGCAACTCCCTAAAATATTCTGCCCATCTTCCCCTTACTGCCATCTCCTCCATTATCATCTCTCCATCTGTACCTTTTACCTTTTCTTCTCTACTTGATTCACCTCCTCTTCCTCTCTTTATTTCTTTCCAAAACATCTTTTTATTACTTTCAAAATTTTCTGTCATACTCCTACCCCATTTCACATCTGCTCTCCTCTTTGCCTCCTTTACCTTTTGCTTTACTTCTCTTTTCTTTTCTTTGTACGTCTCATATGACTCCCCCGTCCTCTTTTGTAACCAATCTGTGAATGCTCGCTTCTTCTCTTCTAGAACCTTCTTTGTTTCCTCATCCCACCATTCACTACCCTTTCTTCTATTTCCCCCTGTCCTTGTTTCACACACCATCCTTGCACACTTTAAGACTCCCTCCTTGAACCATCCCCATTCCTCCTCCACCCCCATCTCTGCTCCATCCTTTACTCCTCCTTCAGCTTCTTTTCGTACTCCTTCTCCTTTTCATTCAAGTTCACTCTAAGAACCTCCCTACCTTTTGTCCCTTTCCTTTCTCCATCTATCCTCCACTCTCAGCTTACCTTCCACCAAAAAATTATCTGATATTCCCCCCACCCTCTCCCCTTAGCACATGTACATCCTTAACTCTTCCTATCATAATCCTATTTACCACTACATAATCCATTAGCGCTCTATCTACCACCCTCTCCCATGTGTACTTATGCTTGACTTTCTTCCGAAACACTGTATTTGCTATCATCAACTCTCTTTCTAGACACATTTCCACCATCAACTCTCCACTACGATTCTTTCCTGGAACTCCACACTTCCCAACCACTCCATCGATTGGACCATTTCCCACCTTAGCATTAAGGTCTCCCAGTACTATTACATTGACATTTCTTCCTAAACCCTCTATGCACTCATTTAAATCTATCCAAAAGGCCTCCCTTTCTTCCACGCTCTTTTCACTGCCAGGCCCATATGCACTTACAAAGACCCACATCTCCTTTCCCAGTTTCACCTTCATCCACATTATCCTTGAGGAAACCTCCTTCCACTCCACTACCTGTTTACCTATCTCCTCACTTACTAGAATAGCCACCCCTTCCCTCCCTCGCCCTCTCTTCACTCCTGAAAACCTCCCAAACTTACACTCACCCTTCCCTTTCAACTTAGTTTCACTCAAAGCCAACACATCCATCTTCTCACAAACATACTACCTATCTCTTCCCTTTTACTCTCATCTGTACCACATCCACACACATTAAAAGACCCAAACCTTAGGGTCTCTTACCCCTTATAAAGACTAGCCAATTCCAGGTATGCACCCATTCATCCATTTGTTGACCCTCTTAGCACCTCATAGATTAAAGTTCATACCTGTCTCCTCCCTGGGTCAGATGCAATGCAGCAAGACACAGCAGGGTCCTCTCTCATGGAAATTTTATTTAGTTTTACAAAGTCACCCCACCCTACAATGATGATCCCTATGGGCGCCATGCAGCTTTCCATTTTGAAACTGAAGTTACAAAAATCAATTTGCTTATTTCAATACCTCCTTGCTGCTGTCCTGAAGTCTCCCCTTTACTGCCTCAGTGATATGGTTCCACTTCAGCATAATATTCTCAAAGTATAGAAGTGCTGGTTATTGCTGACGACTACCGATACTCCATGGTAGCAGGGGCATGATTATAAGATGGTGAAAAGTACACAGGCAGAGTCCATGTCAGTGCCTTCCATGGAAAGTGCAAGATGGATGCCCTTGTATGCTATAATGGATTAATTGAAAGACCACTGCCTTTTCCCCTTTTCACTCTAAGTCCCGAACACACAATCAAGCATTGCCCAATGGGCATTTGCTAAATGCCTGTCACTCAGGAAAATTAGAAGGGCAAACAATTGGATTGCTCATGCCTGTACTTCACCCCATCACGAGACAATGCCTGGCACCTAGGGATTTGCTGAACACCCTTGTGCAACTGCTGCCAACCACATTGCTTGATATGTATTGGCCTTTATAGTACCAGTCCAAAGCTCATCCTAAAATTAAGAAAATTCTCAACTTTTACTAAATTTTATATACACCAACAAGCTCCCCTCCCCCGCGGTAAGGGAGTTGTATAGTTTAGGTATGCACCTTTCACCCATTTATCCCTTTTCTTAGCTTCTGAAGGACTAAAGGCCATCCCTACTCCCCACTCACTGCATTGGGTCAGGAACTATTCAGCAAGACAGCATACAAGTACAAATATCAGTTACCTCGTACTCCCGAAATAAAACAATTTGGACCAGTATCTCTGTATGGCTTCCAGTATTGTTTAAATAAAAGGAAAAGGAAACAAGTCTGATAAGACATCTTGAATATATTAATAACATTTGCATAAAAATATACTACTCTTGTACAAGAAATTTACATTGGAATGCCTCCCCCCTTCCCATAAAGCACGAGAAAAATGCAAACAAATGTAAATACAATTTCCAACACTTTACAACTCAAATTGGTTGGATAGATGTATATGCAATTGAAACACTTCCAGTGTGCTCAGCCATTTCTTTTCTGATCTTAACAGAGTAATCATGGTCCCACATTGATCTCAACAGAGTAATCATGGTCCCACATTCTTTTCTTTCTTCCAGTGTGGCCAATGCAGACTTCCACATTACTCTGAAATATTAAAACATATGTGTTAGATTTTCTAATACTCTTTAAATACCAGTATTCAGGGAATGACTCGCAGCATGAACATGTACAAATTGTTCAATAGTATGTAGAGCATGTACTGTGCCTCTGCTGCTTAGACCTGAGCAACAAGTTAACCCTTTATCCATGAGGTGCTGGGGCAGATTAAGCATTAATTGGGTTATGAAGTTTTGTGGCTACAAAATCAAACTAAACACCTCAATCTTATACTACCCTACTTTAGCTTTACTCAAATAACACAATCTCTCTTCCTTGAGTGATCTGTGTGCCAATCCAGTGACTGTTGCTGGTCACCTTAAGCCATGGGTCTCTTGGAAGACCTTAGACAAGAGGCCAATTGATTTGTATTTTGACACAAGTACAATAGAGGCCAAGGGGTTTTTTCAAATTTGTATTGAGTGAATGAAAAGTAACAAGATATAGGTACAGTGAGTCCTCCTTATACGGTAATTCTGTATCCAGTAAATTCAGTTACGGTATTGGGTAATTACTATCCTCGACTCTATTTACGGTAAGAAAAATTCACAGATACGGTATCCGTTAAGATATTTTGAAGAGGAAAGAGCAGGGAGAAGGTACGTCCGCCATATCCTATTATTAAATGTTATAATGGGTTTGGTACACAGTAATTTCAATTTGCGGTAAGGTTTTCAGGAACGCACATGTACCGTATAACGAGGACTTACTGAACCTAGAGAACAAGAAGATGTCATTATTCCTACAACACTGTATAGTGACAAGACTGAATGTACATACATATACCAAGGCTTTTTCCCCCTTACAAGGGAGGTAGCCAAAAAGGAAAAGGCATAAAATCACTCCCACCCATTCCATCCCTGAATACACTCCACACCCCTCCACCCTCCCTCTCGTCTTAACACCTCCCGGATGACGGGTCATCCCTACACCTTGTCCACTGCCCTGGGTCAGAAGCAGTGTCGCAAGACACAGCACATCCACAGCAAGGCCACTTCATTAAATCTGCAACCCCCCCCCTCTCTGTCCCCTCATGCAGGAAAGGAGAAGACTGAATGTAAAGGAGGAATTTAGCCAAGACTAAGAAATATGGAGGGTGTTCCAGGATGGACAGAGTAAGAAACAAGGTGGTGAGGTGGAGAGTAGGGATGGAAAGGGAGTACGTTGAGCCATAAAGGAAGAGGCTCACCATAAATGGATGATAAATTGACACAGCCCAAAACCATTTCTCCTCTTCTTTTATATAATACTTGAGTGGGTGAGGGTGAGTGTGTGCGAGTGAGTGAGTGTGTGTCATCATGTAATGAAGCAGAGGGCAGGCATGGTAAAAAGAATCTGTCCCAGCCATAATAATCTCCAGCCTCTGTGATGATAAGACTGGGGGAATAGGGTGACTGGTGTTACTCTTGCAAATGTAAAAATTGGATCAACACATTGAAAGCATCGACACAGAGTGCTATTTGCAGAAGGAAACAAATCAGTACATCACTCACTTCTTAACGTGGTCATCTTGGTCAACTGTTTCTGACAAACTATTTGCAGAAAGAATCCTCTTGCACAATAGCTCACTTATGGTCATGGGTGCCATATATTTTCCCAAAACCAGCCTGAAATTAACGAAGCCATTTATATATCTCTTCAGATATGTACCATATACATATATATATATACATATATATATCATATATATATAAAAAGAAAGAAAAATTTTCTGGATCAATCAAATGTAGATATTAAACCACTATTTTTACACATACAAACTCCCCAACTCTTTGAGGAATGCAGACCATATTCTAAGTCTCCTTCCCCTTTACCAGGGAGACAGCCAAAGTCAACAGGCATACAACCACTCCCATCCACCACCCTTTTATCTTAGCTCCTCATGGATGATGGGTCATCCCTGTATCCCACACACTATCCTGGATCAGACTCAATGCTGCAAGATGCAGTACATCCATAGCAAAGGTGCTTCACTTACTCGGTCACCCTCCCTCTTAGTCCCCTCATGCAGAAAAATAAGACACGGAGAATTTATTTTGGGTTGGGTCAACATATTCACACATTATCACTCCCTAACCCCCCATCCCCTCCTTCCTTGCATCACCGTATCATCTATATAACCATTCTCCATTATTCAAGTACAGATGGAAATTCCCTACAATTACACCAAAATAATCTCTCCTCACCTGTACAAGTTCACCTTTTTGGCATGATGGTCTCCAAGAATGTAAGTGCTGGTTATCACCAATGAAAAAATCCTGTTATTACTCATGAAGTTCATCTTTCATCAATGGGCTGAATAAACCTGAAATTTAAACATTGCCATGATTCATGTGTACATGGGATGTGGTGGCAAGGAAGGTAAATACGTACTTTGTAAAATGCCACAAAATTACAATCTAACCTATAATTTGTCCCAGCCATAATAATCTCCAGTTTCTATAATAAGACTGGAGGAATAGGGTGACTGGTGTTACTCTTGCAAATGTAAAAATTGGGTCAACACGTTGAAAGCGTTGACACAGAGTGCTGTTTGCAAAAGGAAACAAATCAGTACATCACTCACTTCTTAACGTGGTCATCTTGGTCAACTGTTTCTGACAAACTATTTGCAGAAAGAATCCTCTTGCACAATAGCTCACTTATGGTCATGGGTGCCATACATTTTCCCAAAACCAGCCTGAAATTAACGAAGCCATTTATATATCTCTTCAGATATGTACCATATACATATATATATATACATATATATATCATATATATATAAAAAGAAAGAAAAATTTTCTGGATCAATCAAATGTAGATATTAAACCACTATTTTTACACATACAAACTCCCCAACTCTTTGAGGAATGCAGACCATATTCTAAGTCTCCTTCCCCTTTACCAGGGAGACAGCCAAAGTCAACAGGCATACCACTACTCCCATCCACCACCCTTTTATCTTAGCTCCTCATGGATGATGGGCCATCCCTGTATCCCACACACTATCCTGGGTCAGACGCAATGCTGCAAGATGCAGTACATCCATAGCAAAGGTGCTTCACTTACTCGGTCACCCTCCCTCTTAGTCCCCTCATGCAGAAAAATAAGACAGAGAATTTATTTTGGGTTGGGTCAACATATTCACACATTATCACTCCCTAACCCCCCATCCCCTCCTTCCTTGCATCACCGTATCATCTATATAACCATTCTCCATTATTCAAGTACAGATGGAAATTCCCTACAATTACACCAAAATAATCTCTCCTCACCTGTACAAGTTCACCTTTTTGGCATGATGGTCTCCAAGAATGTAAGTGCTGGTTATCACCAATGAAAAAATCCTGTTATTACTCATGAAGTTCATCTTTCATCAATGGGCTGAATAAACCTGAAATTTAAACATTGCCATGATTCATGTGTACATGGGATGTGGTGGCAAGGAAGGTAAATACGTACTTTGTAAAATGTCACAAAATTACTACCTAACCCATAATCTGTCCCAGCCATAATAATCTCCAGCCTATGTGATGATAAGACTGGGGGAATAGGGTGACTGGTGTTGCTCTTGCAAATGTAAAAATTGGATCAACACATTGAAAGCATCGACACAGAGTGCTATTTGCAGAAGGAAGCTATTCTTTACAATATCACTCACTTCTTCCTTTGGCTGGTTTGCTCACGAATCTGACAAGCTACATGTTTAAGAAACATCTTTTATATAACCCACATCTTGACAAGGGTGGCTTGCACAGGGATTTCTCCCCCACTCTTTCCTCAATCCAACCTGAAATTCATTAAGTCATTTTAGTACTTCTTAAATTACATACTACCAAGAACTTTCAACAAATAATTATCAGAAAAGATTAAGCCATTGATTCCACCATGGTCTTCTGGATCAAAAATAAATCATCAGCAATGAACAATAAATAAAGTAATTAAACTGAAAATATTACCTTACAACCTCCACACACACAATTTGTACTGTGATCCAGAGCTCCTGTTCTCTGAAGTTTGCTTTTCAACCTGTAATTTAGAAAACCTGTATAATAACTCCAGCAAACTACTGATACAAACTTTTGCTAACATTTTTTCAGAAAAGATTAAGCCATTGATTCCACCATGATTTTCTGGATCAGAAGAAATCATCATACATGAATAAATGACAAAGTACTTTAACTGCAAAACTTACCTTGAAAACTATGAAGATCAGCTGTGGCCTACATACAAGGGGTGACTGAGGTATTTGTCTGACAGTTTGGGAAAATGTGTGAAAGGAGGAGGATGAAGATAAATGTGGGTGAAAGTAAGGTGATGAGATGTACAAATGGAAATGGCATCAGACTGGTAGTATTAAGGAAGAGACTGAAAGAAGGATATGTTTTGATACTTGGGTGCGAATGTGGCCGGATATGGGAGTGGAGGTAGAATGTAGATAGAGACATGCAACTAAATGCCTTGGGGGATTAAAAAGTGCAACAAGAAATAGACATTTGGGAATGGATGCTAAGGGGAGATTGTATGAAGGAATGATTGTGCCAACAGCACTGTATGTGGGCAGAAACATGGAACATGTGAGAGGAAGAGAGGAGGATTTTGTGATGAGGTGCTTGAAAAGTATGATAGGGATTACTAGGCTGGATAGAGCAAGAAATGAAGAGGTGAGGAGAACAGGGATGAAAGGGAAGTTGGGATATAGGGTTGATGAAAGTGTATTGGGATGGTTTTGACACATGAAAGAATGAGTGAAGAAAGACTAGTAAAAGGGGTGTGGAAGGCCAAGGTAGGAGTGAACATGAGGGGGCAATCAAGGATATGATGGATGGATGGGGTAAAAGGGCATTAAGAAAGAGGGGAATGTCTGTTGAGAAAGGACAGGAGAAGACAAAAGGGTGAGAATGGAGAATGGTTGTGTATGGATGATACTGTGATGCATGAAAGGGAGTGGGTGGGGGATGGGGGGTTAGGGAGTGCGTGTGAAAAATAGTTGCAGGCCAAAGGGATTTCTCGCCATCTTTTCTGCACGAGTGGACAGAAAGGGAGGGTCACCAATTTAACGAAGTGGCCTTGCTGTGGATGTGCTGTCCTAAGACACCAATTCTGACCCAGGGCTGTATGAAGGAGCATTGCCTCATAGAATAGCCACCATGTCCTTATGAATTTCTTTTGGAGTTAAGCCCTTGATGTGGAGGTATTGAACAACTACCCAAGGACAATTTTTTCCATATCCTCTACAATACCTTACTGTCCCAAATCAATTACCTGTAAATAAAAACAATAAAATGTTAAAGGCTTGAAAATTCTCATACGAGAGAGAGAGAGAGAGAGAGAGAGAGAGAGAGAGAGAGAGAGAGAGAGAGAGAGAGAGAAAGTGTCTTCTATTCTACCACAGGCCACAAATTTTTCAATCATCCCTTAGTTTTAACTCCTCCAAACTTTTTCATGGTATGTAGATCAAGTTTTGAGCAGATAGAATTTTATAGATACTGCTGCACAGACCCTTGAACAATGTTATGTAATAATAATCATTACAGTCAAAGATTGAAATTACTGCCATAATATTACATTGGGACCAAAACCAGGTACACCTGGGTCTCTAAATGCAAAGCTTGCTGACCACCACTTGTGTGGACATTTGGCCCCAGGACATAAACCCACTTCAGGCTTTGGTGGTATTTTATGTCCTGGGCACAAATATGTCTGCACAAGTGGCAGTTGGAGAGTGTTGGATCCAGAGATTTAGGTGTACCTGCTTGATAAAGCCTGAAAGAACTGTCTCCCTGGTGCTTCAAAATCCATCATCACCCTTGCCTCTATCTGAAGGGCAGACATTAGGCCTCCATACTATGCCCCAATTTTATACAATTTCAACTTCCTCCTCCACCTTTTCACACGAGGAAAGCTTATTACTTCTTGTTACTACCCTCCTACTATAAATCAATTTCTCAAATTTTAACCATCACCTGAAAGGCATTGAACAATACTAGCCTTCCAGTGATTTAAAGTAATTTTATTATACCGAAATTTCTGCTCCTTTGTCATGCCTGCAAAAGGCTGCTCTGCCAAAAATAGGACCCCCACCTCCAGTTGAGACCTTTCTAGCACAAGGTGTGGCACCAAGAGACCATTACCTGATCTCCAGAACAGGTCCTTGCGTGACTTACAGCCCAACCCAATGACTATTGCCAGTTACCTGGGGCCTCCAGCAAGAGAGGTCTGGGCAAACAAATAAATTCCTAGATTCAGTTGCATATAGATCCAAATTTTGTACCCAACTTAATAGAAAACAGAACAAATTATTATATACATATATATATATATATATATATATATATATATATATATATACACACCACTATTTTCTTGGACATGAACAGTTGGTAATTACTATTGTTTTCTATGTCCATAGCCATATGGCTTCACAATACCAAAACAAAATTTTTAACTTCATCTTCCAACAAATTGTACATGTTGGTATCCCAAGGCTATAGCAATCTCCCATACAAGTTTACTACATCCTTGGGTTAACATTTAATTTAGCATGATTTTTGGCCAAGCTGGCACCAATCCAACTTGGAATTCCGGTCATGCAAATTATGCAGTGTCAAAGACAAGTAATAACCACTCACTCAGGTTGTTGACCACAAAGCAAAAGTAATATTGGCTCTTTAAGAGACTAAGGGAAATAACAGCAAGCTGATAAAGAGATCTTGTGCCCATTTTTGAATGCTAAAACCCTTGGCAGCTCATTGGCTGAGCTCGTTAGGGCGTCATTATTTGCAGTGAAGGTTGAGGTAAGGGCGGTTCGAATCCTGCCACTGGCGAAGTTGAACCAAGGGCATGGTTCATTAAATTCCACACTACAAAGCCCTCTGTAAAGGGCACCGTCCTAGCCTCCCAATAAGGGTGTGTGTGTGTGACGTTAAAACATATCAAAACCCTTGGGCCACACCTCTAAGTAGAGGTGACGGTGTTGATAGTTTTGAAGACGGGGAAACAGACTATTCTTTGACATCCTTTTAGGCACCAGCCTACCACAGAGTAATAATCATCAGCCTGAATAATAGGCTAAGAATAAATAGACCATTATATATATATAAATCTAAACACAGAGACAGTGGTATTTGATTAAAGAAAAACATCTTTCATACCTTCCGTTTGGTTCTCCATTTGAATGGTCTGCTACCACGCTTTTCTTGAGATTCTTTCCCATTTCACTGAAATTCAGGAAACTTGTTCAATACCTATAGAACTACTGTAATACAAACTTTATTTATCATGAAAAGATCAAGCCAGACTCCAAGACTTTCTGGATATTTATTGCAAGAGCAATACTGTCATCTTAATCTAGCCACTTTTGTTCCCTATAGGTGCTAATAATTTGCAATCTATTTACTACAATTGTAGAAACAACTGAAAGTATCGTAATGTAGAAAATGCCCACTAAAATTTTCTCAATTACAAATTGATAATTATTACTTCCAATGTCTACAGCCACACATCACTGTCCTCTCAAGTAAATCCAATTCCTACAATATCTGAACAATATGTACATGTTGTTATCCCAAACCTGCAGCAATCTCCCATACAAGTTTACTACATGATCGAGTTAACATTTATTTAGCATGATTTTTGGCCAAGTTAGCACTAATCCAACATGGAATTCCGGTCATGCAAATTGTGAAGTTTCCCAAACAAACAGCCACAAATTTAATTTCCCTTTCCAGGTACAGTGGAGACAATACTCTAACTTAATTTGTTCCAAATGGCTGCTAAAGTATCAAAAAGTTTGACTAGAGATACCTATAAATCAGGTAATTCATTCTAACCTTAGTAAAACCTTAAGTTTATATAAAGTTCAATGGATTTTTTTTTCTTATAATTTTGACTTTTACTTACCATAAGTGAAGGCTGGTAATTGATAACATAGAAGAGGAAGCTATTCATGGATAAATGGTCTGGTTCTCCCTCTTGGAGGGACCACTGAGATTTGAGGAGCCACTATAGCAGTTGCATTCTTTGTCTGCTCCTGGGGATTAATCTCTCTACAGAGGCCATGTGGCCCAGGAGGATTTGGCACTGTTTCGCCGTCAGGAACCCGGTCGATAGTGCTTGTGCGACGAGAGAAGTGAGACTCTGGATCCTCTTTTCTACTGGGAAGGACTTCATTAGGTACGAGTCCAGGACCATACCTAGCGGGACTCTGTTTTGGCAAGAAATCAGACTTCTTCGGGTTCACTACGGTGCCCAATTTTTGGACGAAGGTTAGGATCATTCTCAGGTGTTCTTGGCACAGCTGGGCAGAATGGGCAAGGATCAACCAACTGTCCAGGTAATGGAGTAGGCAAATTCCCTTGGAGTGGGACCATGCTGAAATGAGTTTGAACACTTTGAAGACTTGGGGTGCTGTGGAAAGTCCGAAGCATAGGCAGGTAAACTGGAAGGTGTTGCCCTTGTGGACGATTCTGAGGAATTTCCTGGAGGAGGGATGCACTGGTACTTGGAAATAGGCATCTTGGAGGTCCAGTGACACCATAAAGTCCCCTTCCCCTGATAGACACCCTTATGGACTCTGGGGTGTCCATTTGGAACTTCATCAGGGAAAGGAACTTGTCGAGTGGAGACAAATCGATGACTGGTCTCCACCCCCCTGTTGTCTTTTCTACTAAGAATAGTCTTGAGTAGAACCCTGGGTCTGGAGTCGAGACTTCTTCTATAGCTCCTTTCTGGAGCAGAACAGATTTCTTCCGCTAGGGCCCACCCGCGATCCGAGTCCGGATGATAGCTGCTTGGATGGGATAGGGGGAGAGCTTCGGGACAGAGTGAAAAGGAAGACGATAGCCTGTCTTGATGACTTGTAGGGTCCAGTCTTCCGCCCCAGCCTCTTCCCACGCCCTCCAGTAGAGAGAGGGGCAACCCCCTATCTTCTGGAGAAAGGCTGGCAAATTCCTAGAATTTTCTGTGGGGGTGTCTGGAGCCTCTATGATGTCTGCGCTTGGGTTCTCTATTCAGAAAGGGGCGGGGCTTTTCTGTCTGCATTTTCGACTTGGAGTGGAGGGGTGGCCTTTTTTCTTTCTTAGAGTGATAAAAGGACTGCCTCTGCCTCTGAGAGGGCCTAGGGGCTGATGGGGGGGTGGGTCTTGGCCTCGAGGTAGGAACGTCTACTCTCTCAATGGCTCTGTAAAGCATTAGTTGGTTTTTGCTTGCAATTGCTGAATCCACCATTTCTGGTGGAATCAGTGTGTGGGTTAGAAGGGGGGCCCTCTTCAATGGAGCATAAATTTCTCTGAGGAGGGGGTCACTGGGGTCCCCTAGGATGGTGTCTCTCCTGCGCGACTCAATGTTGGCCCAAGACGCTGAGAGGCAGGTTGCTTGATGCTTCAGGGCTCTGCTCGAGCTTTCCAATAGAGCCTGGAGGTCGCATTCCTCCTGGGGTTGCAGCTTGGGTAAAAACTCCCTTATTGAAGCCAAGAGGCGTTCCAGCCAGGAGTTCACTGCGAGGGACAGAGCCAGGCACTCAACGTGGTCCCTGGATTCTCTGCCAGAAAGGATTACGTTTCTTCTGAGTAGTGAATCCATGTCCGCTTTGACAAGCTCTGGTAACCTAGCCGGGATTGAGGCTTCTTTGAG
This sequence comes from Oratosquilla oratoria, assembly GCF_046742065.1. Lineage (NCBI taxonomy): Eukaryota > Metazoa > Arthropoda > Malacostraca > Stomatopoda > Squillidae > Oratosquilla > Oratosquilla oratoria. The sequence goes on from NC_134798.1 coordinate 43,134,891, forward strand.
GCTTGTCCCTGATGGGGTGTAGTAGCGTTTTAGATTTTTCATTGGAACATAGAGCCAACGCGCTTTCTTGGTTGTCCATTTTGTGAGGGTGTCGGAGGCCTGGCTCATGACTCTTGTAGTCTGTGTACTCCATGGGAGTTGGATTGGAGGTGGTTTTGTTTTCTGCAAATTGCCCATCTTGAAGATTTTAGACTTGAATGTGGCTTCTTCTTCTTGTGGAGGGTCCAGCCGATTAGCTCTCCTAACTTTAGCAAGGATCTCTGAGAAGGAGGGTTTAACAACCATTGGGGATTCCGACTGGGAATCCTGCAAAGTTTGGTAACTTGCCTTCTCATCTACAGTGCTGTGGACATCATTGTAGCTGGAGTCTGCTCGGTCAGCGAGAAACACTGCATCTTCATCATCATCACTGCTCGGTTCGGGGGGGTTCCGATCAACTGGAACATGTTCTATGGGGGCTCTTTTGGGTGTTGAATCCTTTCGAACTTCCGAGTTCAACAGCAACTTTTCTTGAGCTTCCTGGATGAATTCATGTTGTTCATCCATCTGTTCTCTCATTGTGTTCAAGAGGGAATAGATAGTGGGGAGAAGTTCCTGGAAATGCCCGCTTGGAGAGTCCCGATTGGGTTCGGATGGTCCGGGGGACCCTAAGGGGTGGTTCTCTCTTCTGGTCAAGGTGGTTTTAACTGCAAGTAACGCTTGCGTAGGTTTACCTTGGTCCTCCTGATCAACGGGCATGGCAGGGTCTCCGCTGATCACCCGGCTCTTCATATGATGGGTTTTAGGTGGACTTCGGGATTCCTGATAAGAAGAGGAGGCTAAGGTGCTCTTTTTCTTCGAACCCGGGTTCTTTGTCCGTCTCGGAGTCGAGCTTCCGGGAAGGGTTGAGGGCGAACCGCAAGCAACCGCATCCGGGAAAAAACTTGTACAGGAGCGGTAGCTAGAGGTGGCCGGAGGTGCACATCTGTCTAAGCTAACCGCCCTGGTTGAAGGAATATAAGACAACTTGGCCTGAGCTTGACTTGAGGTGGACATTGCACAACCTTCCTGTCTACTACGCTTTTGAGGAGGGAGAGAATTGCTCATCTCCTCTGAAGTCGCAGTATGCCTGCTCTTGTTTTCAGGGGGTGAAGGTGGAAGCCATTTTCTGTGCGTATGCACCTTTTTCCCTGCATGCCCTTTCTTGTGAGCATGAAAGTACACTGACCACTGATTATCATCCCATTGAGTGCATGTCTCACACGGGGATGAAGGTGAACACTTTAGACCTCTACACTTGATACACCAAATATGTGGGTCCGCTTGTGCTGGAGGGAGAGGAGTGAGGCAGGGATATTTCCCTTCAGCGAAGGCACACAACCTATCTTGAACACAAGAACCCAGTAGCTGGGCAGACTCCTTGGAAAGGTTCAGGTCTCGTGTCATGTCATCATGTTCGGCTTGGGTAAAGGGCACTGGTTGGTTGTCCTCTTCTGGCCTGTATACACCACACTCAGCTGTATCAGTCATGTCACTAGATTCAGAATCAGAACTAGATTACATGATAACATTTGGCTCAGGAACAGGAACATTAGGACCATGGGGGACTGGCTTTATGGCATTGAACATGGTGCTTGTTCTTGCGATTGAAGCCTTTTAGATTTGTCATGCAAAAGTAGCAGTCTGTATTGTGATCTTTCCCTTCCCTCCACACCATTGGGACACCAAATGGCATACTCTTCCTTTTCTTGTTCCTCCAATCCCGTAAGTTCTCTACACATGTTTTGCAGCAGATATGGGGAGCGAATGGTTTCTTATGGTGACCGAATTTGACTCCAAAGTAGGCTTTATATGCCGTCTTCACAAAATCAGTGATTTTTCCTTGGTCTGGAAGAACCATATGTCCGCAGATATATCAGAACCTATTAGGATGGTTTTTACACTTCGGATCCATTCCTAAACATATCTACTGTAGACCTGAAAAGAGAAATAAAAATAATTACACTGTACAACACATAATTTCAGGATTAAGAAGAAAACATAGTTCTCATGTGCGTTTTATTATGAAGTTCAGTGTGCTGAATTCAAATTTGATAAAAAATTTCATGCCACGTCACAATTTTTATATGTATATATGTATGTATATGTATGTATATATATGTATATATATGTATATGTATATGTATATGTATGTATATATATGTATATATATATATGTATGTATATATATGTATATATATATGTATGTATATATGTATGTATATATGTATGTATATATATAATGTATATATATATAAATATATATAGATATATATTTATATATATATATATATATATATATATATAGGGTCATTCCATATGAAACCTACCAATGACTTATAACTCATTGTCACAGATTTTGATGAAATTTGGTGTGCAAGTAGAACTCGGTGAGACAAATTGATTGAGACTAGTCTCACGTTTCTATCTTTTATAGAACCAGAATTATGGTTTCCGACAATTTTGAGAAAAATCGAAATTTTGAAGGTACGGCCTAATTTCAGACATGCATAACTTTGTTAGTTTTTGTCGTAGAACATTCGTTCATATGTCATTGTAAAGCTAATGAGTAGCTCTGCAACTTTTATTCTATTCATTTTTTACCTATGAGGTCAAATAAAAAAGTACCATTTGACCTTGAATAACAAAAAACACGCCATCTTCGATTTTTTTCATTTTTTGTACAAATATTCACCATCATCTTAATAACCTTCATGCCAAATTTGATAGTGGGACATACAGGGGATCAGAAGTTACAGGCACTTAAATAACTATAAGAAAATTTTGGTATTTTTTTATATGTATTATTTTTAGAAATTCAAATCTCGGTTATTTTTAATCATAAAATGTTCACTAACATACCATTTTAAAGCTGATGATTAGCTCTACAACGTTTATTCTATGCACTTTTTACCTTCAAGGTCAAATAAAAAAGTTGTGAACGACCACTGACCTTGAAAAATTTAAAATGCCGTCATTTTGTGTTTTATTGTTTGTAAATTGTAATTCTACCTAATTAATTTTACACTAAATACCTGACTATTTAAAACTTATCATACTATTAAAGTATCATACTCATGACTGATCATGTCTGCTATGGTCCATGGTGGCAAAGCCACTACCAAATTGTACACAATTTGGTATCCCCATCGCCTAAGGGGCCACCCCTGATAGCTCAGCAGAAAAAGCCACAGGTCCCTCCACCCACCCTGGATTTTAATGATTATTAAGATAATTTTTCATTTAATAATTCAGATGCTTTTTTAATTTCTTTATCAGAGAGATTGTATGTTCTTCCTGTTGCAGTTTGTGGATCTACAATGCTTAAAATGTCCTTCTCTGGTACAATTAAAATATCTGGTATTCGTGGATATTTGAAAGAAGGAGAAGGTCCATTAGGTTCCAAAAATGTTAGTTTTACTTCCATTAAATCTGAATATGTTTCTAGGACACATGCCAAATACCATTTTTGGTCATACATTGCTGTCACAAATCCTTTGATTTCTTCAAATATGAAATTGGTCTGTTTACGTATTCTTACGGTTTTATCATCAGTGCTATTTGATACAAATTTTACTTTGAGTTCTGACAGAGATGTTGGAACAAAGCTATGCAGTTTCTGAGTGCCTGGTATTGTGCAAGCGATGTTAAATCTTTCTTCCAGTAATGTTTTTTCTTTAGACCATTCTTCTTGAGAGGCATATAAAAAATGTATGCCTGGAATGTTTTCTTTTCCAAATTCATAGAGTTGTCTTGGTGTCATGATTTGGTTGTTGTAGGCTCTCTGCAGACTAGCTTTTGCTGCTAATCTTTTAATAGTTCCACCCAACCCATCACATGGTCCTTTGCCATGTGAAGTGGCAAAAAAAATGCCATTCTGCTTTCATATCAAAGTCCTTTTCATGATGACACAAGTTTATGAAATTTTTAAAATTTTTATACTGGGAGGCAGC
>NC_134798.1:43153861-43156361 GCF_046742065.1 Oratosquilla oratoria
TTGCTGACATATATGATGCTTTACTTGAAATTTATGAAAACACAAACCTTAAAGGGTCATCTGGAAGTTCGACCCGGGTTGAAGCCAAGGAGTTAGCTGATGCTGTTTCCAAATACGAGTTTGTTGTTTCACTTGTCACATGGTATAACATCCTGTTTGAAGTCAATATTACCAGCAAGCATCTTCAAGATAAAGATGCTGATTTAAATTCAGCTACCAAACAGTTGGAAGCAACAAAAAGCTACCTTCTGAGCTGTAGATGTGATGATGGTTTTCAAAAAGTTCTGGTTGATGCTACAGAGGTGTCTCAAGATTTGGAAATAGAGCCACAATTTGAGAAAAAACAATCACGAAAATGACGAAAGAAGCGTCTATTTGATTATGAAGCACATGAGGAATCACTAGAAGACCCCAGCCAAACGTTTAAAGTAGAATTTTATTATAGCGTTCTTGACATGGCCATGGCATACAGTCAGTAGAAGAAAGATATTCTTCATGACTGCCAAAATTTAGAAAAGTCATTAACACACAATGGGCATCACGACATTCATAAGTAGATTTGATTGTGATTGTAGCAAGTTTTTTTTTCGACCAAGAAAATTGCATATGTTCATGTATTATACTTTACAAAATATTTAATTTTCTAATGTTATATCACATAGGTGTGCACAACTAAAATAATACCAAAGCATCAAACACATTAAACAACACACAGCATTGGTCACTGTATTTCACGTGAACATTAACTTTCCGTTTCTTGTGGCAAATTCTGACAATTGTATTTTAACATGAATTTCATGGTGAACACCGAGCAGCACCACGCTGATGAGGTATTCTTGAGTCACAGTATTCCTCATGTTTGTTTTCAGTCGCTTCTGGGTTGAAAAAGAGCGCTCGGCCTTTGCATACGAGATGGAGAATGATCAGTACTGTAAGGAGCCTGGCCAGGTTTAGATGTATTCAGGTCTGTGCATGGGCAAGGGTACCTCTAATGGAATTAGACTGGATTGTTTACGAAAACAAAAAAATGAGGAAATGAAAGGGGGGGAGGCAACCTTCTGGCCCCCCCTGGATCCACTACTGGCCCAACTACTAAAACAGTATGTATAGGAAAATTGGTTCTGTTCCCATGTCATGCACATATTTTTCACTTTTCTTTTTTCCATTTGAAAGATCTATTTCCCCCCCCCCCTATGGAATCGTTAAGTTAGGTTAGGAGCAATGTAGGAGGACAATGAAATTTTTAAAGACCCGAGTTTGCACGATTCTAGAATCTTACCTATTTCAATTTTTCACCAATCAGGAACTATTAAATTGCTAAACACTTCTTCATGAGTACCTGAACCATTCATTAATACTTTTATTCAGGTGGTCACTTTTTACTTGGTTTCACTAACACTCAGCTATTCACACCTACACAAAGTCAAATATCATCCCTTCCACCCAAATACACTAGTGACAGTAGAAATAAAATGACTTACTATTAGTTAAACATTTGATGATTTGTGTTAAATTGTTATTGTGGATTTTTCTTTGTGCACTGCCAATTTACAAAGCATGTACCCCCATAAATGTACACGTGGAATATCAACTGGTTAATTCTATCATGAAACCATGTGATCAAATTTGGCCATCTGTACTCCTCGAAGTGACAAAAAATATACTTCTGATACAGTTTAACAAACTTTAAGGCAAAGAAACCGTTTGAACTCCCACGATGCACCGTGGTAATTGAACAATACCATCAAATTACTTACTTTCGATAGCTTAATTAGTTATGAAAACACGTGATCAACTTTTGCCATCATTCTTTCAGTCTTGCATAGTAACCTACAATAAATTTCAAAGGGTACTTCTGATATGGCCGAACTTGTTGAAGACAAAGGAATGGAAGTTCATCTCTTCGATGCGTCTTGGGAATAAACAATCTCCGCTGAGCATTTATTTACTTTTGGTTCTTTCATTACCAACGTGCATATTTCAACATTTGACCAGTAGCCACAGGGGTGCCAAATTAACAAGGTTTAGCAACAATACTTCAATAAACAAATATAATCATTCAACGCTATTACCCTTACCTACCACTGTGGTCGCGCTGGAGAAATGGAAGGGACATGCATGTGCACATGTTTGAACCACGCAAATTTTCTTGGGTAAAGATGCTGGACCGAAATTGAAACTGTCGTATAATAATGTATTACATTTATCATTTTCCAGAATAACCGGGACATTTTACCAATAGAGCGGTAAAAATTGCCTTTAAATTATATTAAAAGTTATTGGTATTTAGATAGATATAGAGGGAAGAATCAAAAGCAATAGCAAACATGCAAAAGAATTACAAAATTATTTATCCCTTTGTCAATATAAAAGAAACTCAAGACCACATCCATTATAAGCCCACTCCAAGAAAACGGAGAACTGGTGAAGTAACCAGGGGAAATTGCCAAAATGCGCACCAATAAGAAAGCGTATTCAGCCCACCAGGCGAGCAGAACTT
>NC_134798.1:43161361-43263861 GCF_046742065.1 Oratosquilla oratoria
TAACAGTTGGAATAGCCAGAGCGATCTTCCACAAACAAGATCCAAGAGATACAACACCTTAGCTACTAAGAAAGACTGGTAATCTACATCTGTACCCCCTCCAGCGGCGCATAGAGGTAAATCATTATCTGTACCTGGAAATTTTAGTAACAGTATCCCTAATGTCAACATCACAGAAATGGCCCACCCAAGAAGAAGAAGGCTGTGTTATGTTAGGAGCACCCCCGGTACATCTAAAAATATATAGGACCTTGACAAACCAGTTTCACCTACAATGGAACACGACTCTTCAACTACATCTCGATAAAACTGAGGAACCTGAGTGTTGTATCTACCCGACACCTTCAAACACCACCTGGATGCATGGTTGGCCAAGATCCCAGACCAACCACCCACACCAGGATACTCAAGCTCCAAATCCAACAGCCTACTACACTGGATAATGGAGGGAAGAGAGCTGGCTGGCCTCAGTGGAGATCCATCTTAGCTGCATCAATAACTGACGGAATGAACTTCAAGGTTATAGAAATAACATTTAAAAAATCGCTCGTTTTTTAAAAATTAGTAAATTGTGACATTTTGCCAACAGAGCGGTAAAAGCTGTTTTGCCCACTCGGTTATTTTCAATCTTTCTAAAGACAAGAAGATGAAAAAACGAGAGAAAAGTTCTGTTTGTCCCTCATTTTGTAGATAACGAATAAGGGACGAAGTCAGAGCCCCATGCAAAACAGGAACCGACAATCAGTGGTTCGTTGATACTAAACGTACTTTTTAATTGACGACCAATATTTCAAGATTACACATGTTAGATTTAATTGAATGCTAATGACATTTATCATAGAGACTTGTGCAGAAAATATAAAATATAGTTGTGCAGAAAATATAGAATAAGCGTTGTTCTACTAATCCGTCCAGTAGTTCTGTCGTCTCAATTTTGACGTATTTAATTTAGTTTTATGAGAAGCGTTCAGTCATCTTACCGGCGATATGAGTAAAATTTTCAAGATTACCAAGAATATCAACGACCTTAACTGTACACCTGTAATTTTCATTAAATTAGGGCTCGATTGGACACCAGAAAAAAAAGTTTAATCAACAACTCTACTCGGGTTATTGTTCTGGCCAGTGGTTTATCGCTTCTGTACATTATCGTGCCGCTGTTGTACGATGCACGATATTTCTTGTAAAAGGATGGGCCTTTGAGGGTATGTAGTTTGTCTTTGTCGTGAGAGTGTTGTGTCCCTTTTTTTTGGGATGTTTAAAGGTTGGGTAGGATGTATTTTTGTATCACAAAAAATTGGTGTAGCATGATTTAATTTTATGTGGCGGGAGTGTATGTAGTTGTTGAGGAGAGTTGAATGAATTGTTGTATTCTGGTAACAGAATAATGTAAGGGATGGCGCTCCGTATTGGCAAGCAGGAGGATCGTCTCCTATCATGAGGGAGACGTGTGAAGCGAGAATGTTCCTGTTCTTAGGAGGCGAGCTAGTGCCTTTTCAAATATTTCGCTACGTAGTTGTGAAGACCGAATGTATGTGGGTCTACATTGTTGATAGGTTGCTTGTTTGCTGTTGTTTCCAGTATCTTTTCCACATGTTTAGCAACGCGGATCAAGGGATTGGATAGTGAACTGATGATGGCAGTGGGATGGAGGCATTGAAAGGGGTGGGTGCACCCTCTCGAGCCGCCTTGTCGGTGCCGTGGATGCCAACATGAGATGGCACCCAGCAGAAATATGTGACTAAAGATTTGGGTGATCCACAAATGGATTTTGAAGACCTAAGTGACAAGACTTGAGGGTGGAAATTGTTCGTATGGTGCTTCTTGATTCAGAGATGGTTATATAAGATGCATTAAAGAAGTTCTGGATAATGTCTACGGAGGTGAAGATTGCATCGCTCAGCGGTGACGATTTAATGCGTTGGAAGTCGAGGTGGTGGCGGGGGGCCAACGATCTAGATTTTGTGTCTGTTGTGGAACAGCGCTCCATAACCAACTCATGATCAGAGCGAAAGTCATCGGCGTACTTATTATGTGGTTTGTAAAGATAGGGCCGTGTTGTGTCGATTGTTGGCTAGTCTTTTACTGCTTTGGCGGAGTGTATTGTGGTTGGAAAGGTTTTTCCAATTTGCACGGAAAAGGGATCATCGAGGTTGTGTTGGAGTGGAGAGGGCTTAGTCTTGTGAGGAGACGTGGGAAATAGTAATTATGTTAATGCTGACCATTCATAGTCTAGGTTTAGGTCATTTTTGGAGGTGAAAGGTCGTATAGTGTGTTGTATAGTGATAGGAATTGTGACTAATGGTGCAGATTACAGTGCAGCCTTTTATTGTAATTATTATTATTGATATCAATATAATTATCATTATTATTATTATTATTATTATTATTATTATTATTATTATTATTATTATTATTATTATTATTATTATTATTATTATTATTATTATTATTATTATTATTATTATTATTATTATTATTATTATTATTATTATTACTATTATTATTATCATTACTATTATTATTAAGTGTGAATGTAGTCATTTCAGAGGGATTAGCCTGTTGAGTGTAGTAGGGAAGGCTTATGGGAGGATCTTAATTGAGAGGATTAGGAGAGGAACAGAAGGAGTAATTGGTGAGGAACAGTGTGGATTTAGGACGGGTAGAGGTTGTGTAGATCAGATCTTTGTGGTAAGACAGATATGTGAGAAAGCTATAGGAAAGGGGAAGGATGTTTTTTGGGCTTTTATGGATCTGGAAAAGGCTTATGATAGGGTAGACAGAAAGGCACTGTGGGAGGTTATGCAGATTTATGGGATAGGAGGAAAGCTTTTGGGAGCTGTCAAGAGTTTTTATGAGAGTAGTAGAGCATGTGTTAGGATTAGAAATGGAGAGAGTGAGTGGTTTGAAGTAAAGGTGGGACTCCGTCAAGGATGCGTTATGTCGCCCTGGCTGTTCAACTTATACATGGATGGGGTGGTGCGTGAGGTAAATGCTAGGGTAGTGAGTCAGGGATTGGAGATGGTTAAAGAAAATGGAGAAAGGTGGGAGGTGAGCCAGCTGTTGTTTGCGGACGACACTGCGCTTGTGGCAGGGTCAGAGGAGGGATTGAGGAAGCTGGTGGCAGAGTTTGGGAGAGTATGTGATAGAAGAAAGCTAAAGATAAATGTGGGTAAAAGTAAGGTGATGAGATGTACAAGGGGTGAAAGTGGCAGTAGACTGGAAGTGAACATTAAGGGAGAGCGACTGGAGGAAGTGGATAGTTTTAGATACTTGGGTGCAAGTGTAGCAGGAAAAGGTGGAGTGAAGGTGGAGGTAGAATGTAGATTGAGAGAAGCGAGTAAATGCCTTGGTGGTTTAAAGAGTGTAATGAGGAATAGACATTTGGGAATGGATGCGAAGAGGAGACTGTATGAAGGAGTGATTGTGCCAACAGCACTGTATGGGGCAGAAACGTGGAACATAAGAGAAGAAGAGAGAAGGAGTTTGAATGTGTTTGAGATGAGGTGTCTGAGAAGTATGGTGGGGGTTACTAGGCTGGATAGAGTGAGAAATGAGGAGGTGAGGAGGAGAACAGGGGTGAAAAAGGATTTGGGAGATAGGGTTGATGAAAGAATATTAGGATGGTTTGGACACATGGAAAGAATGAGTGAAGAAAGACTAGTAAAAGAGGTATGGAAGGCAGATGTGGAGGGAGTGAACATGAGGGGACGTCCTAGGATGAGGTGGATGGATGGGGTGAAGGGGGCTTTGGGGAAGAGGGGAATGTCTGTTGAGGAAGGAAGGGAGAGGACGGAAGACAGAGGTGAGTGGAGAATGGTTGTATATGGATGATGTTGTGATTGCATGAGGAGAAATGGGCGGGGTGGTGGGGGGTGGGGTGGTGTGTGTGAGTAAATTTTTGACGCAGCCCGAAGGGATTTCTCCCCGTCCTCGCCTTATATGCAAGGGGGGACGGAGAGGGGGGGTCGCCGATTAAATGAAGCGGCCTTGCTGTGGATGTACTGTGTCTTGCGACACTGCTTCTGACCCAGGGCGGTGGGCAGTGTGTAGGGATGACCCGTCATCCGGGAGGTGCTCAGATGAGAGGAAGGGTGGGAGGGGTGTGGAGTGTATTTGGGGATGTAATGGGTGGGAGTGTTTTTGTGCCTTTCCCTTTTTGGCTACCTCCCTTGGAAGGGGGCAAATGCCTTGGTATATGTATGTATATGTATTACTACTACTACTACTACTACTACTACTACTACTACTACTACTACTACTCGCACTCTTGGCAGCAAAAAGAATCTTCTCTAATTTCTATTTCATTGTGGCTACTCATGAATGTCTATATTCAGCAACACGGTATGCTATCGGAAGCGACTGCGTAAAGTCACCTTACACGTATACGATATGCATGGGCGGGGCGACTCGTCCTGGTAGTACGGCAGAGTGGGTGACGCCCAGGGTTACGCCCTATGGAACGCTGTTGACTGATTCGGCCTCGCTCTAGTTTCGTTTTTTGCTGGCGATTTTTTTTATTTTTTTATATGCAAGTATGTGGACTGCAAATAAGAAAAATGTATCTAATTAACGGGCGCACATGGAAAAAATTAAAAGGTAGTGTAAGTGAAGAAGGCTAGGAGCCTATGCCAGGAGGCGCGTAGGTGTGGAATTCGAATGCGAGACCAGCACGTTTCCGATTGCGCTACTAGCGTGGGAAGGAGGTTGGATAAGACACATGGGGAGAATAAAATTGCAATGAAAGAGGCTATGAAACAAGGGAACGAATAGTAAATATAAAAGTAATAAGTATATACACAATGGTGAGAGGTACAACAAATAAAATGTCATAGGTTAAATGTGAAATGAAGAACACATTACATCTAGATTGGAAAGAGAAAAGCAAGAATGATAATAGTAAAAATGTAGAGTGTTTACGGGCGATGGCCGTAAAGTGCAGAACGAGACTAGAGATGTGCTTATTAGGTAAATATGTGGAAGGGGCACGGCTAATAAGAACAAATTTTAAATCACAAAAAAAGTAAATGAAATAAAGATTAAGACATGGAGATAACAAAGACAAGTGTAAGAACATTTGAATAAGAAGGGATGCAACAGAAGAATAAAAAGTGAAAACAAAAGCATTAATCAACGAAACAGAAGAATAAATAAACGAAGGGTGGAGCAGGAGAAAACGGAGTTTAACTGACGAGTCATGGTCGTCATTAACAGGAAACCTACGCCGTGGGACGCATCGCATTGCTTCACTCAAACACTGACTCCCCTTGCGGATACCCTGAGCGAGCTCCCATGCAGCCACCCTTGCAATCCCAAACAACTTTTGACAGGAATGATTGTTTCCTCCACCGAGATAGTTTCTTGTGGAGATAACCATATGGATGGACAAATTTAGGTTTAAGAAGGAAGCAGACAAGAACTAGTTTACTAACAAAATAGTAACCACATAGTGAACGCCGAAACGATGGGTTGTTTCAAAAGAAGATAACTTTATGGATAGGGATGGCAGGTCGTAAGGGATATGGAGCTGTTTCGTATAGGCCGTATGGTCTCTTGCAGTCTCCTTCAATTCATATGTTCTCAACATCAAGGAAACTTGGTTCGTGCCCATATAGCCAGAGAGAATGTTCATGAATTATGCCGGTAACAGAACTTGACTGTGCCTCACGTATACAAAGCCATACTAACGATATCCCTCAGTTCGCCTTATATTAGGGTCTTGAAACCAAAGATGTTGAGGTGTCTCTTCGAGTCCGCATTCAGAGTCCATGTCTCTTAGCCATACACCAAGTCAAAGAGTATAAATGCTGTGAAGTTTCGGATCTTACGTTGGTATTCTTAAAAAAATATTTCCTTATATAAATCTTATATAAATCCTTGGAAGGGGAAGATTTTTTTAAGAATACCAGCGTAAGAATCTTACGGTGGTATTCTTAAAAAAATCTTTCCTTGTATAAATCTTTCTTTATATAAATCCTTGGAAGGGATTTTTTTTTAAAGAATATCACCATTAGTTCTCTTCTGCATAATTATTGAGGATATCATAACCCACGACAATCTTGTATTACACAAACAAGAAGCTTCCGAAGATCTCATGTATGGGGAAACTTAGCTGTACTCATCTCTTTGTCCAGTAACTCAGGAGCCACAACCAAAACCTCCAACGACTCCGCAAGAAGGACGACATCATTGGCAAAGCCAAGGTCAGTGACCTTAGTGTTGATAATGGATACTCCGCTATCTCGTCGATCAACAACTCTGTCCCGTACCCAATCCGTGCAGATGCTGGCAAGTGTGGGGATGATAACGCACTCGTAGCTCATGTCCCCTGAATCAACAGGAAAGGAGCCAGATAGGGTTTCTCCACACTTCATAGCAATCTTGTGTCGCAGCCATACTGGAGAACGAGGGACCAGCAACTGAAAAAGTGAAACGCAATGATGAGAAAGAGGAAAACAAAGTTAAATAGTTTGAAAGTGGCACTCACTTACGTAGACAGATATCGACTAGTTTAGAGATAAACAATTGGATATAAATACAGATCGATAACACTAGTCTGCGTCATTTTTGTTGTCAAGATTATTTGACTGATTCCAACCAAGTAAATTCAACGTGCTAAATTCAAATATAAAATCCGTTTTCATTACGTGTTCATTGTTCAAGAACTGATGCATATTTTTAAGGCTCTGGGAGCACGTATGTCAATAAAAATGCATTTTCTAAGATCGCATGTGGATTATTTTCCTGATAACTGTGGAGACTACAGCGAAGAACAAGGTGAAAGGTTTCACCAAGACTTTCGCACCATGGAAGTAAGGTGTAAGGGACGACTGGTGAAAAACACATGAGAAAATAATCCAAAAAGTTTTTTCTTCCACATTGATGTATATTCCTGCATATTTTCATTTTTATCAAAATAATATTATAACATCTAGTCATTTTTAACTTTATCTTAGAACTGATACGAAGTCATAATAAAAAAAAATCAGCATTTTGAATGAAAACATTGTTACAATCTTCAGTGTAATTCGATTAATTAATTGCGCTAATTGACCAAAACCTTTATAATGTTTAATTCAGAATAACTAGATTACATAAATTCAGTTTAAAAAACATGACAATAAAAAAAAAAAAAAAAAACGCAGGCCTGTGTAATGAATGTGCTGAGGCTGCAGCACTGGAGCCACAGGCCCATTAGGGCCTCTTCCAGAAATTCGTCCATGTAAGTCCATGTAATTATTTAAAGGAAAGAAAAATAAATTAATTTAACTGATTTATTCAAAGCTGCATAGTAATACTATTGCCTCAGTGGGAAACCAGAAAACAATTGCCTTCAGAACTATGAAAGATATGAACAAATTTTTTAAAGTGAAATAGCATGGTACAAACGAATATCAAGATAATTTACAAGAAACTTGAAAAAGCTGAATGCATGGGAAACATAAAAAAAAAACTTCCACACAGGAAAATTCATTTGTGAAATAAAAAAGAATAAACAACCCCAGGATCACAGCCTAAATTAATCCAAATTAGATTGATCATAGATACACGACAGTGGCGGATCCAATGTGGGCTGAAGCAGCCTCCTCCTCCTCCTAAAAAAAAAAAAAAAAACGCTGCAGAGGTCGAGAAACCTGCCTCGTGTACACAAATATGTTTTAGAAACTAGTAATACAGTGGCAGATTTTTTTTTCCAGCATTTAATAAAAACTTCAGTGAGGATAATTGGAAGGTTATTCAACACATTATTGAGGGTAAATCCTAAAATGTAAGATTAAGTATTACTTTTGCCCAATATTTTGTAAGGAACTAAATCAAATGAGAACATGTACTTCAATTTATATTCAAAATCATCACATTCGTGATACAGAGTACATCTGTATAGTGTCATCTATATTTACAAAATTCAGGTTAGCGCCCGCCCCCCCCCAAAAAAATGACAAGTATATTTACAAATTTCAGGTTATACTCGTTGCATTGAGAAATGGCCGTTAGGGCGGAGCACTGGGAGTCCCCCTGTGTTGCCACATATAATTATTTTATAATCTTATTTTATTCTATAATTTCATTTTATATTTTTATAATGTTGCCACATATAATTATATTCCAATTTTTTGTCACACACCACCACTGAGGTAAAAATCAAAGCAATGTTTTCTATACAAAGGTTTCGTTTCCTCGAGTCAGACTTGGCATATGAGCAAGGGAGAGCGACGTTGCCCTACATATATTCTCTGGCCCCGCCCCCCTCACACTGCATTCAGTGTGAGCCGTGCGGGCCGTGTTATCTGTGGAGATGTGGCAACACCGGGAAATCTCCTAACCCCGCCTTAGCGGTCACTTCTCGTTGCGCTGACTATAGCAGCCTCTTCCCCCCCCCCCACACACACACACCAATTTTGATCCTGGATCCACAACTGGTATAGGATGTCACGAGCGTAGCTCCTGTCCTGGATAATGCAATTAAGTAAAAGTAATACATTTACGTAGAGCTTCATTTACTCTTTTTAACACAGTGCTGTACTTCTCCGATTTTATTGTCTATCGAACCCATCGCTGGATGATATTCACCACGATAGGAATTATTTCACAAAAGTTTTTGTGCATCCTCGGCACCCGGCAGTTAGTAAGTTTTCAAGATATATTTGTCTCTATAACTGTCTTGGACCACACTCACGTCGTGAAATTAATGTGTAACAACAATGATCCTCCAACAGAGCATTCTGCAACATTTTACAATGGAAATTTATGTATACAGTGTCGGTATGAAAGTTTCTCTTTAAAGTGTGAATGAATAACATATATCCACGAAACATCGTGAAGTAAATGAAATGTATCGTGTTTTAGTTTTAATTTTTATTCAACCCTTTTTGAATGCAAGATGTGTTTTTTCGACCTCCGAAACCCTCAAAGATGCAACCTAATACGGTCAATGTGCGTGGGCCTACTGGTTGTATAGAAAAAAAAGTAGTCACTATATGAATGGCTGAATATATTGCATAGGCCTTGTCTTATGGCAGCTTCCGCAGTGATTAGATGATAATTCAAATAATATGGTATATACAAACACTGTCTTACTTGCCGTTATCACTGAGTGTGCGCACGAAGAAATTCGCATGTTACAGACATTCCCATTTGTTTATCTCAGATGGCGTTTGTGCGTAGGTGTGGTGGATTTGGGCAGGACCCGCATATGTCTTGTCATACGTAATATTCCGCTTGAAAACAAATTTGGATATATCTATCGGTGGACAATCATATTGTGATACGTTACAAAGAATTGAATTGTGACGACATAGTCAACAAAATATTTAAGTGAAAAAATAAATTTGTTAAATTTCTACTGTACAAGAGAGTGGGAGGGGGGAAGTTGTCGTGACGACAGTAGTAAAGGCATCTGATCTATTTTTAGTGGACGAGTGAGACTTAAAAGTTTGCGTCAGCGTTATTTTGAAAACAAAAACAAGACGGAAAGAAATAGTAGTGATTGCGTGCAGTGCATAAGTTCAAATTTAATTCATGGGCATTATCTTAAGTTGATCTTAGGAAATCTTGGCACAGACAGTTGTCTACGTGATGATTCATAACCTCTAATGTTTTCATAGGTATTTCTGTAGAACTTGAAGTGGACACTTGGTTGTAAAATTTGGAGCCTTATTTAATATAAAAATATTGCAAGATGGAGGATATTTTTCATTGGTGTCGAGAAGGGAATACTGTTCAGGTACGAATATGGCTGGATGACACTGAACATGACATGAACCAAGGGTGAGTAAGAAGAACTTATATTGTTGGGTGCATTTGGACTAAGAAAATAGATCTTAACATTTTCTTTTACTAACATATAGATTTTACCATACTCTGGAAACTTTTGGGGAATATCTCAGGGTATTGTCTGTGAAATCTTGTTGAGTTGAATAAATTAGGGTAATTGTGGAAAGTTGAGGCGTGGCCAAAACTGTATATTAGACTATAAGTATATATGAACTAGGGTATGAAGAATTATACTTATTAGGCCCTTGAGGTGGGTGCCTAAAATTGAAGTGATAAATTTGAAGAGTGCATGTACCGCAGTGGTGAAACTTGTTAAGTATGAGCAAACTTTCAGAGACTTCAAACTAACTACACCTGAACTTCTAGTTATGTTTTAGAATTGCACACAATTTTAAGAAAATTTAATACAGCTTTAAGAGAAACAGATATTGCTGTAATTACCCAAAAGATAAGGAACTAATATTTAGAGGTACATAGCAGCTATTGGAGCCATTACCTTTGTCCAGTGGCAGTGTGCTTGGATTACAAGGATAAATAGCACTTCAAAAGCACAAGTTGCATTGAAACAAGGTGACGTTAACCCCTGCTATAGCAAGAGGATACTAGGAAGATGGGTAAAATTTTACATTATGCATGTAAGGCATCCAACTACTGTTACTGTAGATTACTATAAAACCACACATCAATAAAACTGCATGATAAGGGGCTCTATAAATACCCAAGACTACTATTTTCTTGGCATGCTCTTTTTGATGTTCTGGCAGATATGACATATTTGTTCTCTATTCCAGTACCCTTCAGGCACCTCCATAACTATTTTTTAACAAATTTGATAATGTTTTGCCATAAACACTGGATCTTTTGGCAGATATGACATATTTGTTCTCTATTCCAGTACCCTTCAGGCACCTCCATAACTATTTTTTAAAGAATTTGATAATGTTTTGCCATAAACAC
The DNA here is from genome assembly GCF_046742065.1 of Oratosquilla oratoria. Lineage (NCBI taxonomy): Eukaryota > Metazoa > Arthropoda > Malacostraca > Stomatopoda > Squillidae > Oratosquilla > Oratosquilla oratoria. Next base: position 43,172,093 of record NC_134798.1, read on the forward strand.
TGGATCTTTTGTTATTTGTGTGTAGTTATTGTGTGTGGAAAATAAATTTTGTTTCTGTACTAGTTAGTAACATGCAAACATATTTTTCACTTTTCTTTTTTTGCATGTGAAATATATATTTTTTTATGGAATGGTTAGGTGAGGAGCTATTGGGCAATGTAAGTTTGATGTTGAATGGAATGGGTGGGAATTATTTTATGCCTTTTCCGTTTTGGCTACCTCCCTTGTAAGGGGGAAAAAGCCTTGGTATATGTATGTATGTATATAAGTTTGATGTTAAACATTTGTGCTTGCATGTATCAGTAAATTTTTAGAAGTGCACACTTATGCGATTATAGCAATAAAAATATAAATATTAATTTTATAAATTATAATACATCAACATATGTTTTTCTTGGCAGAAATAAATAACAGAAAAGTTGTTAAAAGTGATATACAAACAAACTTAGCCACTGACTGCTTGAGACACCATCTTTGTTTTTGTATATGCAGAGGTCGAATAAATTAAAATATGATCATTTCGTCTATTCTAACCTAATCTAATGTACCCACCTAACCTAATCTACCTACATAATGTAACCTGCATTTAGTAATGCAGTACATGTAATTCTAGAGGTCATTAGAGTCGTCATCATTGTCTTTAACCTCTAAATCTATCAAAATGAAGATGGCATCTTTAGGAGTTGACACAACTTTGTTTGTGTATAATTTTTAGCATTGTTTTCTGTTACTGATTTCCGCCAAGAAAAGCATATATTATGTTGATGTATTATAATTTATAAAATCAATATCTAATTTTCTTATGCTATATTGCATAGGTATGCACTTCTAAAAAAATACCCATGTGTCTAGAATTTATCTGAATTTCATACAAAAAAATTAAAAGCAGAAAAGAAAGAAAATATAAATCCTTGCATGTGTACTAAGAAGATATAACTGAAAGAATAATCAATCCATTACCCCAGACTCTTGCAAGAGACCCATAATTCCCAGAGGCAATGACCGCAGCACAGGCCCATATGTCACTCGTCACTCAGGGAAGAAATGCTGTGTTATCTAGGGACAGCCTTTGTAAAGCCCTGTAGGTCTAGATAATGTTTAGACCTGACACATTACCACATCAGATTCACCCATACTAACCAACCCATCCAATTTATCTATATACCACACAACACAAACCTATTCATAGTTTCCTACCACAAATACTTGGGGATCTTCATTTCAGCGGACATGAGATGGACCACATATGTGAGCAGTGTCAGTGTGTAGGAACCGTAGGAGGTGCAACACAGACATAAACATTTTTTGCTTTCACTTAGAGTATTGCAACATTGTCTGGGTTCCACACACCAACAATGACATATACAAATTAGAGTCCGCACAAAAGAAAGAGGCAAGAAGGAGCAGATATGATTATAGACACATTACATCATTCACTAGGTTAAAACAGGACATTAAACTTGAACTACTTGAAACAAGAAAATGAATACACAGACGACAAATAATGTATAAAATTGCAAACAATACAGTTGACATCAAAGAAACTTACACTTAACAAATGCACAAACAACTAGAAGCAGTCATTGCCTAAAGTACCACACATACCAAACAAATACCAACATATTCAAGTACTTATTTTTTCCATGCAGCATTCAAAAGTGGAATTATCTCTCATAGTTAATATTCCCATCACTACCTCATCCTAATCCCAGTCCTGACCCTAATTCTGATCCCAGCTTTAACCCATATCCTAACCCCATTCCTCATCCAAATCCTGTCCCTAATCCTTAATTCTCTTGTTCAGTGCCCACAAATTGGGTTCCTATAAAGAAAGAAAAGATGAAACACTGAAATTAATGAATTTTCATCTCGCATGCTCACACAGCAGTTTGTATATTTGTACAATAGATGTACTGTATAGTTTTTGATTTGGTTCACATAGATTAGGTAGGCTAGCTTTAGGAAGTTAGTTTCTTTAGGTTAGAGAAGTTAGGTCTTTTTTTTTTTTATACTAAAATTCTTCTAGAAATGTATGTTTCTACTTTTGTTTGAATTAGGATTTAAGATAATTTAAGCTTCACTTCCAGGGGAAATGACTAGTTTCTGCCATTGTTTCCCCTCCCTCTCCCCCTGATTCCCCATAGGGCCCCTAAGATCATTGTGGTGGAGGGGAGGGGAGTAACTCAGAAAATAGTTATATCCAGTGAAAGTCAAGCTCACAGTTGCTTGAATCACATTAAGAATAAGAAAAAAAACACATGTTTCACAAAAAAAAAGTGAGCGAGATGAAACTTCACAAATTCTGAAGCACTTTGGCTGGTTGCATCCAGGGTAGCCTAATTCCATGGCCAGGCTTATTCATTGTTAGTACAGTCTTGTTAAATGGTGTCCTGAATGAAGTGTGTTCCCTACTCCTCTTAAGAGGGACCCATCAATGGGGCTGATGTCTACTGGGTATTGACCTAGGTGGTTTATCTTGAAGAGCTTGTCCAGTGATTTGGTTTTGTATGGCACAGGTGGTGGGTTATTGTATGTGTGTGATCAGTAAGGTGTTGGTATTATTTACCTGTTACATTCTCATTGCGCTTGTGTGATGCAATGAGATGGGGGGAGTAGGGGTGAAGGACCCAGAATTAAACTGCATCTATCATGTTGACATGATATCCTATGGAGAGGACTTTGGTCTCTTCTGTGTGTACAGGTGCTCCTTTGGGTCAGTTCTGGTGCATCCCAACATCAGCACAATATCTTTAACTTGAGTGGCTTATGATTCAGTGTATTGGTTTGGCTGATCACCTGGGAGAGTCCTAGGGACAAGAAATTAATTCATTGATTGATTGTTGGAGGTTGTTTTGCATGTATTTCAGAGTGTACTTTTTGTGTGAAAGTAGGACAAAATTAACCCTTTCAACAGTACCTGCTCATCCATTGAATAATATACAAAATTTCAATAAATCTGTTTGTTGCTTTGGATCTCTGTTGTACAAGCTTTCCCAGGAATCAGAGTGTGATATTATTTCACTTTCTCACATCCAAATATCTAGATTTGCCTTTTCCTTTTTTATCCTAGGAGATCTATTTTTTTTAATGAAATTATTTTGAATAGAAAATTGCTGCAAACAGATAATGGTTATCATGGGAAAACAAGAAGTATTTGGCATGAAAGGGTGAGTGAAAATGGCCAAAGGAATGGATAATGATGTTATGTTTGTCAGAACATTAGAAAGAACTTGCCAAGAATGTAGTATGCATCCCTGAATATAGAGCTAAATAGAGGTATATCGTTTCACTAATTTGTGGCTCCGCAGTTGTATTCTACGGGAAGGGGAGCTATGCTCGTGGTGTCCCGTCTTTGTACCTTGCAACATCTAGCTTGTTCGTAAGTTCATGTATTGTGTTTGCACGCACTACCGGTATTGCTTCATCCAATTTGTGGTGGTATCTATGTGCCTTGCCTGTGAGAAAGTAAAAATTTACTGCAATTTGGCCATGACCACTTAGCGTACTCATAGTTCATTCAGGAAAGAGATTTTGTAGCATTTTCATCAGCTGTGAATTTTCATAATTCGGTCATGGGAAAGTCATGGAATTTTATTGCCCTGAAGATGCAGACACCCTGTATAAGGATCATCTTTTGTATACAGGAAGATATGTGCTGACTCTGCTAATGACCCAAGTTAAGGGTGAGATGAGGATGAGTGATGTTATTGATAATCTGAGCCAGGAACAATGACATAGATTTACCCATTTTGTAGAGTTGTTCATTCTTCCTTATTTGTACACGACACACAGAGAATTCCTACAGTTATTGTGTGTCTGTGCACCCTCTCTCTCTCTCTCTCTCTCTCTCTCTCTCTCTCTCTCTCTCTCTCTCTCTCTCTCTCTCCCTCTCTCTCTCTCTCTCTCTTTCCCTCTTCCTCTCTCTCTCTCTTTTTCCCTCTGCCTCTCTCTCTCTCTTTTTCCCTCTGCCTCTCTCTCTCTCTCTCTCTCTCTCTCTCTCTCTCTCTCTCTCTCTCTCTCTCTCTCTCTCTCTCTCTCTCTCTCTCTCTCTCTCTCTCTCTCTCTCTCTCTCTCTCTCTCCCCCCCCCCTCTCTCTCGCCCCCCCCTCTCTCTCCCCCCCCTCTCTCTCTCCCCCCCTCTCTCCCCCCTCTCTCCCCTCCCCCTATCTCTCTCTCTCTCTCTCTCTCTCTCTCCCCCCCTCCTCTCTCTCTCTCTCTCTCTCTCTCTCTCTCTCTCTCTCTCTCTCTCTCTCTCTCTCTCTCTCTCTCTCTCTCTCTCTCTCTCTCTCTCTCTCCCCCCCCTCTCTCTCTCTCTCTCTCTCTCTCTCTCTCTCTCTCTCTCTCTCTCTCTCTCTCTCTCTCTCTCTCTCTCTCTCTCTCTCTCTCTCTCTCTCTCTCTCTCTCTCTCTCTCTCTCTCTCTCTTTTACCTTGTTCCTGCACTTATATCTATTCCCTTTACCCACTGTGATCTCATCCATTTCCTCCTTCCCTCTCCCCCTTTGCACCACCACATACCAATCCCTCCTTGTTTACTCAATAGGAAACATGAGTGTTGCCTTGATATGACCCACATGGCTCTCCTCCTCCACCTGCAGAAGGGTGGATTGGGGGCCCTGTCAAGCACACAGGATACTGCCTGGTTCCCAGTCACAAATGCAGAATAGACATTAGACCAGTTGTATAAAAATGATTTATTAAACAAGGCTATTTATTTTTCACTTCATATAATGTATTGATGGCATAAGTTTAATGTAGCAAATATGTTAGGAAATTTGATAACACTCCTGTGGATGAAGTCTAATCTACTCAAAGAAGAATGTTAATTGCTTTTAATCTCCACTATTTGTACTTTGTGATTTGTGTGTTGAATTTGGCATCAAAACTCATGGGTCTCCTGGTAAAGAGAACTGGCACAATAGATTGAGTCTTAGATTTGTTTAGAAATCTAATAATACTTGGTGTCTTTTCCCAATGCATATTCTTTCCCATTACAAAAACTATAACATAGATTTTATTTTATTGATTTATATGGGTATTGTACCTAATCATGAGTACCTGAATTATTCAGTTGTATGTTGATTAATGCATCATTACTTGTATATAACTGTATTTATTTCCATTGACTGGACATACATACATACATATGTATATATACACACATACACACCCCAAAAGGACTTTTCCCTATTTGTAAAGGGTAGCCAAGTGAAGACATATTGTGAAAAGAATGACTTGACATCTACCTTGTTTACTCTTATGTAACATTTTAGAAAAAATATTGATATAGGAATGTGACATTAAGTTCTTTATTATTGCAGGGATGACCATGGCTTCTCTCTTCTACATTGGGCAGCCAAAGAGGGTCATATGAGCATTGTGGAAATGCTTGTGTCGAGAGGAGCTCGCATCAATTCCACCAACCTTGGAGATGACACCCCTCTTCACCTAGGTGCTGCACATGGACATAGGGACATAGTCAATTATGTGAGTACAGCATGTGATTGTTTGTACTCGTGAGTATTAGCTCAAGGTGTGTATGGGTCTTTACTTATATGTGCCTTTTTATGTAAAGTCTGAGTACAGGTAGCCCATTTTGAGTACAAGTATTATGCCAATGAATTTGTTTTTGATATAAGATTGTGTAGGTGCTACTCTTGGGACACATTAAGGGGTAGAATAGATTTACACTATTTCACATTAAACACAAACACATCAGGCTTTGCTCAAAACATTGGTGTTCAAGGGAAGCTATTTAGACTCTGCTGGGTTGGATTTATCTGAAACATTTATTATGACCTCGGCACCCCTTGTATTAAGGTGTAGACAGCCCAATCACCCCATAACATCTGGTTCCAGGTACCACATTTGCTACTTTGCTACAAGGGGCAGCATTTTCCAGCACTCCAATAAATTTATGTCTGTACCCAAATTTAAGAAACTGCACTAGCCCAGAGGCTTACTGACAACTTTTTTCCAGCACAGAAAAAACAAAGTTCACCTTAAAAGAATAACTAGTAAATCTCAATTTTCTTTTGTATGGGGGATGGGGGGGGTGAGATAGTATGTGTGAGAAAAATTTGACGCAGCCTGAAGGGATTTCTCCCCGTCTTCTCCTTTTCTGCATGGGGGGACGGAGAGGGAGGGTCGCCGATTTAATGAAGCGGCCTTGCTGTGGATGTGCTGTGTCTTGTGACACTGACTCTGACCCAGGGCAGTGGACAAGGTGCAGGGATGGCCCATCATCCAGGAGGTGCTAAGATAAGAGGGAGGGTGGAGGGGGGTGGAATGTATTTAGGGATGGAATGGGTGGGAATGGTTTTATGCCTTTTTGTTTTTGGCTACCTCCCTTGTAAGGGGGAAAAAGCCTTGGTATATGTATGTATGTATGACCATTGGTAAATACATGCTGCACTGGCAGGTAGATTGGGAGCCTAGAAGTTGAAGGAAGGGGGTCCATACTCCATGTCTATCTATCTATACCAAGGGCTTTTTCCCCCTTACCAGGGAAGTAGCCAAAGTCAAAAGGCATATACCCACTCCCACCTATTTCATCCCCATCCATTCCACTCCCATCCACCATTCTTTCCTCCCTCTCATCTTAGCTCCTCATGGATGATGGGTCATCCCTGTATTCCACCCACTGCCCTGGGTCAGAAGCAATGCAGCAAGACACAGCACATCTATAGCAAGGCTGCTCTACATAATTGGTGATCTCCCCCCATCTCCATCCTATCGTGCAGAAAAATAGAAGATGGGGGAGAAATCCCTTTGGACTGCATCAAAATATCCTTCACACATACCCAGTCCCTAACTGCCCCCCCAATCCTTCATTCACTCTCTTGCATCACAGTATCATCCATGCACAGCCATTCTTCACCCACCTCTATCTTCTGCCTCCTCCCCTCCTCGCTCTTGCTCAATGCTTCTTTCACCCCCATCCATTCATCTCATCCTCTGTTCTCCTGTCATGTTCACTCCATCCATCTCTACCTTCAACACTACTTTTACCAATCTGTCCCCACTCCCTCCATGCATCCAAACCATCCCAATACTTTTTTTTATCAACCCTATTTGCCATCTCCTTTTCCACCCCTGCTCTCTTCACCTCATTTCTCACTCTGTCCAATCTCATAACCCCTACCATACTTCTCAGACATTATTTCATCTCAGACAACTTTAAACTTTTCCTCTCTGCATCTCTTAAATACATACAGTGCTGTTGGCCCAACCACCCCTTCATATAATATAATTTTTGCATCCAATCCCAAATGTCTATTCCTCAATACACTTTTTAATCACCCAAGGAACTAATTTGTTTTTCTCAATCTACAATTTACCTCCACCTCCATTCCTCCCTTTCCTGCCACTTGCAGCCCCTAAGTACCTAAAGCTATCCACTTCCTCCAACCTCTTCTTTAAGACCTCCAACTCTCTGCCATCCTCTCCCCTTGTACATCTCATCACAAGTGGCAGATCCAGGGGGAGGGGGCTGAAGCTTCCCCCAATTTGTTCTTTCATTACCTCACTGTAGAGGTCAAGAAACCTGCCACGCATACACTGGTGCATGGCAGAAAGCAGTAATACACTGGCAAAAGTACATTCAACACATCATTGAGGGTAAATCTGTACAATGTAAGATTAAGTATTACTTTTGCCCAATGTTCTGAAAAAAACAACAACATATACTTCAATTTGTATTCAGAATCATTGTGTTCATGCCACAGTACATCTCTTTAAAAGTGTCATCAATATTTACAAAATTCAGGTTAGCCCATGCTCCAAGTGTCATCTACATTTACAAAATTCAGGTTATCCCGCCCCCCTTCCTTGATCGTGGATCTGCCACTGCTCATCACCCTACTCCCCACATTTACCTTCAACTTTCTTTTATCACATACCTTCTCAAACTCTGTCACTGACTCCCTTAATCCCCCCCTCTGACCCTGCCACAAATGCAGTGTTGTCAGCAAACAGCAACTGGCTCACCTTCCACTTTTCTCTATTTTCTTTAACTATATCCAATCCCCTGCCCATTACCCTTGCTTTGCTTTTACCACCCCATCCGCATACACATTGAACAGCCTTAGTGACATGACACATCCTTGATGCAGTCTCACTTTTACCTCAAACCACTCACTCTCTCCATTTCTAATTAACACAGGCTCTACTCATGTAAAAAATTTTGACTTCCCTTTACAGCTTTCCCCCAATCCCATATATCTATCAAACATCCCACAGTGCCTTCCTATCCACCCTGTCATAAGCCTTTTCCAAATCCATAAAGGTCCAAAAAACACCCATACCTTTTCCTAAATTTTTCTCACATATCTATCTTACCACAAAAAACTGATCCACACAACCCCCCTTCCTAAACCCACACTGTTCCTCACCAATTGCTCCCTCTGTTCCTCTCCTAATCCTCTCAGTTAAAACCCTCCCATAAGCCTTCCCAACTACACTTAACAACAAACTGATCCCTATATAGTCCTCCTCCCTTCTTCAGATACTCTTCATGACATGCATCTAACCCATACTCCATGTAGGCCTATAATTTTACTTGGTTGGTATGCAAAAATATTTTGTATAAAACATTTAGTTGGTTTTGGCACCCACTCTTGAAAAGGTTGCTCACCCCATATCTAGACTTTTGTTCCTTGCTCAAGTGGGAACCAACACCTAATGCCACATGGGTTCTGATATTGTGTTTTTTTCAACTGCTGAAATAGTGTTGAATGAGGTATTTCTTTACCCTGCAGCTGTTGCGTCACAAGGCAGACCTGAACTTCGTCAATGAGCATGGAAATACACCTTTGCACTATGCCTGCTTCTGGGGCTATGCACTCATTGCAGAAGACTTGGTCCAGGCTGGGGCACTTGTTTCCATTGCCAACAAGTATGGTGATGTCCCTCTTGACAAGTGCCGTGGAGCCATGGCCAAGAAATTACATAGTGAGTATGAAGAACATCTTTTGCACATAGACTGTACTAGTGCATATGATTATCCAGTCATATAATGTTCATTTGTATCATATATAATTGTGCTTACCTTGTTATATTTTGTAATGCCATCACCTAGGTCTTACTCCCATACATAACTGGTTCAGCTATTGCTTTTTATGTTCCCCTCTTCACTTCCATTGACATTCTTTTATTTCTCCATAATGAATTCAGAACTTCTAGGGTTACAATGTACATTTATTTGTTTGTTTATTTATCTATCTATTTTTCATATTGTTACCTATCTTGCTTGATTTGCACATGTCTTTATTTCTGTTGGATTTCAACAGAATAAATATTTGTCAGTCTTGGCATCCTTGTATAGTTTTAATCTTTGACTTGGCACAGTGTGGCTAAGAATTTTTTACTATTTTGACAGCCATGCCTGGCATTATTATATTTACAAATAACTTCTCATTTTTAGCCAGACATTTAAAAATTGCTTGGACCAATCATATTGCTTCTATAGTCCAGTTGGATCTTGATTTGAAGCATGTTCTTATATGAAGTATCTTAAAGACTGAATCTTTACAGCAATGGCTGTGGATATGGGACAGAACTTGGAGAAGGTAGCCTTCAAAGACCAGAGCTGGCTTGGCCTGAAGACTCGAAGCAGTAAGTATTGTTACTGCTTATACAGTGTACCATCTCGTCTGTTTGAATAAGGCTGATATATATGCATATAATCCCCTGGGTATTTGCAAATTTTGAACACAAACCTGATGACTCGAACCGTGAAAGGCGGTTCCCCTCCTAGACCACTACTCCATGGGGACAACCAAAATATGTGGGGATGAAATGGACAGGAGTGGATTTATGCCTTTGACTTAGGCTACCTCCCTTGTAAGGGTGAAAAAGCCATTGGTATATGTATGTATGATATGCAAATTTTTTTTGGTAAGCACCTTGATTGTTAGCATATTTGTAGATTTTATTTTGGCTTACACCAAGTAATAATTCAGGTGAAGGGTTGAATGCAGACTTAGGGTCTTGACATTTTTCTCTTGAGGGGTCAGTCCCATACAGAAAGGCCTTGATATATGGCGACATTCTCAAATCTGGGATCTACTCTTTAGATGAATAAAACTTTGGCAAAATCCAGAACAAAACTTGGAAAATATGGCCCAATGTGAGAGTGGCTGACCATTTCAAGCTATTTCCGATATACAAAAATTTATTCGTGCACTCAAGTGATTGTTATATATCTTCTTTGATATTATTTTCAGTTGGGAGGTAACAGATGTGTAGGTAAATAAGTATGTAAATAAACAAATGAGTAAATTTGTTGGTTGGCAGGTAGTGAAATAGGTAAATAGGTGTTAGATGTATATGGATTGCAGATAGTAAAAAAGTATATGATACATAGAAATTAGAACTGGAGTTGATATTCTTTACTGCAGTAGTATTCAACTTATTTTGACAACAGAAAAGTAGCAAGCTAGTTTTAGTTAATCATAGTTGCTTGTTCATTTTCACATGACAATTGCAGTGATACTCGTTAACTTCCGTAAATGGAGGATCATGTAGGTGTACCTAGGAATTTGCCATAAAAAGTAAATATTTTAAAGTTGTTATAGATATGAGTAATATTTGTTATTGCTAGTTGAATTAGTTCAAGAGAATATTGAGCTTTAGTTTATCACCAAATGAATAGAAGATTAAAAAAAATCTTGTAGCATGTTTTTCTATCAGCATTGGTAAATTTATTTTATTTTAAAGTTGTTCGTTCTGAGATATGATTTCATATCTTTGTTGTGGGCCAAAATTGTACTGAAAAAATGAAAGATGATAGAAAGTAACTCAATCTGTTTCTCTATCTTGAATCTTATCTTTTATGGTGAGATCATTCCCATCTAAGTAACTACTAACCCCTAGAATTTTATCTTTGCAGGGGATGCTACTCTTTCTAGATACAAGGGAATTAATATTGATGAATTGGCGTTGCACACAAAAATGACCACAAGCCCCTCAGGTGAGCTGTGGCGTGGCAAGTGGCAGGGTAATGAAATTGTAGCAAAAATTCTCACACTGAGGGAATGTACAACCAGGATCTGTCGAGACTTCAATGATGAATTCCCAAGACTTAGGTGAGTTTGCATTTGTTTATTATTGTAGTAATCTCCCCCATATCCAGGTTAGTTGGGTTCAGGGGATCCAGATATGTGGAATGTTTATATATGTGAGATAACCTCTCCCTCCCAAGCCACCAATGTCCCAGCTTTATAATTATAATTTCTCTCTATCTCTGGCCTTTTTTGACATATCAGTGTCATTACAATTCTCTCCTAAATTTACTCAATTAATGGAAATAAGCTTAGATGCTCTTTTGTGTTATCCTCAGCATTTGTAATTGTTATTTCGAACTATGTGTTCTTTTCTTTATCTGCACTTCATGTATATTGATTCAATGCTAAATAAAATTACTCACTTAATTATTTACTTACTTAATGTGATTCATTCCCCATTTTGCAGGATCTTCTCCCACCCCAATGTGCTTCCAGTGGTGGGCTGCAGCAACTCTCCTCCCAACTTGGTGGTGATCAACCAGTACCTTCCCCATGGGTCTCTCTTTAATCTCCTGCACCAGGAAACGTCCATTGTGGTGGACACAGCTCAGGCCCTCAAGTTTGCACTGGACATTGCACGGGGCATGGCTTTCCTTCACTCATTGGACAGGCTTGTTCCTAATCTCTACCTCTCCTCCAAGCATGTCATGGTCAGTGCCTTCTTTTACATTACAGAAGACTATTAATCAATCAATTGATTAAATATAATTAAATATTCCCTCGAGTTTTATGGAGTGGAAAATTCACAGCTTCACAGTCAGTCCTTGTCCTCCAAGAAATGCAAGCGAGCACCTTTTTCATACTGTTGTAATTGAATCATGACACACTAAACAGAGACGTCTTTTTTCTTTACCATATGAATATTACAGGAGATGCACCACATGAATAATAAGTGGGAAATATTAAATTGTTTCTGTCTTTTTATGCAGTGGTCTTATCTTTGATGTTTAGTACTTATGGTAAACATCATCATTGAGGCATGCAAAATTTGAACTTTAATTTTTCGTAGGTGTGCGTGTTTTAGTGCTCCTCATTTCGAATTTAGGCATTTTATGATGCGGGTGCAAAAATGTGCGCCTTAAAAGACTAGCCCTGCACAGTGGCTGTCCCTCCTTTCAGCTGCCTTTTTGAACCTCTCTTTTACTACTTCTAAGGCTTCACCTCTTCCTTCTCTGATCCCCTGTAGTAGAGAGGTTAGGGGTAGAATAATGCCACCATGTTCCCATACATGTCATAGAAAGCAACTAAGTGGGATGGAATGAGGGGGATAAGAAGATCCCCCTCTCTCTTTTTTTCTCCTTCAAGGAGTCAAGGTACCTGTAGATGTCTGTCTATTTACCTGTATACCAAAGTCTTCTTCCCCTTACAAAAGAGGTAGCCAAGTCAAGCTATGCATCCACCACCCTTGTTTCCCATATATTGTAGCTCTTAGTGGAGTTCCTCCTCCTGTCTCCTGCTTACTGCCTGGGTCAGAAGTAATACAGCGAGACACAGCACACCCTGTAGATGTTTGGTATTTTATTCATTCATTTATTCTAATTCAAGTTGGTGGGTGCATGCCTTGGCTGGCTGTCTCCTTTGTAAGGGGGAAGAGTCCTTTTGGTATATGAATTGATAGCTTTCTTCTAACAGTAAGGGCTTTCTTTTCCAGATTGATGAGGACCTCACTGCACGAATAAGTATGGCTGATGCGAAATTTTCTTTCCAAGAAAAGGGCAAAGTCTACTCACCACAATGGTTTGCTCCTGAAGGTAGGTTTGGAGTTTATGCTCTCCGATGTCAATACACCACACAATCCTTGAAGTCTAGGCATTTTGTTCACTGATGTATATTCTTTTGTTGGTGACAGCTCTCACTAAAAAGCCAAAGGACTTGAATGTGAAAGCTTCGGATATGTGGAGTTTTGCCGTCACCCTGTGGGAAATGGCAACGCGCGAGGTTCCGTTTGCAGACCTTTCACCCATGGAGGCAGGCATGAAGGTAAGGGTACAAGTTATATATGAATTGTTACCCAAAGTTGTAAAGTAGCATAAGATGAATAGTTTGGTATAATCAAGTTATAGTATTAACCTAATTTTGATGACTTACATACCAAAAAGCCCTCTTTCTCTTCTGAAGGGGGTGGCTGAGTCAAATCATACACTCACCCCACACCCATCCTATGCCCACTGAAACCTATTCATTACCCTTTCCATTTTAGCACTTGATGATGAAAATGAGGTTCCTTATAATCAGAGGTATCGCAGAGCCATAAAAGATATATAATGAATAAACAAGTTAACATGATTGTCTAGTTTGTATTTTATTCATAGTTACACATGGATATGTGTGTTTGGCCATAAACCATGTTGGTTTTAACTTGAGGAGTAGCTGTAGGTGATTTGTATGAACATGTCACACATGTTAGTCTTTTCTTTTTCCTTTCAGATTGCTACGGAGGCCTTGAGAGTGAGCGTGCCGCCAGGCATCTCGCCTCACATCTCGAAGCTCATTCGTATCTGTATGAACGAAGACCCGGGCAAAAGGCCTTCCTTCGATATGATTCTCCCAATTTTAGAGAAGATGTCTGTGCAATAAGAATGCAAGTTTCCTGGTGAATGCTAGACCATCATTTACATGCAGTTATGTTTTGCTATAATATATTTTTGTGCCCATTTAATCTATTTTTTTCTTTAGTCTTCTCATTTGCATCAGAATAATGCTGAAACCAAGAGAGTATATTTATATAAGTTAACAAAGTTATTTTACAAGTATTAAGAAAATAAAGCCAGGCAGAAGAATGTTAAGAACAATAGAAAATAGTCTATAGAATGTTGAAAGTTGGATTTTATGGAGAAAATTATCATTGCATTTAGATGATGAGGGTTGCCAAGGTAATGCTTATTGACATGTGCTCTCCAGGATATTTGGTCTGCAATGTAAATGATGCTCCAGATTATATGTAACTGTTGTTTACTTTTTAACCCAGTAACTGCTAGAAATAAATTTATTAGCAATTAGCCAGTGTGCAGAGAACACTGGGACACAACACGTAATCACAAGAATGAATGACGAATGTTATGAGTATAACTGAGAGTACGAAGTGCACATGAGCTTTGAGTATAAGATTATTACAATGTATGGGCCAAGGGTAGCCCCAATACACTATACTGGTGTGGCCCTGAGGGGCTGTCAATCGATCTCTTTCAACTTGGACAGTCTCTTTATTTTTCAAGGAACGGAAACTAACAACTTGCAATTGCTCTGTTCCATCTTCTTCCAGCTGGTAGCCTAAAAACAAACCCACACTAATGCAACACAGCTATGGGAGGGCCTGGGGACTATTGCTGGCTACTGTGGGGTTGTGGTTTTCTGGTCAGTGAAACACGAAGCAACAATTATGATCACTGGTGGTGATGTAACCAACTATTTTGATGTCACTGCAGATAAGGCTGTGTGACAAATTGGGCCACATCAGCAGCTCTGTGGTGCAGAATGGGCCAAATTAGCTCATGCTGTATATAGCAGTTATTGGGTTAAGCAAATCCACAGAAAAACCGAAATTGCACGAGAATTGCATTGTGACTGGAACGGCATATGGCAGAGCACTTCAGGATTTAGTGAGTAGGGGAAAGAATATGCATTTATAACCAATAGTAAGTGTTGTGTAAAGGTTTGAAAAATGAATTGGAGGTATTTTGTGTATATGCATATGTGTATGTTCAGTATATGTGTTTGTCAAATCATACATATATATGAATATATATATATGTATACATATGTATACATACATGTATATGCATATTAGGTTTCAGTTTTGTTTCCACTTTGTAAGGGTAGCCTTTTCTTAGCCCAAGGGAACTGGGAGGATGGGTTACATCCTTGCCATTGTTATGGTGGCTGGAAGGGTTTGAAGCGGTCCTGTCTCAATGATAGTTGTGAGAACTCAAACCAACAGCATTTGAGAAAGAGAGGCTGAGATATTATGTAGCAACATATAAAGTATATTATATATACACTTGGTAACTAGCCAGTTACCTAGGAGGCACAGGTCTCTTGCAAGAGACTTGGGCAATGGAGCAATTTCGTGTCAACTTTGGTTGATATGTTAAGCATGGAATATACCATACATGTACAACCAACCAATACTGTACCTTCCTTTATGAGGAAGTGGATGCCTGTTTGTGGTGGTCTTGTGAGATGGACATTGGAGAAAAATTGCTTACCTGTTGTCCATCTTCTTAACACATGAACACTTGTTTCTGGATTCCCCCCCCCCAAAAAAAAAAAATACATACACACACATATACATACATATATGTATATATACATATATATATATATATATATATATATATATATTGAGACATTCTGACAGGTTGATGTAAGCGGAATAGGAAACACAGGAGTCTTAGTCTTGAGTTTATTCCTGACTAGTTTCGCAGGTATGCTTTTTCAAAGCATACCTGCGAAACTAGTCAGGAATAAACTCAAGACTAAGACTCCTGTGTTTCCTATTCCGCTTACATATATATATATATATATATATATATATGTATGTATATATATATATGTATATATATATATGTATCTATATATATATGTATCTAATATATATATATATATATATATGTATGTATATATATATATGTATCTATGTATATATATATAATATATATATATGTATATATATACATATATATATATATATATATATATATATATATATATATATATTCACACAAGGAGAGTAGCAGCTGTTGATGGGATCTCTCTGCCTCCTACAAGCCAGAGACAAAGAAACAACAGTTATGTCATTGTGGTTGGTGATTATCTTGCAGACACCCTCATTTAAATGGGAACCAAAAAGGAGCCATACAATGAAGGCAAAAGTTTGAAGAATACAGAGGTAGGGTAGGAAATAATGACGATAATTGTTACCTTGAGTTTCACAACCTGGAGACCTATGGCCCTACAGCAGCTGGTAGTGGTCCTCAGATCCTCCTGTAGATGTCTCTGGGAAGAAACATTGCACTGTTGTATGTGTTGTATTAGTGTGGGACTGTTTCTTTGTCTTTGGCTTACATGAGTAGGAAGAAGGGAGCTATTGTCAGTTGTTACCTCACCCTGTGTGAAAAGATGAAAGAAAAGAATTAGAATACCACATAAATTTCTAGAGAGCTTGGGCTTGGTCTGGGTACTGAGTGCCAGCCCTTCCTGGCTGCACTTTTCCCAACTATGTGGGATGGTTAGGTCAAAGCACACATTCGTTACATACACTTTATATCCTATTTGCTGCCCCTCCCATCTCGGCATCTTGTGGATGAAGGGTCTTCCTTGCCTTCCACCACACCACCTGGGTCATGGGCAATGCATCGAGGGACAGCGCTTCCATGGTAGGGTATAGCAGCCCTATACTAATGAGAAATGATCGATAATTTATTATATGGTTTATATGGCTTTAGGTAGAGTCTTTAACACTGTTTTGGCATATTTTTACACTGCCAAACAAGTGTCACAATGCCATGCAATTGCAAATGCAAAATTTGTTGACTGTGGTTCATGCTGCACATTAAAAATGGCATTGCATGATATTACATTGAAACGGCACAAGTAGGAATTTGTTTCACACACCCATTCTGTGCATGGTTTGGTTTTGTTATCCCTAGGATTGGTTTATGTCTTAGGCCAGAAAGTAGAGAAATATGCAATTTTTGATTCAAGTAAGAAAGCTAGTGTTTGAAAGTTCATCTTTGCTAGTTTTTTTGTACAATTGCCCTTGTGCCAAAATAATGAAATAAAGGTGACAAGAGTTATAATCTTTTAGAGAAGTTTAATGTTGCAATATATTGTGTAGTTTGTATGGAAATAGTTACATATGAATTATTTTATGTAGGTGTGTGGAATCTTGTTGCATTTATTGGTGAACGGAAAAGGTGTCATTCCCTCTGCCTTCATTGTGCTCGTTTATTATAATTGTTATTATTATTATATATTATTTTTTTTTTCCTCTTGAATTATTTTTCATTCTATGAGAATTTATTTTCTCGGCACCAACGAATTGATCCACAGTCACGTTAATCTAGCTCTTGTTGGTGCGAGCATAGGGCATAAATTAAATTTGCCCAATGGAATGCAAAGCGTTAATACACCGTAACCACTCACCCACATGTAGTTAAGCATTTGGTCAAGGAAGGGGTCTTCTATGTTACACATGCAAGTAGAAAATAAAATTAAAGTTCATTAGGTAGAAATGCACTGCATGTGCAGTGGCCTGTCTTCTGTGAACACACACCTACAATTCCCTTTCCCCTTCTTTTTTGTGTACTATGTAGATGGCCTTTGTAGCCACAGTAGAGAAGGGGCAGTGTTTGCGGAGGTGCACTTTGAAACTTGGATTTGGTCAAATGAGTCGTAGCGAAGATCCGTAACCCCATTGACTGTTGGAGGGATTTTCTTCAGCTGAATGAAATTGCCTGGTTAGTAGCCAGAATATATATGGAAGTTGTGAAATGCAGTGAAAAGGTTACCTGAAGCCGGTTTAACCTCTTGACGGCAGAAAAAGTTTCTTTCAGCTGAATAAAATCACACGATTGCAGGTGGAACATATGTGATTCGTAAAATGCAGCAAAAGAGTAGATAAAGGTTAGTGGGGTCCTGCAGGTTTGGAAGTGGTTCTGGTGAATGTCATGCCGTTAGTATTGTGACTTTGCTTGAGTGTCTGTTGAGCATGCAACTTGATTCAAAACCGCAAACGAGTGGTGCATTTGTTGATGTGGTAGCCCCTCTAGCCCTTCCCGTACTGGACAAGAGAACATCACATGGTAACTATGCAACTTGTATTATAGCCAACTTCCTACACATCCTCCTTTGCTCTCACTACGTACTTGTTAGTCTTGCCATTGGTTAAGGTAATTTCATACAATCTCAGAAAGCAGTAAGTACGCCTACAAAACTACACTTAGTATTATACGAAGGGCCTTTGCTAGGTGGTCCTTGAGTATTTGACATAATCGTCGTATCATCCCTTTTATCCAAATGAGTGATTAATGATCTTGTTCCTTGTGTATGTCTTGAAGTCTAATAAGTGTTATTAATGTTTTGTGAATTAATCGTTCCTCTTGCCTTGATCGTTTGTAGTCAGGCACCTACAAGGAAACCACTCAAGGATAGTGGCTGAATTGAGTCTTATCGTAGCGGAGTTTCCCTTGAAAGAGCGAAATTTGTAGTGATATAATATGAAATAACCTAAGAGTTTATAGTTGAAGTTACACCATTTTTGACACACAAACTGTGAATCTAGTTCACATGATGTTGTTAGGAAGTTATACATGTCGAAAGAGGAGTTATCTGACTATATGTGTCCATTTACCATTGTAGACTTTATTTGATTAATCACTTTTCATCTTATGTACTCTAGTCTATATTAGCTTTGAGTGGTTAGCTTGTGATCAGTGTAGACTTTTGGCTCTAAGTGTCCTGTATTTCAGCCACTTTGTCAAACATGTGACTAACCATTGAGGTGCAATTCTTTTATGCAGTAGACGGAGAAAGAAAAAAAAGGAAGGTGCTGTGTTGGAAGGAATTTGTGGTGTCATGGCCTAATTGATAAAATTTATATCTTTTACACATTGAAATTGATCCTGATGTTATCTTGCATCAATTTGTTTTATTCTTTAACAAAGTTTAATATGAATTGCATATGTTGCATAAAAGATGGCTTATGCAGTAATGATAAGGAATGTGTACTTATACCTAACATAAATACTAAAGACCCTTTTCCTCCTTATGAGAGGGGTGGAATATGTAGTGAAATTACTTTGAATGCAACAGTCTTATACCAATAAATTCGGTTAATTCATGCTGAAGACATACTCGTGTAAAAGAGAAAGAATATTACCATATTCACAGGATTTATTATCATATTAATTGTTTGATTGATATTGTAAAATGCAAGAAAATTGTGCAACGGTAGACTTCCAACACAGCGTCTTCCATGGTGCTATTAACACTTGGAAATGACGATGAGGCCCAGTACATATTACGCCAACCGAAACCAAGTGTGGTGGCTGTTTTCTATGTGCCTTAATGTCTTGGTGTACCAAA
Source organism: Oratosquilla oratoria (assembly GCF_046742065.1). Taxonomy (NCBI): domain Eukaryota; kingdom Metazoa; phylum Arthropoda; class Malacostraca; order Stomatopoda; family Squillidae; genus Oratosquilla; species Oratosquilla oratoria. The sequence goes on from NC_134798.1 coordinate 43,191,241, forward strand.
TTCATATCATATTATGCATATTGGAATAAGTTCCATGATTGTAGTTACATTTTAAACTTTTTGCCAATGTTGCGTCCACAACTGATTCAATGTTATTAGAATTGGTCAGTTATGACATTGAAACATAAGTTCACCTTTGTCACACTTATCTGCAGTATTTTTAATTGAAGCATTGTTTGACCCCGCCCCCCCACCCGTAAAACACACTTGCACTGAAAATACAAGGTTTTATTTGTGGTTTTAAAGTAGAAAGGCATCACTTCATGATTGTAGAAGGTTCACCAGAAGCTCTTGCTGATCAACTCAGCTATCACAGAATCTCGATGTATTCAAAGAAGAAAGGTGAATGAACAAGCATCAATAAGTGCCTTTTTGTCTAATTTAACAAATCTATATTTTTGTTTAAGATGTGTGAATAATATTTTCTTAGCCTATAATCATTTCCCACATCATGGAATGTTCCATTAATATCTTTCTTAGTTTTTCACTGCCATATTTTGAGTTAAGAATCCTTGGCCGATGTTAATCCCACCATAAACTTTTATGTGGTTTCTAAATATTCATTAATCTTATTAGCAATTATAATAGTGATAATATTAATAGTAATAATGATGATAATAATAATAATGATAATAATCAAATGTCTACTAGTGCCCAATCATTGTTTCATTTAAACCTCTTGAAGTAGGACATAAGGCTTACAAAGCTTTGTCTCCACTGTCAGTTCAAGGTAAGAAATAACAGTTGCTAATATAGTGTTCAAACACTGCCCAGTGGTAACACAAGAGAAGTCTGCAGTTCTTCTGCAAGGGAGACAAGGAACAATGGATTGATTGAATGAAGTAGAGACAAGGGGCATGAAATTATTTTTTCAGGGTCAGGGGAGCATGAGAAGGGAAGGCCTTCTTCTGGGTCTGATGCCTCACCATCACCTCGTGATACTTGCTGGGGATGACTCCCACTGGGGAAGTCAATACTCAGTGTGAGGTAACAACAGAAATGGATGAGATATTTAGTTACTACCAGAACTCTCTTACTCTCTGGCAATGATTACATTCTTATTATTAACACAAGGCAAAGGCATGCACCAAGTAGGTGGGAGTTGGTGTATGCCTTTGACTTGGCAACCTTCCTTGTAAGGGGTAAGAAGTCCTTGGTATATAGATTAACACAAGTCTACAAGTAAGAGTGAATGACAGCTGGGGCAGGAAAAGGGTATTCTTCGGAAACCTCAGTCACAATCCACTTAGTATGCATTACTGGACCAGTGATTGTATTGTACTGGAGCCCAAAAGGCAGCAGCCTATACAACTGAGTAGTCCTCTTTTGGGTGCACACTGCTCACCCTGCATAGGGAAGTGGCCAGAAAAACTAACCTCACTTTGCATTTTCAACTCTCACCTGGCTAATGAGCTGCCCCCAGCAAGGAGTCACCCAAATTGTGTGCCTAATAATGAAGTAACTATGTACACTTTACCTTGACCTTAAGTGCTCTGTAATATCAGACCACCTTAGCAACCACTTCCCACTCCATCCTCTCTTCTGTTACATTGCACGGGTCCAAGGAAATGCAGTGACATACATTTTTTATATAGCAAGAGCTGATTCACCCTCACCACACCAGCATATGGTCACCTCTCCTCCACTCAAAATATAGTAAATTGAAATGGAATGAGTGTACTGGTATATATTACATATATGTAGTTTAGTGTCATTGGTAGCCTGTTGTGTACAATCACAAACAGCAATATACCATGGTTATTATCATAACAGTGACCCATGTGGAGCCATTGCCATATAAAGAAGCAGTGGGGATGAATCCACTCTAGCTATCTAGCTCCCATGTGGAAGTGCTGAATTTCACTGCATTGACTCTAACCTGAACAGTGTGACAGGAAACTGGGATGATCCTTCATTTATGAATTGCAAAGATAGGAAGGACAAATAAGTTTTTGGATGGGTGTATGCTTTGACTTGGCCACACCCCTTATAATGTTTTTTTATGTATATACTTATTACTGCTGACATTACTGTGATGATTTAGGCATATGGAAAGTTTGAGTGAAAACTAGCAAAAAAGGGTGTGGAAGGTGAAGATGGATGGAGTAAACCTTAGGGGAAGACTGAGAATAAGGTAGATGGATGGGGTGAAAGGGGCAATTACTGCAAGAAGAATGTCTGTTGAGCAAGGAAGGGAGAGAGCAAGAAGTAGATGTGAGTGGAGAGTGGTTGTTAATGGATAAAAACTAACATGACCCAAAGAGAATTCCTCGTGTCTGCTCTGTAAATTCTCAAAAGGAAAAGGAGGGGGGCGGATGGAGGAAGGTCACCATGTAATAAAGCAGTGGAGGTATACCAGCTTCAGTTGTTGGGCCCTGCTGTAAAGGTGCTGCATCTCGCTGCACTGCGTGTGACCTGAGTAGTAGGTGGGGAACAGGGATGACCTTTTCTCCATAAGGACCTAATATATAAAGGACAACAAATGGGTTTTGAATGGGTACAGGGTGGGTGCATGCTTCAACTTGGCTACCCTCCTTTCCTAAGGGGGAAAAGGCCTCATCACCAATAGCTCACCAGCACCTCTATTTTTATTTTTATTTTTTTCAGTTAGTTGGAAATTGGCATTTATGGAAGCATATTTTTTTTTAAGTGTGGGAGTATTGATATATATTAAAGTTTCTATACTGTGGGTTAATCATATATAAAAAAGTCCTGTCTCCTGTAGAAATTTGTAGAGGTGATTATAACTATTTTATGTTTCACCTACCATTAGTGATAGTGTATTCAGTGGTTATAAAAGTAGGTAATGAAACAAATTAAAATGATATAAAATTATTTATCTTAAAGTAAAGCTGCCACCAATCATAATGAGTACATTTTCTCCACTTATGCTTAACATTAATTCATATTGAACAAAGGATTTTTTCTTACAAAGCCAGATTGTCCCAGAGAAAGATTTTTGGAGAAATTGTTATAGTCATCTTTAGGCTTAAGGCTGATCAATCGTCAATCAATATATGGTCTTGGTTCTCTTTAACGAGAGAGTTGCAGCCCTGAGGTGCCTGTCTGTGGCCATTGGGGTGGCCCATAAATCACTTAAAAAACAAATTCTATTTTGTCATCTGTGAATGTTGGACAATATAAACCCCATCCACATGAATATAGAATGTCTGCAGACATGAGCAAGAAGGTGGCAGGATCACCATCTTTGTCTGCTGACAAAGACATAGCCCATCACCGAACAAATTTCTCACTTCATGTCTGCAGACACTATGCTTGTGTAGATTAGGCTCCAGTTGACAATTTCAGTGCCTTGTGTGTGATGTCTGCATCTAAGGCAAATGACTTCTGTTCTCAGGCTGATTCTGTGTTGATATTTAATGCAGGGCGGTGAACTGAGGGTAGCTGAGCAAGTGTGATTCTTATATGTTTATTTCTTTTTCTAGGTCTGGGGATACTGCACTTAATTTAGTATGGAATGGTTTTGTCTCAAAAGTAGTGTTTATTTTATGTGTATATGGGGTGCATGGATACATTTCTTGTGCCCTGTGATACAGGGTGACGGACATTTGGGCTAGTGAGTTCTTGTATAGAACTGCATACTAATCATTTTCTTGCTGCTTCATGGTGAGAACTTTTGCCACTGAGTATTTATATTTTATGACATGTATATTCTCTATGTCTTACAGTAGGAAATAGGCCTTGAAAGCATAAATTAATGTGAGCTCTATGAATTGTTTGTTTAGTGATACTATGTTCATATTGCTGTCTGAATTCTGAGCTTGATTTACATGCTCTATCTTGCTGAGGTTTGCTGTGAGGATTGGCATTTGGTAATTCTGTTGGCTAAGTGATGCCATGTGATCACTTGTTTGTGCTCTCCAGTCTCCAGGGGTACAACAAACCTCAATATATTCTGGTCTCTTTCAATTGATCAATCAATCAATCTTAAAAAGAGAGAGGCAGTTGTCCATGCTCTGCCATAGACATCAAATGGACATTATAATATAAGAATGGATGAGGCTGCAAGAGATCATAAGACCTATACTTGGTAGATCCATAGCCTTTACCACCTGTCATCTCTATCCATAAAGTTATCCGATCTCTTAAAACAACCATTTGTTTCAGTGCTCACTGCATGGTTACTAAGTTTATTCCATTTGTTAACCACTCTTTTGGTGAACCAGTAATTGCCTATTTCCTTCTCAAACCTTAAATTTGTCCACCATACCCTAGTGTGTCTGTGGGATGTTTTAATTACAGAAGATTCCTAAAAACCTTCAAAGGAGAAAATATATAATCCAATACCATATCTTAAGCCCATTAACATATATGTATATACATAATTGCACTATGGAGGTTTATTATACTTTATAAAATATTTTCACCTAATTCCTTGTCCTGAAACCTACATTACAAATTAACATTTTACTTTTACAGATTATACACAAAAATTGAAACTACTTTTAAAACATTCAGGTGCTGTGAATGCATGCATACATACAGTGGTGGGCGTTAACATGTTAATCCAGGTTAAACTGTTTGTATTTACTTAGATGCTAACTGATTACTGTTAACATATGTCCCAATTTATGTTGATTTTCATTAATCTATTATTTATATTCAGGTCACTTTAATTCTGGCCTAATGTAACCTACTACAGAAAATTAATGATGGATTAATGGAAACCAATGAATATTTGTATGAAAGTTAATAATGATTTATTAACTTAAAAAAAAACTAATGAGTTTAGAAAAATTAATAGATGAATGCATTTCAGAAATTAATGGATTAACATGTTTATGCTCACTACTGTATAATGTAGCCTGTGTAAATGAGATCATCTGTGAATATCTCTAGTTTTTGTACATATAATTTGAGAACTGTAAGTTTCCATTGCTAACAGAACTGTTGAAAAACTTTTCCATTCACAATCTTAAAACATTGAATGAAAACTTCAAGAAAAAATTCCGAGTAAAATCAAACTGCTGTTTCTATTTTTAATTTCTTTTTCTTTCGGTCCCTTTGTTACGATTACGTACTCATCAGATCTTACTCTAATACCAAACAATTTTCTTGAGCTCGAGAAATGTTATCATAACAATGGGGTAACACCTCTTCAGGACAGCCTTTTATCGCTACAGAGAATATCATCTATACACTTATAAAGTAAATAGTGAATATTAAGTATATTTACATTGTACAGCATAATGTTAGTATCTTCATTAAAAACTATAAAATGAAAATTTCATAGAAATCTTATATACTTAACCAAGTTATTTTATGATTATCATAAGGCATATCTATAATTCTTAATTGGAATATATGTTACACATATCAATAACCTCAGTGTCCTTGCTCGGACAATTACAACAATGAAAAGGATTAAGGAACAAGTGATGTGACATTTGCATGTGGAATTTTTGGAAACATTAAAAGAAAAGAGTGTAGAAGAAATAAACAATACAAACCTAATACCTTTGGTAAGAAATGTACTTTTCAACCACTGATGAGTTTCAAGTGAGATCTATTCCCCACCAATCTGTTTACTTATTTCTTTTATTTTATCATACGTAATACTGGGCAATTCAATTTCCCTGGGGGAGGGTAGGGATGGCTACCAGACTGATGGTGGTTAAAAATTTCTTGATTGTCCTCTTCAATCTTGAGACAGGCTTCGTAGATTCTCTTCTATCTAATGACGTAACATATTCAGCGCAGAAGTGGCCCCCAGGGAGAAGCTGTTAGCTAGTCTTTACTCTTCCTTCCCATCGTAAGCTGAGGGAAACTGGTTTTACTTGGTTGTGGATTTAATCGAGATGCTAGGAAGTGAAAAGGTTCTGAAAGAGTTGACCTGTCCTTGACATTAACCTCCCACAATCGCAGTCGTTCTGTTGAAACCCACCTTTCCATTGCCCCTTGATCAACGACCCGCTTGCTGCTTGCGCTGTCGCATTTATTAGCCATGATTACAATTGGTACCTGAAAGTAAGATGTAACATTAAGATAATTAAATTGTGGAACAAACACAAATTGTGAATACACACACATGTATATGCATATCAAAAGGCCTTTTTACACCTTATATAGAATGGTGGATCATTGTTGACACAAACATATAAAGTATATGATATTTAGCACTTACATCTTTCTTCTCCTTATTCTTATCAATGTCCTTTTTAATATCTGTTAACAACTGATAGGAGAGACTATCTGTCACAGAGAAAACAATGATATAGCCATCAGCAACACAGTGATAATATGGTGGTAGTGAACGGTTACGAGCGTCCAGGCCTGCAGTGTCATAAAATCGTAGCTTTTCCTTCGTACCTCTTTCAGTTTCAATAAGGCCTACATATGTGTCCTCTATAGTAGGTACATATGGCTGTAATCAAGAGAAGCAAAATGATAATCATAAAGTTGAGAAAACCTTAATCATATAGTTCGAAATAACAATTATAATTGCCGAGGACAACATAAAAAAAAGCATGTAAGCATTGTGGTCCTCACATGCATATATTTACTGCAATAATGTGCATACCTTATCTAATAGAAGGTTGGAGTAAATCGCCCTTTCCAAAATAGACGTCTTCCCAACACCACGGCCTCCAACTATGACTACTTTGCTTGTTCTTCCCATGCTGTATGCCTGTGGAAGAACTTTTTCTTCAAGAGTTACTCATACGCCTATCAGCAAAAAATCACACTTTATTAATTTTTTTTTTATTAAAGCCAAACTATAAACTAAGAAAGATTACAGACTGATGTGGATCTCTATAAACTAAGACCCTTTCAAACTAAAGTGCATTACATTTCAAATGAATAAAACTATTCAATGTCAGCCTAATCACAAAATCTATTAATAGGTGTAGTACTACAAAAGATGTTAACTGGAAAAAAAAAAATAGGCAGCCATGTGGTAACTCTTATGAAGGGATTTCAGCCAGTCAATCTGCAGGGCTAGTTTTTATTTGCAGGAGATCTGCAACTGATATATTTGACCATGGCCACTGACCTCACCCATAAATCATTCACAAAAGAAACTGTATTGTGTGTGAGATGCCAAGTTCTGTGTTGCCTATGTAGTGACTATATATGGGACATATACTGATCTACAAGATGGGTTTTTGTTTTTTAATACATATGGTATATTGGGGATGTTTTGGTGCATGCAATTAGTACTCTTAAGACCTAATATTTTGTTCCTTATTGTAGGTTGCCATCTGTGGAAGTACAAGTTAATGTTGTCCTTCCTATGATAAGTACAGAGGTTACGGTAAGGTAAGATGGTTTAATTAAATGGCATAAGAACTAAGATCCCTACCTTGATTCTTCTAAACAGTTAAAGAAGAGTACGACAGCACTTTGACATTAGATTATGTCAAAACCCCTAGGCAGTAGTACTGATGTTATCACTACAGTCATATCTGAAGAACCTGCAGGAAACAAAACAAAATTTTTGACTGGTCTATAAATCTTGCTGAATGAAATTCTCTAATGTGTAAAATTGGACACTATTTTTTGCTGTGTATGCAACAGAATGGAATGCAATGAACAAAAAAAAAAAAAAAAAAATCAGAACTTTTGATCCACAAGAAGGCTGGTTTAAAAAAAAGGGACAATTTTTGGGCTTCCTATATATTAGCATATAAATTTACTATATATAGATACTACTACGGAAAAAACTAATTTTTGTAAAATATTGTGATCAACTATGTAACACAACCTGATAATGTGGGTGAAGGAGAGGAAAAAAAGAAGTCTATATTCAATCAAATTCAACTAGGTAGAGATTAAGAATAGGAATGGTCATGAAATATAAACATGAGTAAAAATAAAAATTATAAAGAAAAATAACCCTTCCACCTTTAGCTTTGTTACAAAGCTAAAGGTGGAAGGGTTAATTTTCTTTATAATTTTTATTTTTACTCATACCAGCTAGGTAGGTCAAACACCACCAGAGGCGCCACCGTCGATGACGAGCACAATAGCGCGTCATTTTATGCGCACGCCGTTCAAACGGCCAAATTTACATACCGCGGGAAATTTAATTAATAAAAATGTTGCGTGAGTGTATTTACTACGATCGTAATAAATTTCAAACATTCACATCATCAGTTACATGTCGGTCAATAAAAACATTAGATAAACATGGCGGCCTGCATTCAGCAGTATATCAAAAATTGGTATATGTTTCAACGTAAAAAATGAGCTAACAAATTTATTGTGCGGGCAACTGACCATAATTAACCAAAACTACTAGTATCGTGGATTATTCTAATACCAAAATAAAGTCAGTATGTTACGGTAGAGCTGAGAAATTGGTTGTTTAAATTTGTTTTTTTTTTCTATCGGGTCGGATTATCGGATAACAACATCAACATCCATCCCGCCATCTTATCTATCACTGGTGATATGGACCAAACTTCACTCTATTAAGTTTCTTACTATTATGTTATTATTGTAATAGACTTATAGTTGAATTATTTTAAATATTTCCTTTAAAATGTGTGATTTTCATGTAATTTGATCGAAGAGAAGTTACGTTTTCATCCTCCGTAATATTACGGACCACAGCTACGATTCGTCCTGCCCGCTATCTATGATCACTGGTGGTATGGATCAAACTACACTATTAAGTTTGTTACTATTGGGTTATTAGCGTAATACCTTGCATATAATTGAATTATTCAAATTATTTTCTTTAAAATGTGTGATTTTCATGTAATTTTACGGTATTCGTAGCTGTGGTGGGTAATTTTGCAGAGGATAAAAACGTAATTATATGATCAAATTACATGGAAATCACACATCTTATAGAAAATAGGTCAAATAATGCAACCATATGCTAATTTTTTATATAAAATTGTGCCTGTCAGTAAAAACCGTCATTGTTTACGTTTGATCGGCGATCAGTCAGACCGCACGTTTCGGCCCGATTTCCTCGGACAAAATAGGCCCGATTTAATTCCATTCAAAATGCAATATCTCGAGAACTAGGACAGCTAGATGGATAAATCAAATTGCATTATACTCATAGCGACTTTTTCCATCCCATGAGAAGTACTTCAGCTCAAATATCAGGAATTCCATTTTCATATTGACCTAGCTATACCAGCTGATTGAAATCCACTGTACAAAGTTTGTACAGTGGATTTCAATCAGCTGGTAGTTAGAGCAAAATTTAATGTATGCTATGAATCGGGGTTATGGAGACAGGTTAAACTCTTTCGATGTGTAACTTGTTTCCCTTGACTGAATAAAATCGTCTACCGGGAACCACAGTATGCGCAAGTCGCAAACCGCAGTGAAAGGGGTTATACCGATATCAGCTGATCATACACAATCAAGTGTAGTCTTTAAGTAAGAAGTCCTAATAAACTCAATAAACTTAATATATTTCACTTTTGAAGTCTCATCCAGTTCATATGAGTACAGGGCCTATCTAATACTCACCTTAAATTGCAACTTGTTCACAACATAAAACAAAACTTGCTAAAATTAAACTTGTGGGCGTTTACAAGTGACAGGTCTTTCAGCAATAGGAATCAAATTAATTTGACCAAATGTTTTCTTTATCTTATAAAAAACATGATACATTTCAAGTACAAAAGAGTACTCAAATAAATAACTATATATAATCGCGTTTATTTCCAAGTATCTCATATGATCTAATTTGACGTACAATAACCTTAGGATTATTCTAACATATTTCCGTTTGGTGCGCCTAACGCCATAATCTCTCGTTGTAAATATTGACCACAAGTTCAGCGGACATACAAAACAGAATACGTTTATATGAATTATAGGTAGTAGTTAATAGGAAACTATATTACAAGTATTGCTGGTAGTTTTTATTTCAAGTTGACTTATCAAGAATGTATTTTTGTTTACGTTTTATATCAAACAATAAATTTATTGTTGCAAGTGACTTTGTTTTGATTCTGTTATCTCTTGGTCAGTTTAGCCTTAAGGCGTCAAGTTGTCTGTGATGGAGAAGGTCCTTTAAGAGTTTTGTTCAACCATAAAGTCTGAATGTTATCACACTTATCCTGTCTTTTCACTCACTCCATGTCATCACTTACCTCAGCTGTATGTGACGTTTCAACGTGAGGGAGTACATGCTTCAATTCATTTATGTTGTCCTGTACTCTGTAGCAATTCAGCCCTGTGAGTGTGACAGCCTTGGTCATGGATCTTAAACCATCAGATAGCGTAAGTAAAAACCTTAATGAATACATATTCAACGCACAGAAGATTAAGGGGCCTTTCACACTATACGGTTTCTCGCCGCATCTAAATGCGGTCCGAGCTTGGACATTGCAATCGCCTGGCTGTGCAGTCTCATTCGATGAATGGGATTGTCCGGTCCCGTACCCGTGTATGGTGGCTGTGGGCTTTATTTCAGTAGAAATCTTCACACTATATGGTTAATCGCCGTGCAGACATCGTGTGACAAACATATTTAATGCATTTTCACAATATTTATCTTCGACACTGGAGCAAGATATTGACATTAAACATTTAATATGACTGTTAGAGGTGAGGCCTGTTTTGTGGGATAAAACCCTGGAGGAGTATAAAAGTTGAAGTAGAGCTGTGGCTGCATGGAAAAAAGTTTGCTGTAACCTAAAAGAAGACTGTGACTTGCTACGTGGAAAGGAAAAAAATGAATTTGGTAAGTATTCAATTGATTTAAGGAAGATCATCAGATGTAATACACACCACTTACTTGTTTTACTTACTTGGTGGAGTTCCAAGGGCAGTCCTCACAGTCATAGTGGTCTACCGCTGCTGCCAGTCCTGCTGTCCCTAACAGGCACTATCATCTATGCAGTAGGCTACCTAGTAATCATATTCATTGTATACTCAAAATTGCTCGAGTTTTAACCTACACAATCATGTGGTGAAAATGAACAAAATAATATAGCACATGATAAAGTTGAGTTGCAGAATATCATTTGGCAAGCACAAGTACAAACACAAATGTAAGACACAATCATAGCTTACATGTAAAAACAATGGCACTACACTTGAGAATGTAGCTGATAGTATACTTAAGATTCCTGCCAGCACAAAGCTCCTACATCACTCGAAAAGAAATCAGAAAATGTATTTCTAATATCATTCACTGTAGGTCTACCTCTTAGATTTGTAGCATATTGAAGGTCATTGAGTCCATGTATTCTCACTGTGTTCTTGAAATTGTATCCATCTCTATCATAAAGAATTGTATTTACCTAATTTACCTAATTGTAGTTTATAGGAAAGGAGCACTGCTCATTGGATCCTGTCTCGTATTCTACAGTTTTTTTTTGTCATGCCTAGCCTCAAATTCATGTGCAGTCCCAACTTAATCTGTATTCTTGTTTTCCAGTTATCATATTTAAATCTGAACTCATGTATTGTTTAAGCTTAGGCGATATCACTTTCTAAGCTATTCCATGTATTTAGGCATCTATACCTAGGTCTCTTAATCCAACACTCGTGAACTGTCACTTATGTGGACCTTTGGGCCCAGGATATAAACCCACTTTGAGAATTGTGGTGTTTTATGTCCTGGGGCAGTTCCCGAAGTGGGTTTATGTTCTGGGCCCAAATGTCTGCACAGGTGGTAGTTGGCACGTTTTGGATTAAGAGCCCCAGGTGTATATGGAAAACTGTATTTCTTCACATCCTATAGACATGTGGTCTTTCTTGATTTGCTCCAGTGACCTCTTAAAGCCTTTCCATCTTTAATCAGAAGATCTCTTATGTCAATGCAATTTATCCCCTTTAGTAACCTGAATACTGTAATCGTATCACCTCTTTCTCTGATCTTTCAAAGTTGGCAGACCCAGTGGTTTTAGTCATTCCTAATATAGTTTATCTGCCAGGCTGGCGACCAGTTTGGTTACTGCCCATTGTATTCTCTCAATCTTGCTTATATTCTTCACTTTGTGTGGGACCATACTACTGATGTATATTTCAGTCTTGGACGGATCAGGGTTTTGATGAGTTTTTCGTCATCTTTTCATCCATATAGTGAGATTCCACTTTAATTTTCTGCAGTAGCTCATATGTCTCTCCCACAATCCTGGTGAAATGTAGAATACAATATACTTTTACAATGTGTAGTAAGATTTACAGAAGCATTTATTGGGCAATTGAATATTCTCCATTTATTACTCAAAATCCCAAAGGCACATTCTACAAACCTTTCTGTAATTCATTGGTAATTAAAGATTCTCGTTTTAACATTCAATTGTCTGCCACCATATGGACACATCAAGTTTGTTTGTAGGCCAAATGCTTCATCACCTAAAAGGACATAAGGCTCTCTTGGATGTTGGAAACCAGGCAATGGCTTTTCTGAAAGCTTGTATTCTTGAAAATTGTTGAATCACAATCCTTTATAGATAAAGTATGAAGAATTATAGAATAAAGTTATAGTATAAAGAACAGAAGATTGGGGTGAGTGGAGAATGGTTGTGTATGGATGATGCTGTGATGTATGGAAGGGAGTGATTGAGGGATAGGGCGTGAGGGAGTATGTGTGGATGATATTTTGATGCAGCCCAAAGGGATTTCTCCCTGTCTTCTCTTTAACTGTATGAAGTGGCCTTGCTGTGATGTGCTGTGTCCTGTTACATTGCTTCAAACCCAGGAGAATGGGCAAGATGCAGGGATGACCCTTCCTCCAAGAGGAACAAACAAAAAAAAACAAAAAAAGGGAGGGAGGGGTGGTAAATGGGAGTGGAGTATGTGAGAATGAAATGGATGGGAGTGGATTTATGCCTTTGAGTTTGGCTACCTCCCTTGTAAGGGGGAAAAAGCCCTTGATATATGTATGCATGTATAAAGAACCACTGTCATCTGGTTTTATGTCACTTATGTGTTTACCATGAACAGCTCACACACACTGTGGAAAATTAGCTTTTTTCTCAAATTGTGATGCAATTACCTCCATCTGTTTCAGTGAAGGGTTAGGAGTACATTCAGCCTAAACATGAGTCCACATAACCTGGCATATAGAATTCCTGATGCTAGATCTTGTAGATATTCCTGTCGTGTATGTGTAATGTAGGTCTGTCAGCATACATTCACTTGCCAAGTATATGTAATATAAAAAAGATTATTTATGTAGTATACCAATGTGTGTATGTATATATATATATATATATATATATATATTCTTTCTGAAGAAGCATCACTGTGCGAAACTAGTCAAGGAATAAACTCCTGTTCTACTTGTGTGTTTCCCTCTACTCCTCTTACAACCTGTCAGGATGTCTTCATATATATATGTATATATATATGTATATACACACACACATACATACAGGGTGTCCCACTAGTAAAAATATTTGATACTCATATGTTGTTTTTTGGTTTATTTTGTGGGAAGTTGAGGTTTGAATATGTGGGTGGCTGCATTACATAAATAATCCAATTTATTAACAAGGACTACTCAGGCTTTTAATTTTCATACTCATTTCAGGAAAGTAAATTTTGAAGAAATGGAGAAATGTGAAGGATTGTTGGCTGAAGACAAAAAGGAAGGTGATGTAAGAAAAATCATGTGGCTCAAGTCCAAAAGTTGTAAAGAAGTATATAGATGACCAGTTAGAATTTTTAAAGAAATCTACAATTCAAAGTGAAACAGTGGAGAGTTTCATGCTCTGAGATCCTGAAGACAATGGTTGTGGTAGTGAACAGGACTGACAAAAGCAAAGAAGACTGCAGTGACTTGGAAAGAGGTTGTAACTAAGAAGCGGAAGGTTGATGAAGTTGAGCAAAGAATACTGAAGATTTTAGAGTCCAGAAGACTGCCATTTTTTTTTTTTTTTTTTTTTTTTTTTTTTTTGAGGGATATCATCCCTTCTCTGTAACAGCTGAATGAAGAGGAGATTCCAGTTTGAAATGGGTGCTCGAAATTTATTGCAAAACATACGCAAATTCCGGTGTCATGAACGTCATTTGTATACCTACTCACATACACGGCAGTGCCCTACTTATGGTCGAAATCCCTTCATCAGATGTTGTTCATCATTAGCACCAACACCAATTACATCTGCTGGACCAAGCTCTTATTCTAGACCTGAGACATTTCCAAAAGTCGAAATTGCAAGTACTAGTCAGCATAAGAATGTACCATTATATGTACCTTCCCCTTCTCCAAACTCTCATCATTCTTCAGACATTTCAGATCACAGCAATATCAATTTCCCAGTTCTGTAATACTGTCTTAATTTTCATGCAGGCCACTGCATTAATGTGATGTCAGTATTTATTTTTATTTTATTTTATTTTTTCAAGAAGGCTACTGCATTCATTTTTGAGCCAGTGTATATCTGATAAGTTTCTCAAAATTAATGTTGCATGCTGCTACTGGGAAATAAAAGAACTCTGTTAAAAGATGTTTATGATCATTGTTGCCTGTATTATTGTCCTGCTACACTTCCACTCTACTGTACTGTATAGCGTACTTCCATAGTACCTTGCTGTTATTCACATTGCTTATCTTATGGTTACTGCTAGTCTTTGTACAGGTGGAATAGAGTCCCTGAACTGTGCATCTCCATGCCTGAGCTTGTCATGAAGGCATTGGAGGTCATCAAATATTGATTGTGACATTCTGAAGTAATTAAAAAACTTGCCATCATCCTTCCTTAATTCTTCCAATAGCATTACAAATTCAATGCATACACAATTCATTGTATATTTAGTGGGTGCACCTAATGAATTTTGCTTAGTCTTATTTTCTTTTTCTTTCTGTGTAGTAAATATGCATACAGTAATCTACAATCCATCCTGTTGTACTTGTTGCTGCAAACTGGGAAGAGAGTTGAGTTACAATGTGTGCAGCAAGTAGACAATTGTGCAGCAGCAGCAATCACAATCATGCCTGATCCAGCAGGCACACCAAGATGTGACGAGAAACCACATAGTGTGAAAGGGGTCTAAGGATGCTATTCATCCTTTGATATGTTTGCATTAGGCCAATATAATGATACTGAGTCTGGGAGAAACTAAAATGGGAGGGACAGTGAATGTGTTTAAGGATAGGTGTAGGGTGGGTGTATGCATGTACAGTGAGACCTCTCATTAATGGATGTTAATTAGCTGTGTTTGTGGTGTTTTCGGTGTTTTGTAGTGGTTTTTGGGTGGCATAGTGATTGCACGCACTAAACAACAGCACCAAAAACACCGCAAACACAGCTAATTAACGTCCGTTAATGAGAGGTCTCACTGTATGTCCAAGATGGACAAAAAAGCTACCTATGTTAAACATTTGTCATTCCCCTCATCTCAGTCAGCAGATGCAACCCAAAGAGCTGACACACAGTCCCTGGACTGGGGCTAAGACATCTCTTTCAGTTTCAGTTGCGTTTCTTCTACATTTTCACTTATGGAGAGCTGACAGCAGGTGACTGCTCCTCTTCTCTTACCATTTTCAATCAGTGATGTAGAAACGGTTCCACACTAGTACAACAGAGTATTGTTCGAAGTTTCTTCTTAGAGCTTTGGGAGATCCTAAGGACCATTGCCAGCTGCTGTGGAGCTGTGTTTTTTCTACTGAGTGATCAGTCCATCAATCTGTTGCTCCTGGTCTTTCTTGAAGAAATCCTGCAGCCTTTAGATAACTGACACCAGCTTCTGGGTATACCCACAGATCACTCAGAGAAGTTATATTGTATTTACCTAATTGTAGTATATAGGAAAGGAGCAATGCTCATTGGCTCCTGTCTCCTATTCTTTAATTTTCTAACATACCTAGACTCAAATTCATGTATGGTTCCAATTTAATCTATATCTTTGATTTCCAGTTATCATATTTAGATTTGGAGTCGTGTATTGCTTGAGCTTGGGCTATATCACCTAAGCTATTCCACATATTTATACATCTGTATGGAAAACTGTATTACTTCACATCCTTTAAACGTGTGGTCTTTCTTAATTTACTTCCATGACTTCTTAAAGCCCTCCCATCTTTAATCAAGAGATCTGTTCTATCAGTGCAATCTATCCCCTTTAGTGACCTGAACACTGTAATCATGTCACCTCTTTCTCTTCAATGTTTCAAAGTTGGCAGACCCAGCACCTTTAGTCTTTCCTCATATGGTTTATCTGCCAGGTTGGGGACCAGTTTGGTTGCTGGCCTTTGTATTCTCTCAATCTTGCTTATATCCTTCACTCTGTGTCAGGGCCGTACTGATGATGATAATATGGTTCAATGTCACAAACTCCCTAATGGGAGGCTAGGACATTGCCCCTTTCAGAGGACTTTGCAGCGTGGAATTTAATGAACCATGCCCTTGGTTCAACTTTGCCCGTGGCAGAATTCAAACTGCCAACCTCTTGACCTCTACCACAAACAACGATGCCCTAACCTGCTCAGTCTTGGATGTCTCAGTTTTTTTTCATCATCTCTTCATCTGTACAATGGAATGCCACTTCAATCTTCTCCAGTAGTCCATATGTCTTTCCCACAATCCTGCTGATATGTCTGTTAGGTGACAGACTGTTTTTTATCAACACTCCCAAGTCTTTCTCCTCTTTTGTTTTTGTAATGTGTTCCCTTCCTAAGGAAGATGTTGTTGAGGGAATGTTAATGTGGGGAATTTTAGTATTAGGTGTTCTGCGTCTTCTGTTTGGTGGTTGCATGTAGGGCAGTTTGAATCTGTGGTCAGGCCTATTCAGTACATAAGAACATAAGGATAAAGGAGACTGCAAGAGACCATAAGGCCTACACTAGGCAGCTCCGTATCCATCACCACCTGTCATCCCCATCCATAAAGTTGTCTAATCGTTTTTTAAAACAACTGATAGTTTCAGCGCTTACTACATGGTTACTAAGTTTATTCCATTCATCGACCACCCTATTAGTAAACCAATTCTTGCCTATTTCCTTCTTAAATCTAAATTTGTCTAGTTTATACCCATTACTGCAAGTCCTGCCCTGTTGTTTTATTATGATGACCTTGTTTGCATCTCCCTTGTTATAGCCTTTGATCCACTTGAACACTTCTATTAGATCACCCCGCACTCTGTGTCTTTCCAGAGAGTGTAAGTTTAGGTGCCTAAGCCTCTCTTCGTAAGGCAAATTTCTGAGTCCATGTATCATTTTGGTCATTCTTCTCTGTACTGTGTTGTTACTATTTCAATGCTGGATGTTGTCCTGAGTGTAATCATGTCAGTATTGTTCTTAATGGATATGGGATTTATTTCCTGTGGTGCTTATGTCTCGGTGAAACACAAGACAATGGTTATTATTTTCATGTGGACAGATAAGGTTAAATGAAGTTGCTGTTTCTGAATTGTTTGATTATTTATTCAGAAGCTGAACAATGCAGAAACAACAATCTGTTTGCCTTGTCTGTCTACAAGAAAATATTCTTCTGATTATACTTAAATTGTTATTATTATGTATGCACAAATCTGGCTGTTTATAAAGGGATTCAGAGAGATGGAATCTGAGTCACAGCCACAGACCTAAGGATGGTGGTAGATATGTTATTGGTGCAACTTAATGAGCAGGGGTTCTAGTCATGGGAGGGATGGGAGAGTGAATAGAGACCATTGCTTGTCAGTTGTACCATACAGTAATGTTTTCCTACTCAATCCAACATAATTATTCCATGAAGTTATTAATTTTAGTTTTCTTTATTCAGAATCGCAGTTTAGTGTGTGTCATCCTTACTGCAGGACATGCAACTAAGTTGAGTAATGACATTGAGGTAATTGATTTTTGTTTAGATTTTTGTAGAAATAGAACTCATATGTATAAAAGGAATGTAAGTGAAAATGTACAACTTCTTTTGAATAATGTTGCTCCTTGTTGCTTCCTATTAAATGATTTGTTTGAACACCTGTTTACAGCAAGCTAAGTCAGAGAAGTATAGTCATCTGAAGGGCATTCCCAAGGCTTTGCTTCCAGGACCAATGGGAAAGAAGATCCTTGATTATTGGTGGGATGCTATTAAAATGTAATGATTCCTCATATTGTGTGTAATATCAGAATATGCATATATTGAATATTTTATGATACAACATAAAAAACTAATGTACAATAGATCAGTTTTTATTTATTTCTTAAAACTCTCTCTAGGAGACAAGTGTTCAGTGGAGCATACCTCGTTACCAATGCTGACAAGTACAAATATTTTGAACGTTGGGCAACTGCATCTGACTTTCCTGTAGACAATCTGATAAATGATGGATCCACATTGCCTTCCAATAGCATTGGTGCTGTAGCTGATGTTGAGCTAGCAATTCGTACAAAACACTTATTGGACAAAGATGTGATGGTCATTGCTGGGGATATGCTATTCCAGGTGAAGGACTGTTGTACTTTATTAATTTTACATGTTCCCCTTTTGGGATATTGGCTGCATGTTATTAAATCTGCTCAGTAGCATACCTCTGATACTTTAAGGTCTATATGGGGCACTCCTACAAACCAGATAATTTTTTGGTGGAAGGTAAGTTGAGAGTGGAGGATAGATGGAGAAAGAGGAAAAGGGCGGAAGGTAGGGAGGTACTTACAGTAAACTGCTTAAATGAGAAAGAAAAGGAGAAGGAATACAAGAAGCTGAGAAAAGAGTGAAGGATAGAGTAGAACTAGGAGAGGAGGAGGAATGGGAATGTTTGAAGGAGGGAGTCACAAGGTGTGCAAAGATGGTGTGTGGAACAAGGAGGACAGGAGGAAATAGAAGGAAGGATAGTGAGTGGTGGAATGATGAAGCAAAGAAGGTTGTAGAAGAGAAGAAATGAGTATTCACAGATTGGTTACAAAATAGGATGAGAGAATCATATGAGAGATACAAAGAAAAGAGAAGAGAAGAAAATCATAAGATAAAGGAGGCAAAAAGGAGAGCAGATGTGGAATGGGGTAAGAGTATGATAGAAAATTTTGATAGTAATAAAACGATGTTTTGGAAGGAAATTAAGAGGAAGAAGAGGCGAATCAAGTAGAGAAGAAAAGGTAAAAGGTCCAGATGGAGAGATGATAATGGAAGAGATGCTAGTAAAAGGAAGATGGGCAGAGTATTTTAGGGAGTTGCTAAATGTGAAAGAGGATAAGGTGGGAAAGGTAGTTGCAGTGGGAAGCACTAAGAAAATGACAATGATGAATGAGGAAAAAGGAAGAGAAATGAGAAAATATGAGGTGAAAGCAGTTATTAAAATGATAAGAGTAGATAAGACACCTGGGTTAGATGGGTGTCATGCAGTGTCTAAAAAGGGAGGTACAGTGATGGTGGACTGGCTGGTGAGGTTAATTAATATTTGTCTAAAAGAGGGTAGAGTGCCAGAGGACTGGAGGAGTGCCTGAATAGTTCCGCTTTGCAAGGGGAAAGCGGACAAATATGAGTAGTAGTTTCAGAGGGATTAGTTTGTTGAGTATAGTTGGGAAGGCTTATGGGAGGGTTTTGATTGAGAAGATTAGGAGAGGAACAGAGGGCATAATTGGTGTGGGTTTAGGACAGGAGTTATGTGGATCAGATTTTTGTGGTAAGGCAGATACAGTATGTGAAAAAGTTTTTGGAAAAAGTAAGGATATTTTTTGGGCATTTATAGATTTGGAAAAGGCTCATGGCAGGGTAGACAGGAAAGCACTGTGGGAGGTATTGCAGATATATGGGATAGTGAGGGCGAACGAGGAACTATGTTCTCTCGGCCCTGGAAAGTAATACCAGTTCGGGTGCTACTGGATCTGCTGGGGCTTTAATTAAACATCAAAAGGAATCAATGGATTTAAAAGAGTTAACGAATACAATAAACCATCAAACTGTACAATACAAGGTTGTAGAATGGGAACATCTAATACGAGGTGCTCAACACCTCCGTATCGTAACAACAGTAGCGATGTCCGGGTGCGTATGGACGAACCGTTCCGGCCCAATCGGGTGCGGCGTGTCTTGAGAACAGCAAAGGTGAGGAGACCCGACGTCGAGTAGCCTGCGACTGGAGTAATGAAGACTTGGGATTGGCGTGGCAGTGGGTAGTCTTCGCAGGACGTCTTCTGACCAAGTTCTATTCGACGTTGGGGAGGAGGGGTATATATACCCCTGAAACTGCCGACGTGGCCGCTCCGCGCAGGCGCAGTCTTCTCGGGCTTCAAAAGTTCGAAGCCGACTCGCTCGTTGTACTGGCGCGCAAACAAGCCGATTCGCCGAGGTGGGGAGCCAAACGACTATCAGTGCAGCCGCGATGAATTGACTTGTGGCCGGGGGAAGGGGGATGGGCCCTTACACCACCCCCGGGACAAGAATCTACTAGGAGTAGATTAAAACAAAATTAATGGTAACTCAAGAGGATGAAAGGAAAAATAAAACCTAGCCAGGATTTAAGATCTACTTAGGAGGTCCGCACCTAGATTGTCTTTTCCAGCAATGTGGACAACTCTAAATTTATAGGCCTGAAGGGCCAAAGCCCAACGAAGGAGACGGTCATTCTTTCCTTTGAAAGTAGCTAAATACAAGAGAGGTTTGTGATCAACTTCTAACACAAACTCTTTGCCACGGAGATAATAATCAAACCTGGAGATGGAGAAAACGACCGCAAGACATTCACGCTCGATGGTGGAGTATCTCTTCTCACGATCCAAAAGTTTCCTACTGGCATATGCGACGGGATGTGGGCATTCATCGTGATACTGGAGTAAAACAGCCCCCAGACCATAAAGAGAGGCATCGGTCCTAAGGACGAAAGTCAGCTTAGGATCGGGCAACCGCAAGATGGGTTGAGAAGATATGGCAGCTTTCAAATGGCAGAAACGGTCCAAGAGGTCTTCGGTCCAGGGGAGAGGTTCAGGGCTAGTCTTCCGTAGTAGATCAGATAAGGGGCCGGTGTAGTCGGAGGCCTGAGGAATAAACAACTTATAAAAGGAGATCAGACCAAGGAAGGTCCTAAGTAACTTCTTACTGGTTGGTGGAGGAATGCGGGTTATGGCCTCAATCTTGGCATGTTGAGGTTTTAAAGAGGTTCCATCTAAAATAAAGCCAAGGTATTTGATGGAAGAAACTCCAAATCTACACTTCGAAGGCTTGACAGTCAGATGGTGGTCCCGTAGCCGTTCGAAGACGCGATTTAGAGCTTCGAGATGTCGATCCCAGCTTTTGGAAAAAACAAAGACGTTGTCAAAATAAAAGCACACATTTGATAAATTATCTAATACTAGTCTCATCAGGCGGATGTATGTAGCACTTGCCGTTACCAGACCAAAGGGCATTCGGCAGAATTCCATCAAACCTAGATGAGTGGGAAAGGACGTTAGGGCTTTGGCTTTGTCTGAAAGAGGTACTTGGTAATATGCCTTGCAGAGGTCCAGTTCACTAAAGTACCTAGCCCCAGAGAATTTGTACAAATCTTCTTCCATGCTGCAGGTTGGTTCAGCATGGAATACTGTGACAGAGTTCAGTTGGCGATAGTCTATGGCCATCCTATAGGATCCATCAGTTTTTCTTACCATGACGACAGGCGAAGAATGAGGAGAGGAGGATCGTTGGATAATCCCTTGACGGAAGAGGGTTTCAACTTCTTTCTCGAAGACAGGTCTAAGGTGGATTGGCACTGGGTACACTTTGGCTTGTACTCGGTCAGTAGTGGTAAGTTGTATATCATGAGTTATAGTGGATGTACATCCGGGCTCGTCTGAGAAAACATCTTTATACTCACCCATTAGAATCTGAAGTTGGACTAGCTGATCCGGGGCGAGTTGTCCCACTTCAGGTTTATCAGTTGAAGGGGAGAGGATCATGCCGTCAGGTGTCAAAGGCAACTGTGAAAGAAGATCACACGGATCCCCTTCATCAACGATGGATACCTTCTCTTTCCCTGGGGCGGAAAGCTCTTCTATGGCGGAAATCTCATCCATCAGTTCCAATTGCTGCACCTGGGCCCTGCGGTGATATCTTTTTAAAATGTTAGCATGGTAAAGTCTCTGTCCTCGAGGGGTCTCTATTACGTAATTCGCTTCACCACGTCTCTCCAATACGTTGTAGGGTCCATTCCAAGTGACGAGGAGTTTACTTGTATCACTAGGCAGGAGTACTAGAACTTCATCACCTGGTTTAAATTGACGGTTTTGAGACTTCAGATCGAAGTACGCCTTGTACCGGGAACTGCTGATGTCGGCTTGTTGCGCAGCCATTTGAGAACATTCTGCCAGCTTCTCCTGTAGTTCTATTACATATTGGAAACTGGACCTCTCTTCCTCGTGGAGGGTACGGTTTTCCCACAGATCTCTTAAAACTGTGAGTGGGCCTCTAACAGACCGACCGTACAATAACTCGAAGGCTGAAAACCCTGTCCTGTCGCTCGGGAGTTCTCTGAGGGCAAACAAAGTTGGTATTAGATACCTGTGCCATTCACGGGGCTTCTCAGCACACAATTTACGAAGAATAGCCTTCAAGGGGCCATGTAGTCTCTCAATCCTTCCATTTCCACTAGGATGGAAGGGAGTGGTGAAGATAGGTTTCACGCCCAACATTCGGTGGAGTTCCTTCATTAAATTAGACGTGAATTGGGTACCTCTGTCTGAAAGTATTTCCCGGGGAATACCAACTCTCGAGAAAATAGTTAACAAGGCCTCAGCGACCGAAATAGAGTCTATATCTTTTAAGGGAACTGCTTCAGGAAATCCAGTGGCAAAATCTATCAAGGTAAGAATGTACCTGTGTCCATCGGAAGATGCTGGAGAAAGAGGTCCAACCAAGTCTATGGCAACACGGGCGAAAGGTTCAGTGACGATGGGCATGGGTTGTAATGGGACTGGTGGTACTCGTCCCTTCGCTGAGAAGCGTTGACATTTGTCACAAGACCGACAGAAGGTTCTGATGTCGGTTCCCATACCAGGCCAGTAAAATTGTTCTGCTACCTTTAATTCCGTCTTCCGGTGAGAGAAGTGTCCAGCTAAAGGGCTCTCATGAGCAATGGAGAGGATAACAGGGCGACAATCACGGGGAACAACCAATGTAGACTTTCCTACCTTATCAGGGCGATTAGAAGTTAAACATTTCCGATAGAGGAGACCGTCCGTCTTGACAAACTGGTAAGTAGACCCGTTCCTCGTTCGGTCTATTTCTCCCGAGGCTGCTTTTGCTCTAGCGGCAGAGAGTGTCTCACACGAGGACTGGAGTAGACTGAAGTTGTCGGGCGTCACCGAGAGAGGTTGTAGGGCAGGCAGAGCTAAGGGGTGAATCCGTTTCATTTTGCCGGCTCGGGTCTGGACTGCACATACCAGGTGCTTGGGAGAGGGCGTAGCAGTTTGTGTCGGGCGTGGAATTGCGGAGTCATCAGCTGGAGAGGAACATTCAGATATATTAGGATCTTTAACGCCTGGAACGTTACCAATTAAGACACTAGCAAATTTGATGGGTGCTCTGACGACGTCGGTCCATCCCTCGTAATAAGGACATCGAAGGTAACAAGAAACCAGAGGAAAGGCATCTACTCGGCCCAAGTAGTCGGCAACATAGACTTTCTTGCAACTCGGGACATCTATATCTGGTAGCATCTCATCTGATACGACTACGCAGGAACAGCCGGTGTCCCGGATTATAGTAGACACCCAGGCCCCATTGATGGTACCAGAGGCCTGGAAGTGAGGGACTGTTCTATCAGACAGGCAAAACCCTACCTTATATGGCTGCGTAGTTGACGTGCCTTCTTTGAAAGTGCGGGGATTCCTAGGGCAACGAGGCCGAATGTGTCCAATTTCTCCACAACCGTGACATGTCAAAGGTGGAGGGTCCTTTCGGCCGCTAGACGGATTCGGGGTCACCGTGGTTACCTTAGGCGGCTTAGGTGGTCGAGAGAACTTCTTTGCATTTGGAATCGAGGTTCGAGGAAGATTAGGGTGGGCTGACGTCCAATCGTCAGCCAAACGAATGGCCTCGGTTAACGTAGAGGGTCGTCGTTCCTTGATGAAAGCACGCAAGTCTGGATGGAGGGAAGACAAAAACTGGTCAAGTATCATAAAGTCTTTCAAATCATTGAAAGTATTCCCTACCTCTGAGGAATCTAACCACGCCTGGAATAGTCTGGTTAGTTGAAATGAGAACTGAAGAAAAGTTTCTCCTGGAGAAATCTTGGCATTCCGAAAGTCTACGCGGTAACCATCAGGAGTCTTGTTAAAACCTGACAATAAAGCTTTCTTCAGTAGCTCATAGTTCTTAGTTATCTCTGGGGAGAGAGATATGTACATATCAGCTGCCTTTCCCGTAAGTAAGGTACCCAGTCTCACGGCATAGCTGTCTGAACTCAGCTTAAGTAGTTCTGCAATTCTCTCAAAACGGTTAAGGTAAGAGGCAATATCTTCCCCCTCTTGTAATAGAGGGAGCTGGGGACGACTTACCGAATCATGTGGAGTCGCGGTAGGTTGCTTTGTCGCCGTGATACGAGCTAGCTCTAGCTCCTTTTCCGCTTCAATCTTGGCCTTCTCCTTCTCTGCTTCAATCTTGGCCTTCTCCTTCTCTGCTTCAATCTTGGCCTTCTCTGCTTCAATCTTGGCCTTCTCTGCTTCAATCTTGGCCTTCTCTGCTTCAATCTTGGCCTTCTCTGCTTCAATCTTGGCCTTCTCCGCTTCAATCTTGGCCTTCTCCGCTTCAATTTCAGCTAAGCGGGTCTTGTGCTCAATTTCCTCCTTCTTGGCTCGTCGCTCTTTTTCACGTTCTTCTCGTTCAATAGCTTGCTGTTCTATGACGTATTTGCCGACATCTCCTCCTGCGAGGCCTAAAGCTATAGCCTGTTCCTTAAGCTCCTGAACAGATATCATATTGACGAGAATAAGTAACGAATAAGGCACAAGTCAATGATTATGATACAAGACAAACAAGATACGTGTTAACGAACAAGAGAAAAAGATACGTGTCAATGAATAAAACAAATAAGATACGTGTCAACGACTAAAGACAAACTGCACAACCAAGGGACATCAAATAACACCGAAAGTAAATGAAATAAGTAAAATTAAGCAGAAGCAAAAATACAAGGGACGTAAATGCATCAAACAAATACAAGCTGTAAGACAAGAAACATTACTCGCTTAAAGCAAATGGAACAATTTTACCCACTTCAAAACGCCACAACGTAATGTACGTATTAATACACACGTAAACAGCTATGAAACAATCAAAACCTCAAAGCACAAGAGGACTCACTTCCGGGCCACAGACAGTGAGTGCGCGTTCAAAGCGACTTAGAGCCCAGCAAACACTTGTAGCACCAATCCTGGCAAGGTCGCCAGAAATGTGAGGGCGAACGAGGAACTATGTTCTCTCGGCCCTGGAAAGTAATACCAGTTCGGGTGCTACTGGATCTGCTGGGGCTTTAATTAAACATCAAAAGGAATCAATGGATTTAAAAGAGTTAACGAATACAATAAACCATCAAACTGTACAATACAAGGTTGTAGAATGGGAACATCTAATACGAGGTGCTCAACACCTCCGTATCGTAACAACAGTAGCGATGTCCGGGTGCGTATGGACGAACCGTTCCGGCCCAATCGGGTGCGGCGTGTCTTGAGAACAGCAAAGGTGAGGAGACCCGACGTCGAGTAGCCTGCGACTGGAGTAATGAAGACTTGGGATTGGCGTGGCAGTGGGTAGTCTTCGCAGGACGTCTTCTGACCAAGTTCTATTCGACGTTGGGGAGGAGGGGTATATATACCCCTGAAACTGCCGACGTGGCCGCTCCGCGCAGGCGCAGTCTTCTCGGGCTTCAAAAGTTCGAAGCCGACTCGCTCGTTGTACTGGCGCGCAAACAAGCCGATTCGCCGAGGTGGGGAGCCAAACGACTATCAGTGCAGCCGCGATGAATTGACTTGTGGCCGGGGGAAGGGGGATGGGCCCTTACAGGGATAGTAGGAAAGCTGTTAAGAGGAGTCAAGAGTTTTTATGAGAATAGTAGAGCCTGTGTTAGAATTAGAACTGGAGAGAGTGAATGGTTTGAAGTAAAGGTGGGATTTTGCCAGGGATGTGTCATGTCACCATGACTGTTCAATTTATATATGGATGGGGTGTTGCGAGAGGTAAATACAAGGGTAATGGGCTGGGGATTGGAGATAGTTAAAGAAAATAGAGAAAAATGAGAGGTAAGCCAATTGTTTGCTGACAACATTGTGCTATTAGCAGGATCAGAGGAGGGATTAAGAAAGTGAAGGAGTTTGGGAAGATGTGAGGAAGAAGGAGTTGAAGTTAAATGTGGGTAAAAGTAAGGTTGAGATGTACAAGGGAGAAGATAGCAGCAGGCTGGAGGTGAGTATTAAGGGAGAGAGATTGGAGGAGATGGATAGCTTTAGATACTTTGGGGCGGATGTGGCAGGAAAGGGAGGAGTGGAGGTGAAGGTGGAATGTACATTGAGGGAAATGAGTAAATGCCTTGGGGGATTAAAAAGTGTAATGAGAAATAGACATTTGGGGATGGATGATAAGAGGAGATTGTATGAAGGAGTGATTGTGCCAACAGCACTGTATAGGGCAGAAACATGGAATATAAGAGAGGAAGAGCAGGGGTGGAAAGGGAGTTGGGAGATAGGGTTGATGAAATAATATTAGGGTGTTTTAGACACATGGAAAGAATGAGTGAAGGCAGAAGTGGAAGGAGTGAACATGAGGGGGCGACCTCGGATGAAATGGAAGGATTGGGTAAAAGGGGTATTGGGAAAGATGGGGGATGTCTGTTGAGGAAGGAAGTGTTGTGATGCATGGAAGGGAGTGAGTGGGGGGTGAGGGAGTATGTGTGAATGATATTTTGATGTAGCCCGAAGGAATTTCTCCCTGTCTTCTCTTTTTCTGCATGAGGGGACGGAGAGGGGGGGGTCACCAATTTAATGAAGTGGCCTTGCTGTGTATGTGCTGTGCCACCTTGCAGCATTGTTTCTGACCCAGGACAGTGAGTGAGATGGAGGGATTACCTGTCATCCAGGAGGAACTAAGAAAGGAGGGAGGGAGGGGTGGTGAATGGGAGTTGAGTATGTGGGGATGAAATGGGTGGGAGTGGATTTACCTGTATGCCTTTTGACTTTGGCTACCTCCCTTGTAAGAGGGAAAAAACCCTTGATATATGTATATATGTACAGCATAATCTAGGTTACATATTTTTTTCACATTTGGCTGAAAATATAATTTGTATTGGATTTGGCATTTGCATACATTTTGGTGGAATTGGTATAGAGTGAGTGTATGCTTTGAGTCAGTCACTCCACTTATGAGGGGAAAAAGCCTTTTGGTTTATGTGTGTATATATATATGTGTGTGTATGTGTATTTTTTCTTTTATCACCTTAGTTTTCATGTTTTCCAATATTATTTTGACTGTAACCTCTTTATAGGATTGCAGATTTGATATGGCACAGGTTGTTGATTACTTCCGAAGAAAAGAAGATGGTGATTTAGCAATTTACTATGAGATGGAGCCTTGTGAATCAACAACATCACGGGGAATAGTTGAAGTGTGCCCTCAGACAAACAGGTAGGGGTTCAACAACTTCATAGTACAGTAGTTGTATACCATTTAAATAGTGCATTAGCAAACATCCTATGTTAATTTAGCATTAGTGGGAGAAAAAAATTGTAAGGATGTTATTATGGTAAAAGTCTGTCTATCTATATACCAAGGGCTTTTTGTCCCTTATAAGAGAGGTAGCCAAGTCAAAATTCATGTATCCACTCCCATCCATTCCACTTTCGTCAACCACCCTTTCCTCCCTCTCATCTTAGCTCCTCATGGATTAAAGGTCATCCCTGTCTTCCATCCACTGCCCTGGGTCAGAAACAGTGCAACAAGACACAATACATCCAATTAATTGGGGACCCCTTATATATATTAATATATGTTAAAGGTGCTAACCCTTTACTTACCGAAGAAGGTACTCAAAAGCTGAATAGAATTATGTAGATTGACCCAGAATACAGTAAGTACCTCGTGGGTCAGTTGAGATGAGTTCTACTTCCTTGCAGAAAGGGCCACAAAGGTGAATATAATTAGATAATTTGGCAGTGAAGGGACAGAGGAGGGGGGGGGTTTGCCAATTAAGTGGATCAACTGTCTTGCTGTATTGTTTCTGACCTTGGCATAGGGCCGGAGACAGGGATGACCCTTCATCCATGAGGAGCTAAGAAGAGAGGGAAACAAGGTCGGTGGATGGGAGTGGAATGGGTGGGAGTGGGTATGTGCCTTTGACTTGGCTACCCCTCTTATGAGGGGGAAAAAGCCCTTGGTATATAGATTGATAAATAAGAGATATTTGAAGTAACAAAAATTAATACAGTGTGTATTTCTCAGTATGGAAAGGGTTTAGACTTTTGCAGTGTTAGTATATTGTACTGGTGTATTGTAGAAAAGACAAGTCCCTTTCATTGTTCCTGTGGGCATAATAACCTTACCTTGTTGATAATCCAGAATAACCAGGTTCTTGGAAAAGCCTCAAGAAGGAGAAACAAATTCGAGGTATGCAAGTGTTGTATTCTATGCTTTTCGGGCAGAAACAGTCCAGAAGATTCCAGAATATCTGTCGCAGCATCAAAGTCAAGGAGAGCGAAACTTTGGCACCTTCTTACGGTGGCTTATCAATGACCAGAAGGTAAATGCTTTTTGAAGAAAATGCTTAAGATGTTTGATGGTAGAAATGAACAATGTATTTGTACATGCATATGCTAGAATAATTATTTTATATGTATGAATTACTGAGAGTTTATATTTTTTCTACATATATATTTCTTTAGCAGTTTTTTTATATGTAATGATTTTTTTCCAGTAATTTGAAACTATATTTGGTTTATAGATATCTATATTCCATGTGTCCAAACCATCCCAATACTCTTTCATGAACCTTATCTTCCACCTTTTTCACCCCCGCTCTCTCCTCCTCACCTCCTCATTTCTCACTCTATCCTAGAATGAGTTAAGAAAGATTAGTAATGGAAGTGTGGAAGGCAGAGGTGGATGGAGTGAACATGAGGGGGTGACCAAGGATGAGATGGATGAATGGAGTGAAAGGGGCATTGGGAAAGAGGGGAATGTCTATTGAAGAAGGAAGGGAGAAGACAGAAGATAAGAATGAGTGGAGAATGGTTGTGTATTGATGATAATGTGATGCATAGAAGGGAGTGGGTTGGGGATGGGGGGTTAGGGAGTATGTGTGAATGATATTTTGATGCAGCCTGAAGGGATTTCTCCCCGTCTTCTCTTTTTCTGCTTGAGGAGATGGAGAGGGGGTTCACCAACTAAATGAAGCAGCCTTGCTGTGGATGTGCTGTGTCTTGCTACATATTTTCTGACCCAGGGCAGTGGGCAAGATGCAGGGATGACCCATCATCCAGGAGGAGCCAAGAAAAGAGGGAGGGGGCAGTGGTGAATGGGAGTGGAGTATGTGGGGGATGAAATGGGTGGGAGTGGATTTATGCCTTTGACTACCTCCCTTGTAAGGGGGAAAAAGCCCATGGTATACATATGTATGTATATCTGTGTTGGTGAGGATAGGATAGTTGAAACATAATGCTTGGGGAGGAGCTATGGGCAGAAGGAGGGGTTGAGTGGATCTAAATTAGTGTAAAAGAAGTAGAGGGTATAGTTGCATAGTTGAAATATGAAATGTAAGTACAGACACCAAAGGCTTTTTCCCCTTATAAGGGAGGTAGCCAAAAAGTAAAGGCATAGAAACCACTCCCACCCATTCCATTACCTATCACACACCACTCCCCTCCACCCTCTTCCCTTCTTCTTATCTTGGTACCTCCTGAATGATGGGTCATCCCTGCATCTTGCCCAGGGATGACTATATTATGTCCTTTAATAAATAATTGTATATAGATAGCTGTACATGTTTAGATTTGAGCATTTTACTTTTGTAATACCATATATACTTATTTTTCAGATACCAATATATGGTATGAAGCTTCCTACAGGATTTCAGCTCATTGGACAAGTTGGATTGAGTGACTATGAATCGTGGGTGAACTTCTTTACTGATCAAGTTAAGAAGGAAACCAATGAACCGATAACTCAAAAAGCATATGCGAGGTATGTTATTTATGTATGTATGTATGATCTGTCATCCAGGAGGAGCCAAGTTAAGAGGGAGGGAGTGGAATGAATGGGAGTGGAGCATTTGGGGATGGAACGGGTGTGAGTGGATTTTATGCCTTTGCTTTTTGGTTACCTCCCTTGTAAGGGGGAAAAAGCTGTTGGTATATGTATGTACAGTATGTATGTTGGCTGTTGGGTCCTGCTGTTGAGGTGCTGTGTCTTGGCTCTTCATCTGCAAGGAACTAAGATAGAATAGAAAACAAATGGGTTGAAGGTAGTTGCATGCCTTAGCTGGCTAGTTCCTTTATGAAAGGGAGGAAATCTTTTGGTATATAGATAGATATCATGAAATTGTGGGAATAAACCTGCTTCAGGTAATAGGTTCTTCTGTAGACACATTGTATTGTTGCATTTTCTTTGACTTGAGTTGTGTGGTAGAGGACAAGGATGACCCTTTATCCACAAAGTTTTAAGATGGGAAGGGCAATGAATGAGTGTGAGGGGTTTGATATGGGTGTATGACTTGACACAGTCATTCATCTTTATAAGGGAAGGAAAAACCTTTGGTATGTGTATGTATGTATCTATTTATTTGTGTATTTATTTACTATTATTATTATTATTATTATTATTATTATTATTATATTATTATTATTATTATTATTATTGTTATCATTATTATTATTATTATTATTATTTATTTATTTATTTATTTTTTCTGGCAGAGTTGGTCTAATGGGAAACCCATCAGATGGCTTTTATGGCAAAACAATATCTCTCACTATTGCCAATTTTTGGGCAGAAGTGACCATTGTGGAAAGTCCAACGCTGTGCCTTGTTCCTCATCCGTTGAATGATCCCACTGAATTTGGCTCACTGGCAGACCTCTATGGCATAAGCTTTAAAGAAGGATATTTAGGAGGGCTAAGACTTCTCCAAGCTACTTGCAAGAAATTTTACTTTTACTGTGCACAGAGAGGGTAAGTAAAGTGTCTGACTCCTTTGGCATAGCAGTATAATTTGTAGATGTTTTTAGTTGAGAAGACCAAGAATGAAGTGGATGAATTGAATGAAGGGGGGCATTGAATGCATGAGGAATGTCTGTCAAACAAGGAAGAAAAGGGGGAAGAGATAGGAGCGGTTGTAAAGGCATGAAGAAATGATTCAAACCAAACCTGAGTGGAGTGGTGGGAGACAGGGATGACCCTTCATCTGTATGGTGGATTGGAGGGGTGACATATAAGTTTTTGTTCAGGTGTTGGGTGTGTGTAGGGTGGATGATTCTGCTAACCACCTTGTAAGGGAGAAATAGTCTTTTGGTATGCACATATGTGGGTGGATTTACTTAACGTCTTCAGCATGAGTCAAATTCTTACAGGCAGCATTAGCTGCCTGACGTATGATGATGCATCACAATACTCGCATTATAAAATATAAAGTTACATCTGTATTACTCATTCTCTTTCACTCTGAATGTTAATAACCACAGAAAATATGATCAGGCCAGTTCAAAGGATATAGGGGTCACTCAGCTACAACTACAAAATAAATATAATTAAGTCCTAACACTGGCATCCTCATATACCATACCCACTCGCTCCTTGTGATGCCTACGTAGGTGTCATTGTATTGAAGGGGTTAATGGCCAATTATTAAATTCAGCTATGGGGCAGTCTGTCTGTACCTTTGGATTAAAGTGAAGTCTTGGATCCCAAAAGATGATAATAGATAAATAAACAGAAATAGAATAAAGGAAAAATAAATTGCAAAATTTGTTGCTTATTTTATTTTTTCTTGACTTATCAGCAGGTGAAAGTGGAGAAGCCCTTAAGTTTGCATATGTATTATCCTTATTATACCCAGGGCAATGGGCAAGATGCAGGGGTGTCCCATCATCCAGGAGGAGCCAAGAAAAGAGGGAGGGAGGGGTGGTGAATGGGAGTGGAGTATTTGGGGATGAAATGGGTGGGAGTGGATTTATGCCATTGACTGTAGCTACTTCTCTTGTAAAGGGGAAAAAGCCCTGGTATATGTATGTATGTATGTATTATCCTTTTGATGTTCAATTTACAGAATTGCACTGGCACGGCGTAATTTCACTCTCAGTTACGACACGAATATTCCAAGACAAGTTGGTCTTGCAGGAAGTTCTGCGATTGTTGCCGCATCACTGAAGTGCCTCATGACATTCTATAACTTGACTGATCATGACATGCCCAAGATGCTTCAGCCACAGTTTATACTTGATGTGGAAAAAGAAGAACTGTTTATCAATGCTGGGCTTCAGGATAGAGTTGTACAGGTAGTCTTTATTGTTGTTGTTATTGTTATTAGTGACCAGTGACAAGTACTTGCTAGTGGTGGCTGAGATAATTCTTCCCCTGCTGCCCATTTTCAAAATTTGTCAGCTCTCTCACCTCCGTATGGAAGTGCAGCCCTGAGGGGTTGGCACTTGGTTCCTGAGCTGGGCTCAAGATCTTTCTGTATCAACTTCAAGTGTACTTTTTCTGCTGTTGACATATAACAGTCACTCTCCAAGTCCCACTTCCAGCCAGTGACAAAGTAACAGTCTCACACTAATACAACACAAACAAGAGTCCTAAGTTTCCTCCCAGAGAGATGTATGGGAAGGCCTGGGGACTTGCCAGCCTTTGTAGGGCTCTAGCTTTCCAATCAGTGAAACTCGATGCAACGCTTATGAAAGGGTTGCCCTGCTCCTCTTCCACATTGCTTGAGTCAAATTCAGTGCTGTCTTCCACTGCAAGGCCTGACAGCTGAAACTGGTGTACCCCTTTACTGTTTTGTCATGCAGCGACCCATTTTTCCCAACCGCATCCACTTGTATATGGAGCAGA
This sequence comes from Oratosquilla oratoria, assembly GCF_046742065.1. NCBI lineage: Eukaryota > Metazoa > Arthropoda > Malacostraca > Stomatopoda > Squillidae > Oratosquilla > Oratosquilla oratoria. Next base: position 43,224,110 of record NC_134798.1, read on the forward strand.
TGTGAGTTTTCCCCTTTTAGAACATGTCATCCATTCGTAATCTCCCTCCACATATTCCTATCACTTGCACTCACTCTTCCCTGGTTTGCTGAAATACCTTGCGCATCTAAAGCTCTTTTCACCCAATCATCATCCATCCATCTCATTCTAGGTCTTTCTCTTGAGATCGCTTCACTGCTTTGGATATATAATATTGAAGGGTTAAATCTAAGACTCAGCACAAATGATTCTTTAGACAGAAAACATATTTTCCAGGTGTATGAGGGTTTGGTGTTCATGGATTTCAGTGAAGATCTCATGAAGACGAAGGGCCATGGTGTGTACGAACATCTTGATGGAGCCCAATTGCCGAGCATCTTTCTCGCTTACTTGGGAGATCCAAGTGACTCTGGAAAAATCCACTCAGATGTTGCTGTTCGTTGGAAAAGAGGTAAAGAACTATCATTGTGTTCTTACAGTTCCAAAGGAGATGATGCTGTTTGGTCTTCCTTTTAGCTAAACATACATATACCAATGTTTTTTTTCCCCTTACCAGGGAGGTAGCCAAAGTCAAAGGCATAATCCACACCAACCCATTTCATCCCCATATAACTCCCATTCACCACCCCTCCCTCTCTCCCTCTTTTTTTGGCTCCTCCTGGAAGATGGGTCATCCCTGCATCTCACCCACTGTCCTGGGTCAGAAGCAATGTAGCAAGACACAGCACATCCACAGCAAGGCCACTTCATTAATCAGTGATCACCCCCTCTCCATCCCTTCATACAGAAAAAGAGAAGATGGGAAGAAATGCCTTTCAGGCTGCATCAAAATATCATTCACGCATACTCCCTTAACCACCATCCCCGACCCACTCCCTTCCATGCATCACAGGATCATCCATAAACAACCATTCTCCACTTACCCCTATCATCTGCCTTTACCTCTCCTTCCTCAACAGACATTCTCCTCTTTCCCAGCATCCCTTTTAGCCCATCCATCCATCTCATCCTTGGTCGCCCCCTCATATTCACGCCTTCCACCTCTGTCTTCCACAGCTAAACAAAGTAGTCTAATATTAGCAAGCATACACATATCTAAAGGCCTTTTTTACTCCTTACAAAGGGGTGGTTGTCCCTGTCTGGGGTATTGGCTGCATGTTATTGCAAGGTTAATACTGCTCAGTAGCATGCAGTTGATACTTTAACCCCTTCAATATGATGATGCCTATGTAGGTTTCATGAGGCACGAGTGGGTATATGAGGATGCCAGTGTTGGAGATTTGATCATATTTATTTTGTAGCTGAGTGACTCCCATATTCTGTGAACAGGCCTGATCATATTTTCTGGGGTTATTAATATACATTCAGAGTGAAAGAAAATGAGTAATGCAGCTGTAACTTTATATTTTACAATGCAAGTATTGTGATACATTATCGTACATCAGGCAGCAGATGCTGCCCATGAAAATTTGACCCATATTGAAAAGGTTAAAGTCTATATGGAGTGCCCCTATGGACTAGAGCCACACATTATTTTGTCTGTGATGAGCAAATCTTATAGAGAAATTATGTTACTTTATTATACTGTAACTGTCCATTATGCTGTCCACCCACTCTTAATACTGTCCTGTACCATTTCTCTGAATATTCATTTCCTTTTTTGCCAAACCCTGTGGTAGGGGAGAAAGAATACTGTCACCAAGTGTTCCCACTTGAGTTGTAAAAGGTGACAAAAATGGGACAGGGATAGGATTAGGCATCCTACTCACTGTATCCCCAGAGGGGACATTTCTAAAAAAATAAAAAGGCATAAGTGGGTCTGGGAGTTTTCCAACCAGAACTGTAAGGCTTGAGTCTTTTAATGTGCATGGATGTGGTACAGATGAGAGTAAAAGGGAAGAGATAGGCAGTATATTTGTGAGAAGAAAGATGGATGTGTTGGCATTGAGTGAAACTAAGTTGAAAGGGAGGGGTGAGTTTGAGTTTGGGAGTGTAGTTGGGAGGGTGTCAGGAGTGAAGAGAGGACAAGGGAGAGAAGGGGTGGCTATACTAGTAAGTGAAGAGATAGGTAAGCATGTAGTGGAGTGGAAGGAGGTTTCTTCAAGGTTAATGTGGATGAAGGTGAAACTGGGAAGGGAGATGTTGATCTTTGTAAGTGCATATGGGCCTGGTAGCAAGAAGAGTGTAGAGGAAAGGGAGGCTTTTTGGATATATTTAAATGAGTGCATAGAGGGTTTAGGGAAAAATGTCAATGTAGTGCTGTTGGGAGATCTCAATGCTAGGGTAGGAGATGAACCAATTGATGGAGTGGTTGGGAAAGAGGAGCCAAGAAGAGAGGGAGGGATGATGAATGGGAGTGGAGTATATGGGGATGAAATGGGTGGGAGTGGATTTATGTCTTTGACTTTGGCTACCTCCCTTGTAAGGTGGAACAGGCCCTTGGCACATGTATGTATGCATGTATGTATAAAGGGGTAGCTGAGTCATAAGCATACACCCACCCTGCACCCATCCCACACATTAAAAAATCCATTTGTTGTCCCTCCCATTTTAGGACCTCATGAAGAAGAACCATGAAGGTGGCAAATTCATCCTGTTAGGAAGTAAAGGGTTGAAATGTATACAGTACTTGCAATTAAGGACTAGTAATGAGTGCTTACTTGTGGTTGTCCAGTGACGTTGACATAAGAGAGACTCACCTCATGCCCATACTCAAAACCTGTCACTACACACTTCCATCTGAAGGTACAGCCCTGAGAGGCTGGCATTTGGTCTTTAGGATATCTCTGTCATCTCTTGATTACTTTTCTTCAGATTTTTCACATAAAGAGAGCTAATAACTGGCAGCTGCTCCCCTCCTGATAGCCAGTAGCATTAAAACAGACCCACACTAATACTATATAGAGTGTAGTCCAAAATTTCTTCTCAAAAAGATCTGTGGAAAGGTCTAAGAACTGTTGCCAGCATCTGTGGGGTTCCAGGCTTCCAATTGATGAAATTTTAGGCAACAATTATTATTATAATCTTTTGAGTCGAGTGTATCTAGTGGTACTGTTTGTCTACATCTATACACCAAGGGCTTTTCCCCCTTACAAGGAAGGTAGCCAAGTCAAAGGCATGTACCCACTCCCATCCATTTCACTCCCACCCTTTCCTCCCTCTTGTCTTAATTCCTCATGGATAATGGGTCATCCTAGTATCCTGCCCACTGCCCTGTCAGAAGCAATGTAGCAAGACACAGTACATCCACAACAAGGTTGCTTCATTTAATTGGCAACCCCCCCCTCCATCTCCTTGTACAGAAAAAGAGGTGGGGAGAAATCCCTTTGGGCTGCATCAAAATATAATGCACATATAACCACTCCCCTCTCTTCCTTGCATCACAGTATCATCTATACACAGCCATTTTCCACTCATCCCTGTCTCCTGCCGTCTCCCTTCCTTGGTTCTTGATTTTTCAGTATAGTCTAACCAATGAAATTATCCCCAGGTGATGAAGATGTAATAAAAGGGATGCAGAAGTTTGCTGAACTGACTGATGAAGCAGTTAAGGCAATAGCAGCTAATGATTGGAATCTCCTTGCCAATTTGATGGATGCAAATTTTAACAACCGAAGACAGATATATGGGGATGAAGCACTGGGGATGCCAAACCTGCGCATGATAGAAATTGGTCGGAGTTTTGGAGCTGCAGTGAAGTTCCCCGGAAGTGGTGGTGCTGTCATCGGCTTGATGTTGGATCAGGATAAGAAGGTGAGAAATAGAGATAGGCTATGTAATATAATTTTCCTTAACGGTTTGGCTTTGTGGCTGTTTTTATATATATAACTTAAATTTACAGTGCTGGCAACAAACCAGATATGCATGGTTCTTGTCTATGTCTTTGTATTTCCTTATGAGATAATAGCTTTTGATTTTATGGAAAAGATGTCAAATTATTATTGTTATATATTTATTCATTTATCTTTAGGTGGAGATGAAAGCTGCATATCAAGCTATGGGCTGTGTGTTTGTAGATATTATTCCCAAATATCCTCCTTCACCTGGTAAAAGATCTCATTGAAGAATGTGGAGTCTTGCAGTTTTATGCTTTACTCAAGGTGAATTTATGTAAACCCTTCATTAATTTTCAGCTAAATAAAGAAATTAATTTTGTATTGATATTTGGCAATATTCATTGTATCCTTTTACTTCATCATGATTTTAATTCTTTGCGGAAGAGTAATACATCTTGTGTGTTGTCACTGTTGTTCTTTATTTCTTTCTTCTATACAATTATATGGAATGGAGGGAAATCAAGGCCAGGTTGAATCTGTGGCATGGAATTTGGAAAGGGATTGAAGGATTAAGTCATATGAAGATAGGAGTGATATACTATCAGATTCTGTTTTCATAAAACTGGCAGTGATGGCAATAATAGCAATGGTACCAGTGATGATATTGGCAACAGTAACCGTAAGTATAACCACTGTTGGTTATTCATTTTGTTTACTTATTTGGATGGTTTGAACACATGGAAAGTGATTGAAGAAAGGTTAGTAAAAGAGGTGTGGGAGGCAGAGGTAGAAGGAGTGAATATAACGGGGCGACCAAAGATGAGATGGATGGGGTAAAAGGGCCATTGGGAAAGAGGGGAATATCTGTTGAGGAAGGATGGGAGAAGATAGATGATAGGGGTGAGTGGAGAATGGTTGTGTATGGATGATGCTGTGATGCATGAAAGGGAGTGGGTGGGGGATGGGAGGTGAGGGAGGATGTGTGAAAAAATAATTTGATGCAACCTGAAGGGATTTCTCATTGTCTTCTCTTTTTCTGAATGAAGAGACAGAGATGGGGGTCACTGATTTAATGAAGCGGCTTTGCCGTGGATGTGCTGTGTCTTGTGACACTGCTTCTGACTAGGGCAGTGGGCAAGATGCAGGGATGACCTGTCATCCAGGAGGAGCCAAGATAAGAGGGAGGGAGTGGGTGAATGGGAATGGAGTATGTGGGGATGGAATGGGTGGGAGTGGGTTTTATCTGTTTTTGCTACCTCCCTTGTTAGAGGGAAAGAGCCTTTGATATATGTATGTATGTACTTGTTTCCCCCCCATTAGTGATATTGGCCACATGTTATTGTGAGGTTAAAATCTGTTCAGTAGTATACAGCTGATACTTTAGGGTCTATATGGGGTACCCCTATGGACTAGAACCACATATAATTTTGTCTGTGGTAGAGGAAATCTCTATTCATAAAGAAATGATGATACTTTATAATACTCCGACTCTCCCTCCATTATACTGTCCCCCCATTCTTAATACTGTCCTGTACCACTTCTTTGAATCTACGTTTCCTTTTTCACCAAACTCTGTGGTAGGGAAGAAAGAATACTGCCACCAAGTGTTCCCACTTGAGTCATAAAAGGTGACAAAAATGGGACAGAGATAGGACTAGGCATCCTACTCTCTGTAGCCTCAAAGGGGACATTAAAAAAAAAAAAAAGGATAAGAGGATCTGGGAGGAGTTTTCCAACTAGAACCCTAAGGTTTGGGTCTTTTAATGTGTGTGGGTGTGATACAGATGAGAGTAAAAGGGAAGAAATAAGCAGTATGTTTGTGAGAAGAAAGATGGATGTGTTGGTATCGAGTGAAACTAAGTTGAAAGGGAGGAGCAACTTTGAGTTTGGGAGTATAGTTGGGAAGGTGTCAGGAGTGAAGAGAGGATGAGGGAGAGAAGGGGTGGCTATACTAGTAAGTGAAGAGATAGGCAAGTGTCTTTAAGGTTAATGTGGATGAAAGTGAAACTGGGAAGGGGGATGTGAATCTTTGTAAGTGCATATGGGCCTGGTAGTGGAGAGTTTAAGGAGAAATGTCAATGTAGTGGTATTGGAAGATCTCAATGCTAGGGTAGGAGATGAACCAATAGATGGAGTGGTTGGGAAGTGTGGAGTGCCAGGAAAAATCATAGTGGAGAGTTGATGGTGGAGATGTGTCTAGAGAGTTGATGATAGCAAACACAGTGTTTAGGAAGAAAGTCAAGCATAAGTACACATGGGAGAGGGTGGTGGATGGAAGGGTGGTAAATAGGGCTTTAATGCACTATACATTGGTAACCAGGTAAAGAATAGGAAGAGCTTCAGAAGTACATGTTCTTAGGGGAGAGAATGGTGGAATATCAGAGAATTTTTTGGTGGAAGGTAAGTTAAGAGTGGAGGATAGATTGAGAAAGAGGAAAAGGACAGAAGGTAGAGGAGTGCTTAGAGTAAACTGCTTCAATGAGAAAGAAAAGGAGTACAAGAAGCTGAGAAAAGAGTGGGAGGGAGTGAAGGATAGAGTAGAATAGGAGTGGAGGAATGGGGATGTTTGAATGAGGGAGTCACAAGGTGTGCAAAGATTGTATGTGGAATAAGGATGGAAAGAAATGGAAGGAAGGGTAGTAAGTGGTGGGATGATGAAGCAGAGAAGGTTGTAGAAGAGAAGAAATGAGGATTTACAGATTGGTTGCAAAATAGGATGACAGAATCATGTGAGAGATACAAAGAAAGAAGTAAAGCATAAGATAAAGGAGGCAAAAAGGAGAGCAGATGTGAAATGGGGTAAGAGTATGACAGAAAATTTTGAAACTAATAAAAAGATGTTTTGGAAATAAATTAAGAGAGGAAGAGGAGGCAAATCAAGTTTGAGAAGAAAAGGTGGAGAGATAATGGAAGTTACAGCAGTAAGATGAAGATGGTCAGAGTATTTTATGGAGTTGTTAAATGTGAAGCTTTGGGGGATTAAAAAGTGTAAAAGAAATAGACATTTGGGAATGGATGCTAAGAGGAGGTTGTATGAAGAGGTAATTGTGCTGACAGCACTGTATGGGGCAGAAACATGGAACATAAAGAGAGGAAGAGATGAGTTTGAATGTACGGTATATGAGATGAAGTGCCTGAAAAGTATGATAGGGGTTACTAGGCTAGATAGAGTGAGAAATGAATAGGTGAGGAGGAGAATGGGGGTGGAAAGGGAATTGGGGGATAGGGTTGATGAAAGAGTATTAGGATGGTTTGGACACATGAAAATAATAAGTGAAGAAAGATTAGTAAAAGAGGTGTTGAAGGCAGAGGTGGAAGGATGGGGTAAAAGAGGCATTGGGAAAGAGGGGAATGTCTGATGAGTAAGGATTTGAGAAGACAGAAGATAAGGGTGAATGGAGAATGGCTGTGTATGGATGATGCTGTGATGCATGAGAGTGGGTGGGGGGTGGGTGAGGGAGTATGTGTAAAAAAAATAATTTGATGCAGCCCAAAGGGATTTCTCCTTGTCTTCTCTTTTTCTGCATGAGGGGACGGAGAGGGGGCTCACTGATTTAATGAAGTAGCCTTGCTGTGGGGATGGAATGGGTGGGAGTGGATTTTATGCCTTTGTTTTTTGGCTGTCTCCCTTGTAAGGGGGAAAAAGCCTTTGGTATATGCCTGTATGTATGTTAAATGTGAAGGAGGATAGGGAGGGAAAGGTAGCTACAAACGCTAAGAAAATGACAGTGATGAAAGAGGAAAATGAAGGAGAAATAAGGAAAGATGAGGTGAAAGAAATTTAGATGATGAAAGCAGGTAAGGCACCTTGGTTAGGTGGGTGTCATGTGGAATGTCTAAAAAAGTGAGGTACAGTGATGGTAGACTGGCTGGTGAGGTTTAATGTTTGTCTAAAAGAGAGTAGAGTGCCAGAGGACTGAAGAAGTGCCCATATAATTCCACTTTACAAGAGAGGAGGGTACAAGTGTGAATGTAGTAGTTTTAGAGTGATCAGTTTGTTGAATGTATTTGGGAAGGCTTAAAGGAGAGTTTTGATTGAGAGGCTTAGGAGAGGAACAGAGGGCATAATTGGTGAGAAACAGTGTGGCTTTAGGAAATGTAGGGGTTGTGTGGATCAGATTTTTGTGAAAAAGCTTTAGGAAAAGTTAAAGATGGTTTTTGAGCCTTTATGGATTTGGAAAAGGCTTATGACAGGGTAGACAAGACAGGAAGGCACTGTTGGAGGTATTGCAGATATATGGGATAGAAGAAAAGATGTTAAGAGCAGTCAAGAGTTTTACAATAGTAGAGCCTGTGTTAGAATTAGAAATGGAGAGAGTGAGTGATTAGAGGAAAAGGTGGGACTTCTCTAGGGATGTGTCATGGTGTTATGGTTTTTCAATTCATATATGGATATGATGGTGTGAGAGGTAAATGCAAGGGTAATGGGCCAGGGATTGTAGATGGCTAAAGAAAATAGAGATTGGAGATAAGCCAGTTGTTGTTTGCTGATGACACTGTGCTTGTAGGAGGATCAGAGGGATTAAGGAAGTTAGAGACGGAGTTTGGGAAAGTGTGCAAAAAAGGAAGTTGAAGATAAATGTGAATGAAAGTAAGGTGATGAGATGTACAAGGGGAAAGGATGGCAGCAAATTGGAAGTATTAAGGGAGAGAGACTGGAGGAATTGGATAGCTTTAGATACTTGGGGACGAATGTGGTGGGATAGGGAGGAGTTGAGGTGGATGGAGAATGCAGATAGAGAGAAACAAATAAATGCCTTGGAGGATTAAAAAATGTAATGAGAAATAGACATTTGGGAATAGGTGCTAGGAGGAGATTGCATGAAGAAATGATTGTGCCGACAGCACTGTATGGGGCAGAAACATGGGACATAAGAGAGGAAGAGTTTAAATGTGTTTGAGAATAAATGCCTGAGAAGTATGGTAGGCATTACTAGGCTGAATAGAGTGAGAAATGAAGTGAGGAGGAGACCAGTGGTGGAAAAGGAATTGGGAGATAGGTTTGATGAAAGAGTATTGGGATGGTTTGGACACATGGAAGTAATGAGTGAAGAAAGATTAGTAAAAGAATGGTGGAAGGCAGAGGTGGATGGGGTGAACATGATGGGGCGGTCAAGGATGAGGTGGATGGATGCGGTAAAAGGGGCATTGGGAAAGAGGGGAATGTCTGTTGAGTAAGGATGGGAGAAGACAGAAGATAGGGGTGAGTGGAGAATGATTGTGTATGGATGATGCTGTGGTGCATGGAGGGGAGTGGGTGGGGGAAGGTGGGTTAGGGAGTATGTGTGAATGATATTCTGATGCGACCTGAAGGGATTTCTCCCTGTCTTCTCTTTTTATGCATTAGGGGTCAGAGAGGGAGGAGGGGTCACCAATTTAATGAAGTGGCCTTGCTGTGGATGTACTGTGTTTTGCTGCATTGTTTCTGACCCAGGGCAGTGGGCAAGATGTAAGGATGACCCATCATCCAGGAAGAGCCAAGAAAAGGGGAGAGGGGTGGTGAATGGGAGTGGAGTATGTGGAGATGAAATGGGTGGGAGTGAATTTATACCTTTGAGTTTGGCTACCTCCCTTATAAGGGAGAAAAGGCCCTTGGTATATGTACTTGTTTTTGTCTTTATTTTTTTTAGTATCAAACCTCATTTTTGGTTGGTTGTTGTGAACTGGGTTACCAATGCTTTTATCCTTGACCTTATTATAGACAGATTAGCCTACTGTAGTTTTGTTGTAGTAATCCACTATACTGCCAATTATTAACTTCATATGATTCAAAGAATACCAGGGTTGAATCTGCTCACTTTATTACAGATAATTTCTTAACTTGTATATACATTAATATGATACATAGTATTTTAACAAGAAAACCAGCAGTCGTGAAGCATGTCTGAATACATACAAGAAATATATTGTATACAGAAATAGGTAAAGACTGCTTGGCGAGATTGGCCCAAAGTCTAATTTGATTTTTTGGTTTCAAGCTGGGCACTGAGGTACTTATCACATAATTGTATTTTGAGGCTAAAAAACAAGCCAAAGAATGCTATTAAGAAAATTCTCTGTATAAGTATATGTAGTGCACCATATTTTAATTGTAGCAATTTTGTTTTCAGCAATTATTTATGAGAAGAGATCTTGTTTTTTGTTTTTTCTTCAGGAATGAAAATTGGTCTTGAATTACATCCATATAGATCTAAAGCTAATGTCTTCACTTTGGGAATATGTCCTCACAATGAGCCAAGACAGTATTGTTGGTGTTGACATCTTACAACCAAACATACAAACCAGCTAGTTCATAATTCACTGTATATTTGATAAAATAATTGTTTTTCATAATAACAGCATCAAATATGAAATATAAACCTAACAAACCCATCACTCAATTTTATAAATTTGCACATTTTTATGTTACATGAACATCAAATACATGGACAGTGTAATCAATTCCTTCCAGTTAATGTTTGAAGAATTTGAAATAGTAATTCATTGATTCTCTGTTATGATAGTGCTTTTTTGTGCCCTAGCCATATACTATTGACACCTACAAAAACCTCTCCATAGTAGAGGCTTTACTCTGCATATGACAGGTAATTTTATTCAGGTAAGGGGTCTATCCAACATCTAAGGGTTACAACTTAATAATCCTGTTTATGAATTTAGTTTAATTTCAAGAAGATGGGTAAATGTTTACTGTTGCTGGTTCATGCAAAGTGTACAAATTCTCACCCAGAACAGAAGGAATAACAAATGAAGATTGACCATGTGGCTCTTCTGACGACCATGTCCTTGCCATGATCTAGTGGTTTCAAATGAAGCTCACATTGTTTAGCTCATTTGAATATGTACAGTGATGATCTGTGGTTTGTATAATTGTATAACATTTATCTGATACACTTAAGTGACTAGAATAACTGAATATGAAGTGAAAAGTTCACTTTGAAAGTTGCATATCGGTGGATGAAGTACAATTAAAATACTGTGATATCTACAAAAACCTAACATTTTTATACAGAGTACCTATATATTTCACTTACTAGTAAATATATGCTTCATATATCAATAGGCATTCTTATGCTATGAGAATAATGGCATTATGGTAATGGAGATATAATAGTGTATCTTTTTACAGATTTACACAATACTTTAAAAGTGCGTCCATATTTTAATGAAAAAGATGAATGTGTATAATCTATATGAAGTATAAATGGAGGAGACAGTTCAATGCTCAACAGAACATAATTGCTGAAGATAACAATATCAACCATGAAAGCAGTTGCATGTAGTCTCGGTGAATCCTACAGGTTCAGATTTTCTATGTACCACATAACAAAACAGAGATGGTCCTGATAACATTTATCTTCATACAATCTTCTTGAATTGCTGCAAGAGAAACCTTGGGCAACAGACTGATTGATTGAATTACTTTTCTGCACTTTACAATAGAAAAATGTCTTTCAGGTGACAAGTGTATGGAATAAAACATTTCTTACAATAATCACTTTGGCAAAGTGAAATAGAAAACAGCAATTGCATTAGCTGCTTGCCCTTTTTTATCATATTAACAAGGATGTTGTTGAACCACAGAAGTACTGAGAGAGATATTAAATGGTGAAAACAGTTGTTCTCCACTGTTAATACTTGATTATATTACTGGAGAATCTGACTTGGTACTATTCTTTGTATAAATAAATTTTGTGTAAGTCTGCACCAATGACTGTATTTGACTTGAGAAATGGTTTTAATTCATCACATTAGCTCGGATACTTTCATGCCATGGCACGCTGATGCTGGCGACTTAAGTGCCACCATAACAATGTAGACAAGATCTACAGTAAGTAGATTCCTTCACAAGCCATTCCTATTGAATGCTTTAGAATACAGTAACCCTGTTCTCAAATCTTTCCTTACCAATCACATGCAGTGCCTTGGATATTAACCCAAGAAGGATGAACTACAATTAAAAAGTCTTTGCTTCCATCTTCAAAGTGTTAAAAAGTCGAGTCTTGCAGAGACACAGGTCCCAGAGGAAAGATCGACGGCCGAAGCACTGACTTCTGTGTCTCCAAACTTCATGTGAACCGTGATTTCACGACGACTAGAGGAAGCATTGTGGATTGGAGAGGTTTTCGGGAACGTTCCAAGGTCGAGGTGAAGAGTTCCTACTCTTCGGACTTCTTCCTCTGTCACAAACTAAGAATACACAATGTTAGTCTGGTGCCTTGGATAAAGTATCACATGGAATGTAAAGTCTATATGTTCCTCATACTTAACACTTTACAAACCAAAGGTCTGTAAAGTCTGCTAGTCTTTCTTCATCCCATTATTCTTTAATCACCCCTATTTACCTGCTCCCTTTCCACTCCAAATCTAGCCACGCTAGAGCAGAAAGAACACCACTTAAGGCTGTATCATTGCATCCATTTACAACCATTCTCCATTCACTACAATCTTTTGCACTCTCTTCCATGCTCAACAGGTATTTCTCATCCATTGGCCCCTTCACCCCATGTACCTCCTTCTTAGTCTTCCTCTCAAGTTTATTCCAACCTCTTCTAATTGAGCCAGCATCTCACCCACAGGTTGAGAACGGCCAGGTCTCCTGTGGAGTCCACTTGGACACTGCTCAGGCAGGCGCCAGAGGCCCAAAAGTGAAATGTGGGTGAAAAGACCCAAATTTGGAGGGGCATCACTGCCACACCCTTGGGCCCAGGCTCTTCCCGTCTACCTCGCTGTGCACTGTGTCTGACTCTCTACCTGTGGGGTAAGTTTGGGCCAAATTGGGGACCTTCGGATTTAGGGAAAATTCATGGGTTCCCCTTTGAGATTTTTTCAATTTTAGGTAATTTTGGTCACCTGCTTCGATTGGGCCACTATCTCACCCACAGGATGAGGACAGCCAGGGCTCCTGTGGAGTCCAATTTTACCCACATTTATCTTTAACTTCTTTCGCACACATTCCCAAACTCTATCACTAATATCCTTAATCCCTCCTCTGATCCTGCTACAAGTGCAATGTCGTCAGCAAACAACAACTGGCTTATCTCCCATTTTTCTCCATTTTCTTTAACCATCTCCAATCCCTGGCCCATTACCCTTGCATTTAACTCTCACACCACATCATCCATGTATAAATTGAACAGGCAAGGCAACATGACACATCCTTGACAAAGTCCCACCTTTACCTCAAACCAACCACCATTTCTAATTCTAACACAGGTTCTATTACTCTTGTAAAAACTCTTGACTGCTCTTAACAGCTTTCCTCCTATCCCATATATCTGCAATACCTCCCACAGTGCCTTCCTGTCTACCCTGCCATAAGCCTTTTCTAAATCCATAAAGGCCCAAAACGCATCCTTACCTTTTCCTAAAGCTTTCTCACATATGTCTTACCACAAAAATCTGAACCATGTAACCCCAACCTGTCCTAAGGTCACACTGTTCCTCACCAATTACTCCATCTGTTCCTCTCCTAATCCTCTGAATCAAAACCTTCCATAAGCCTTCCCAACTACACTCAACAAACTGATCCCTCTGAAACTACTACACTCACACTTGTCCCCTCTTCCATTGTACCTTCCTCAAATTCAAGTCTGTTTCATACTGTGCCTTGGGCACAAAATTACAAATAATTTTAAGTATGCAGAATTTTTTCTTTTTTTGTTATATTCCTCTGAAAACTTGTTTACTTCCACATGTACACACTGATGGGAGGCATGGGTCCTGTGTGAGAAAGACCTGGGGTAACAGATTGACTGGTACACACTGCTCCTTCCCTCGCCTTCTCCCTTCCAAAAAACACCATAAATTTATGGTATTTTGATGGGCAATTTATTCAACTGTAGGCCCACCATAAGGGGAGAGAAGAGTGTAGGTTTCCATGAGTTAACTTTTTTATCTGTATACCAAGGGCTTTTTTCCCCTTACCAGGAAGGTAGCCAAGTCAAAAGGCATATACTCACTCCCACCCATTTCATTCCCACCCACTCCACTCCCATCCAACACCCTTTCCCTCTCTCATCTTAGCTCCTCATGGATGATGGGTCATCTCTATATCCCAACCATTGCCCTGGGTCAGAAGCAATGTAGCAGGACACAGCAAATTTACAGCAAGGCTGCTTCACGTCACTGAGTAAACCTAATCCAACAAAATTAAATTAACAAATGGGTAAATATTTACCTTGGCGTCATGGCGCGGGGTGGCATACAAGTGAAGGATAACAGTGGTCTGGCCATGTGTGGCTGGTGTGTATGATCGTGTCACCACGTCGCCCACTGCCACACTTTCATCCACCTGGTAAAATGAAAGAGGACCACATGAAGCATCTCGCCTAGAACAGCCACATAATATTCTCCCTAAAAGTCTCCTTGTGAAGAATACAGTATCAATCCCCTACATACATACATATACCAAAGGCTTTTCCCCCCTTACAAGGGAGTTAGCCAAAAAACAAAGCCATAAAATCCATTCCATCCCCACATACTCCACTCCCATTCACCCTCTCCCTCCCTCTTATCTTGGCTCCTCCTGGACGATAGGTCATCCCTACATCTCGCCCACTGCCCTTGGTTAGCAGTGCAGCAAGACACAGCACATCCACAGCAAGGCCGCTTCATTTAATTGGCGACCCCCCCCTCTCAGCTCCCTCATGCAGAAAAAGAGAAGACGGGGGGGAAATCCCTTTGGGCTGTGTCAATTTATTATTCACACATACTCCCTCACCTCCCCCATCCCCTCCCCTCCCCTCCTTTCCATGCATCACAGCATCATCCATACACTACCATTCTCCATTCACCTCTATCTTCTGTCTTCTCCCATCCTTCCTCAATCCCCTACAAACACCACATATTTCGATGCTTGGTGATCCTTTCCTTAATGTGTAACCTAACCAAACAATACTTCCTTGCTGGACTCACTGAAATGAAGCACCTGACCCAACATGATAAAGTGAGAGTAAGAGAAAGTAAATGAGTGAGAGAGATTTATGTGAGAAGCAAGAGACAAATGGAAAGTGAGAGAATAGAGAACAAAGAAATACTTAAGAGGCACTCACTGTCGTGTAATGCCTGTGCTACTCACGGTCACAAATCTGTCTAGGACATCTGCACACCATTCTGCTCCTCCAGAGACGACCCTCTTCTCTGGTGGATGGAGGGACGCCTGGAACCTGTTTAGGACTCCTACACCATAGGTCAGCCTCGACCTGCGCACAGTGACCACGCCAGGGTCGAGGCCGAACTGGACTGCTCCTCGAAGTGTGGCCAACCCCATTCCCTGCAGAGAGGATGAAGAGGAGGATAAGAATCTTAGGGTCGTTTTTTTTTGTGTTCAACGGGTTGTAATAATATGAAATGGCGTGAGAGATGAGAGGGTCCAAGAAGCTCTAGCATCTAGATAATTTTGACTATCATCTTCATATGTGACTCGATGGATTTTGGCCTCAGAATGTAGTAGGTTTACGAGGTTTAGTTCAGCCAATTATTATTCTTACCGCTTTGTTTTGGTTGTTTTTAATATTTGTTTTTATTGTATATAATTTTAATGGTGTGTAATCAGGACTCTGTATCTGATAATATTTCTACCCTAGGTTCAGTCTGGATGTTACCTATGTTATGGGGGTTAGCCCAAAGATAAGAAAATATTACACAGTATGGGTGAGGAGCCTATGATGGGTGGTGGGTATCTATGGCCGAAGCCGTCACCTTTGCCCTATGTGCTTGGACTGTTGGGGGCAGGTAACAGTCAATGCAGTATTTGAACCCCCAACTATGGAAATGTAAGACTTACTGTAGTGCTCATATCCCCCTTTTTTCATTATTTGTTCCAATTAATGTCTAAGATGTCGGGTAATTATTACAACACATACATATAAGGATACCACCTCTGGCATATATATATAATTCTTCTATTCCCCCCTTCAGTTCTCGTGCATGTATCCCACAAGCATACCCCACAGGTATGCGATCGAGACTTGGATGGTACTGGGACCTGACGCTGGTATTGACAGGCCAGAAAGGGTCACTGCGTTAGGTCAAGTCGCGTCATGGCGTCGGGTCAGTCCCGCGTATATATACTGCCGCTCCGAGCGGGCAGGCCAGTTAGTTCTCTGTACTCAAATTGTTACGCGTCACTAGGCCTTCGCGGTCGGTCCCCCACTTCGGGGACCACGCCACGTCTGCCTCTGACACACGTACCTTCACTAGAATAAAGTATACAAACGAAACTGCGCATCACTCTCTCCCTATGTCACCTAGCCCAAGTAACACACTCATATGTTACATTGGTGACCCTGGGAGTTTTGACGCGAGCGCACCCAGCCGACCCTGGATCATCGACAAGCTTCGACAGACGCTGTTCCGGACGTGGGTTCTTCGTGACTCCAGCCCTAATTCGACGCTGCTCAACCCCACCACAGCCGCAGCCGACGCAGCCACCGCCCCGTCCGTCGCAGCCACCGCTGTTGTGGTCACCGCCACAACCATCACAGCCGTCGCAGCCACCGTTGCTGCCGCTACCGCCGCTGTGGTCATCACCACAGCCATCGCAGCTACCGCCGCTGTGGTCACCGCCACAGCCACCGCTGCTGCGGCACGTCACTCACGACCGCCTCCCCGCTCGACGTCACAATCAACGCAGATCGACGTCACGATCGCCGTAGATCGACGTCGCGATCAACGTAGATGGACGTTGCGATCAACATATATCGACGTCGCTACGCCCGGGATGTCACCGCTTCCGACATTGCCGTCTGCGCCGCCTCCAGGGGTTCTCGCCTCCATTGACGTCGCTCATGGCCGCCCCACTTCCGACGTCGCTACCGCCTATGTCACCACTTCCGACGTCACCGCCGCCACCTGTTCCAGTGTCGCCTCCCGATGCTACTCCGCCCCACCCTCTGTCTCCCTGTTGCGCATGTCCTTCCGCCTAAATTGCCTTTGCGGACTTTGACACCTCCCCACGCTTCGCAGGGGAAGGAGGGCAATATGGTGTACATGTACCCCACAAGCATACCCCACAGATATGCGATCGGGACTGACGCTGGTATTGACAGGCCAGAAAGGGTCACCGCGTTAGGTCAAGTCGCGCTATGGCGTCGGGTCAGTCCCGCAGGCCAGTTAGTTAGTTCTCTGTACTCAACTTGTTACACGTCACTAGGCCCTCACGGTCGGTCCTCCACTTTGGGGACCCCGCCACCTCTGCTTCTGACACACGTACACTAGAATAAAGTATATAAACGAAACCGCGCATCACTCTCCCCCCTTTACCCCCTTCTTTGTTGCCTTACACACCCCTACTACCACCTCACAGCTAAAACACGTCTGAACCCTCGTACCGTGACTTCAAGTTTCTTTTTTTTTCTATAAAAAACCCTGCATTCACCATGCTCAGAAACCTTACACATCGTGTTCTCCACCCCTCCTTAATAAAGTAGGTGAAGAAGAAGACAAGTCATAAATTAGAATCGGAGACAAAGCTCATGGGTACTGAGACACCAGCGTGAGGCATCATTAAGCTAAGCTTTCTCATCTCGACAGGTCGGTGTCATCTCTCCCCTGCCCACCAGCCCTTGAAATGTTATACCAATTTTCAAACTTGATTATAAACTTGATTCAAACAGTCGTTAAGATGGGCTTTCTCATCTCTACAGCTAGCGAATACAGTCCCGTGCAAATATGATCGTAAACGGTGTGATTGAACCAATACTCACCACACACCTGCATCTACATTGAGTGTAGTATTGTTCTGAATTTGAGTTGTGCCATGTTTTGTGTAGTGCATTATAAAACTCCACATAAAGTTAGCGCGAGCTGTGTAATCAAACAATAAACGAACGGTAAGACACGTTGTGGCCACGAGCTGCCCACTGATGGTCTGGTGATGTATTGTATTGAGGTGAATTGAATAGATGTACATGTCTCCTGGTTACAGTGAAAGAAATGGCCGGTGGATTAGTTGAGGTAATGTACCCCCTCCGAAAATGTTATTCGCACTTGGACATGCTACCCATTCAGATTGAACATTGACAAATTATATGGAGAGAAATAAACCGTAATTTAATTCTTTTGTAGTATCAGTATTACTGGATGATCATTTCTGTTCATTAAAAGAAAGAATTTAATTTCTAAAAAAAAATTCCTTGGAAACCCCAAGGCACTCAATGACTCCAGTATGACCTCACCTGTGGGATTATGACATGGACTCTATGTCCAAAGGCATCACGAACGTGTCTCTGCAGGAGCTCTGACTCTGCGAAGCCTCCAACAAGGAACAGGTAGCGGAGGCCAGCCACTTCAGGTGCTGACACTACACCCTCGATGCACTATGGGAAAAAAATGTTACACACATAAATACCAAAGGGCTTTTTCCCCCTTACAGGAGGGGTGGCCAAGTCAAAACGTGTACTCATCCATTACCCATCCATTGCCCACTATTAGCACCCCATGGATGAATGGTCATCCCTGTCTCCGGCCACACTGCTTGGGCCAAAGGCAATGCAGTGAGACATTTCTACAACAGAACCAAAGCAGGTTTACCTCCACTGCTTTATTTACATGGCAACCCCAACCCCGCAATCATCCACTCCAAAAATGTATACAAACAGCAAATAAATATCCAAAATTGACTTGTGTAACTGTTAGTTGAATCTTAACCCCCTTCCATACTATGTGGCATTTCCCCCTTTTATTCAGTGCTGCCAGGTGATTTGATTCATCTCTGTTGCATCCATTCACTAGCAAAGGAGTTTTATTTTTTGAATTGAACATGTTGGGTGATACTGACCTTGGTGATATTGTCCAGTGTCGGGATGAAAAGGCGACGCATGGCATCTGGCTCCACACGAAGCATCCCCTGCGCGGACCAGCGGACACCTTCCCCTGCGCCCTTCCGGATCGCCCATTCCACCTGCAGGAGAGCAACAAGTTCTTCATTTGGTCCAAGCGAACTCTCCAAAGATAGAAATTATATATATATATATATATATATATATATATATATATATATATTTCCCTTTTACAGTTTGTGGATCATGTTTTAGTAAATACCTACTAAGTCTAATTTGGATTTACAGTTGTATTATAGTGGAATTTTTGCTGGCAGAGAGGTTTAAAGTGTCACTATTTGGGTTTGAGTTCCAAGTAGAGGTGGTTCGAGTCCTGCCTTGCAGTAAGCTAGTTCATAGTAAGGGCATCATACTATATTAAATTACCTGCTCCAAAATGCTCCACATGAGGAAACACCGTCCTAACAGGTTCGTGACATTAAATTAAATCATGACCATAATAAATATTTTGTCGGTTTTAATTCATTAAATGTAGAGGTAAGTATAATCTCAAGGGCTACCAGTGACATCTATGTACCCTGGCTGTTTAAAGAATCCCTCCTGTGGTGTCTAACTCCCTTACATGTGCGTCTACGCGATATTTTGGCTTATGGTATCGCCGTTGTAGCAATAGGGTGGACAAGGAATTCAGATGTTGTAGAAATAGCTGGCCTTCGGCCTCATATTACTATTGTGTAGATTAAATCCACATTACGCCCTGCCGAGCCATGTTTATATGAGGGTACTTTTGGGTACGTCGGTTGTGTATATAAACAGCCGGATCTTGTTACCAAGCCCAGTTCTCCTCTGTACTTGTAACCCAGCGCTGCGCGTTTCAAGGCCCACGCGGTCAACTTTGCGGTCGGGTTTCCTCAGAGCCTGACCGCCCGACCCAGCCTAGGCCGACACTCGCACTAACCAGAATAAAATCAACAAACCCACTTGAGCCTCATTCAGCTCCCACTGGCATCACTTAGTCTAAGTAACATAAATAGATATTACACCTCTCATATACATAAATCCACCTCGGGAACTGGCGGTGTTTTGTTCTGGTCTAATTCCCGAAGTCGGTTTATGTCAGTGCGTATATATATATATATATATATATATATATATATACACTGGTAACGTGACAGTTGGGGGCCCGTCCGTCCGGGATCCAGAACCAGACAAGGAAGCCACAACCAGTCAGATACAGTCGCAAGTAAGAATTATACATGTAGGAACTCCCCAGAGTAAACTCCCAAGGACAGAGGTATGTTGTGTTGAAAAATTTAATTAAGTGAAAGTGTAAATATATTCTGTATACAATGGCTACGTACAGCGACCAAGTAGAAATGGGTAGTGACCACAGTGATGAAGTGGAAATGCATGAACAGAATGTGGAAATAAATCAAATAGTTAAGAGTAAAGCCGTGCAAGAATTTGTGGAAAATCCCGATATGCATAATTTGTACCAGCTTAAGGTAGACGACTTGCACAAGTTAGCGGAGGTATATGAGATTACGGTGTCAGATGCTCTCAAGGGTGATTTACAGAGACAAATCATGACAGCCTTGGTCAGGAAGGAAGTTCTTGGCGGAATTAGTGGGAATGAGTCAGAGAAAGAAGAAGGGCAGTTAAGTGGAAATGCAGAGTCGAATAAATGTGACTGGCGAGCGCAAGTTGAGATAGAGAAAATCCGAGCAGATAAGGAATTAAAACTAAAGGAGATGGAAAACAAAATAAGATTAAAAGAGATAGAAGTCTTTGGTGCACAAGGAGGAAGAAACGCAGGAGGCGGAGGAGATGATAGGGTCAGTCAGTTACCCGAATTTATAGAAGGAGAGGCAGAAGATTTCTTTATCCAGTTCGAAAAACTGGCCACCATCAGAAAATGGGAGAGAGCGGTTTGGGCGAGGTTGGTCCAAGCGAAATTCACGGGAAAAGCGAGGGAGGCCTTTGCAGGTTTATCATTACATGATTCAGTCCGATACCACAGAGTGAAGGAGGCTGTGCTCAAGACAAGTGAGATGACACCTGAAGTATATAGGAGGAAACTCAGAAATATGAAGAAGACAGATGGACAGACATATGGCGAGTTGGCCAGGGAGAGTACCATGCGATTCGAACGGTGGTGCAAATCGGAGAGAGTAGAAGACTTTGAGGACCTGAAACAGTTGATGTTGTTGGAACACTTTACAGAGATGGCGCACCCTGATATCAGATATGAAATCTGTAGGAGTCGGATTAAGAATATAACGGATGCAGCACAGTTAGCGGATGAATTGACTGTTATGCGGAAGATGTGTACAGGGCAAGTGAGCCACAAGCCAGTTGGAATAAGGAATGTGGGACATGCTTATGGAAGGAATGACCAAAGAGTAGGCCACTTTGATTATAGGCAGGACCATTACAACCCCCAGAGATCACAACCCCATTATGTTCCGCAGTATCAAGAGAGAAGCAAACCTAGGAACCCACCCCAGTATAACCCTATGAGTCGGCAGAATTTTAACGGTTATGTGAACAGGCAGGAAAGGTCACATGTGAAATGTTACGGATGTGGAGAGAGTGGTCATGTGCAGTATCAGTGTAGGAAAGTGTCCAAATCTGCTGGATTGACTGTGGCATGGAGGAAACCACAAGTGAGCTTGGATGTAGAACCTAAGAGGAAGGAGAAAATTGTGGATAGTTTCCAACCGTTCATAACAGAAGGAACGATATCATTACCTGGAGGAGCGAAGAAGCAAATAAAAATCCTAAGGGATACAGGGGCGAATCTGAGTCTAGTCCTCCGAGAGACATTGGATTGGACCGAAAGTTCATATACCGGTGAAGAGGCTAGAATAAGAGGTGTGGTTGCAGGAACGAATACCCCATTGCATTATGTAGAAATAGACACAGGATATGTTAGTGGCAAGGTGAAAGTTGGAGTCCGTGAAGAACTCCCTATAAATGGTGTGGATATGCTTTTGGGAAATGATTTAGCCGGAGATAAGGTGGTCCCAGAACCAATAATGATTGCTAAACCCCTCGGGAATGTGAAGGATGGGAATGTCGACGTGCAAGGTGAAGGAGATGTCTTAGATATTGGAATTCGGAAGAAGGTCCAAAGTGAGTGTGGAAATGGAGAAGGAACTACAGTTGCAGGGAGTAAGAAATCTCTGAGCGGAGGTGAAGTAAATGCAAGTGAGGAGAGTGCGGATGATGGAAGTATCCAAAGAATTTACCCAGCTTGTGTAGTGACCAGAGCCATGATGAGGAATAAGGAAACTAACGATGAGGATATGGGTTTAGGTGATATATTTGATGAGGAAAAGGAACATAAGCCTGTGAAAGATGAAAGTGTGGAGATGAAATTAGAGATATCCCCTGATTTCAATGTTGGCAGGAAGGAACTTATCGAGGCCCAGCGCAATGATCCTACTTTGAAGGAATGCTTTGGAGAAGCAAATAGAAATGGCGTGTCTGATGATAGTTCTACTGGATTCTATCTTCACGACCATGTATTGATGAGGAAGTGGAGACCTGCGAGTGTACCCGCAACAGAACATTGGGAAATGAAAATGCAGATAGTGGTACCGAAGAAGTATAGGCATACATTGATAGCCTTGTCTCACGAGTCTAGTTTGGCAGGACATCTAGGAGTGAGGAAAACAGCAGGGAAACTGTTGACTCATTTCTATTGGCCAAGTCTGAAGAGAGATGTTGCGGAGTTCTGTAGAACTTGCGACGTGTGCCAGAGAGTGGGTAAACCGAATCAAGTGATCCCACGAGCACCATTGCAGCCCATACCAGCATTTTGCAAGCCGTTCAGCAAAATAATCATTGACTGCGTGGGACCTTTACCGAGAACTAGGAGAGGAAATTCCTATCTACTGACAATAATGTGTGTAGCCACGAGATTCCCAGAGGCTATTCCACTAAGGAGTATTCATGCCAAGAGTATAGTGAGAGAGTTGGTGAAATATTTCTCTTGGGTAGGACTCCCAGAGGCGATACAATCCGACAGAGGAAGTAACTTCACTTCCGGCATGTTCAGGAAGATATTGAAGGGCTTGCATATTGAACAGAAGTTGGCAAGTGCATACCATCCACAATCACAAGGTAGCTTGGAGAGATTCCACCAAACTCTTAAAAACATTCTGAGAGTATACTGTGAGGATCTTGGTATAGATTGGGATGAGGGAGTCCCACTAGCTTTATTTGCGATCAGAGATGCAGTACAGGAATCGACTGGATTCAGACCATTCGAACTAGTGTACGGCCATGATGTGAGAGGTCCTTTGAGCATGATGAAAGAGAAGTGGCTCGGCAAGAGTGATGACCCGCATTTGTTAACGTATGTATCAGAATTCAAGAGTAGATTGATGAAGGCGAGGGAACTTGTCGCAGAGAACCTGAAAAATGCACAACAGGAGATGAAGAAGTGGTATGACAAGAAGGCGAGAGTGAGAGAATTCAAACCAGGTGACAGAGTTTTGGCGTTATTACCTATCCAAGGGGATCCCTTGAAGGCAAGATATTGTGGTCCATGGACAGTTGAGAGGAGGGTAGGAGAGCTGAACTACATAGTCAACACTCCTGGTAGGCAGAAGAAGAACCAGTTGTGCCATGTGAACATGATCAAACCATATCATGGAAGGGAGGAGGAGAAGACGGAAGTACCCGAGGAGATGACTGAGTTGAGTTGCGGCGTGGTGAATGCAGAACAAGAAACGGATGATGGAGAGGAGGAGAAATTCAGCAGGTGCGAGGAGAAGAACTTGGAGAACTCGATGGTGTTAGAGAACCTAGGAGCTAAACTGAATCATCTGAGCAGTGAAAGGAGAGATGATATCATCCATGAAATACATAAGTGTGGAACCTTATTTTCGGATACTCCGAGGAGATGTACCGTGTTGGAACATGATGTCGATGTAGGTGATGCCAGGCCGATAAAGCAACACCCATACCGAGTGAATCCAAAGAAAAGGGAAATTATGAAAAAGGAAGTCCAGTATATGTTGGAAAATGGATTAATTGAGGAAAGTAACAGTGCGTGGAGTTCCCCGTGTGTGTTAGTGCAGAAGGCAGGTAGTGATTCGTACAGGTTCTGTACAGACTTTCGGAAAGTGAACCAAGTGACTAAGAGTGATTCGTACCCGATACCAAGGTTGGATGACTGTATCGATTGTGTGGGAAAGGCGAAGTTTGTCAGTAAGCTAGATATGTTGAAAGGGTACTGGCAAATAGGTTTGACGGAGAGGGCCAGAGAAATCTCTGCCTTCGCGACAATGGATGGCTTGTATCAGTACCGGGTGATGCCATTTGGTATGAGGAACAGCGGCAGTACGTTCCAAAGATTGATTAACAAGGTGTTGGCAGGAGTGACTGGGTGTGCAGTCTATATCGACGATATCGTCATATATTCTGAAACTTGGGAAGACCATGTAGAGCAAATTTCGAATGTCTTCCAGAGACTGAATGATGCCAACTTAACTGTGAACCTAGTTAAGAGTGATTTTGCAAAGGCAAAGGTTGAATACTTAGGATACATGGTAGGCCAAGGTGAAATACAACCCGTTGATGCCAAGGTGAAGAGTATCAACGATTGTCCCGCTCCTAAGAACCGTAGAGAGTTGTTACGATTCTTAGGCATGAGTGGTTACTATAGGAGGTTCTGTAGGAATTTTTCCACAGTAGCTTTACCATTGACTAGGCTGTTGTCAAAGGGTACCAAGTTTGTGTGGGATACACATTGTGAGGAGGCTTTCACAACTATAAAAAGGATGTTAACGAGTGACCCTATACTTGTCACTCCTGATTTTGAGAGACCGTTCAAATTGTATGTGGATGCGAGCAACGTTGGCGTAGGGGGAATTTTAGTTCAGGAGAAAGAGGATATCGACCACCCGATATGCTACTTTTCAAAGAAATTCCTCCCTTATCAGAGAAACTACAGTACAGTTGAGAAGGAGACTTTAGCCTTGATCCTTAGTTTGAGTCATTTTGACATATACTTGAGAGGGTCCGGATATCCTATTTCTGTGTTTACTGATCATAACCCCCTGGTATTTTTACATAAGATGAAGAATGATAACCAACGGTTGATTCGATGGCGTTTAATGCTTCAGGACTACAATCTGATAATACGGCATGTGAAAGGAGCGGATAATATCCTGGCGGATACATTGTCTCGTCTTCCTTCTCCAACATGAGTCAATCCAAGGATCGCCTCATGTTTTGAAGGGGGAGGGTGTTACCATAGTCACCCCCTGGTGCTGATTACATTCTCTATTTTTCCAAATGCTGGTGCCCAGCTTTGTTTATATACAGACGCGAATTCACGGTCTGATATTAAAGTGTTTTGGATAAAATGTATCTAGAGATACGTTTATACTTTTGAGATCCACGGTGCTCTAGTTACGTAAGAATTTATAGAAATACATATTGTAATTGCTTTTGATGTATGATCCATGTACGGTGTGTATTTTACGATATTGAATGTATCGTTAGGATGATGCCAAGAGTATTGGAACCATGGTGCCAACTCAAATGCTAAAACAAGGGAGGCATTGTTCAGGCCTCTCTCTTTCTGTGTATAAAGCAAGGCGGACGTGCAAGTCCTTTCGTGGGTATAAAATGGTAGGGAAAATAAGAATCGGGAGAATTAAGGAGGATAAATAATGGTGAAATACACAGAGGGAGAGGAGCAATGATTTCTGGTGAGTTATGACTGCATATCTTGGTAGGATGTATGTTATTTGAGATGATTAGCAAGGATCCAATTTTCATGTGTTTATAGGAGCAGAACTTGTTGAAGTGGTTACATAGAGATTGTATAATTTGTGTGTGGTTGTAGAATTGTGATGACAATAGAAATTGGTATTTTAATTGCATGGAATGCAATGTGATGACTATGTTGATGTAGAGGCAGTAGCTCAACTGAGTAGCAGTGGAAACATTGAATAATTACCTCATATGATAAGAATGTGCTGGATTTTGAGATGCAATGATAAATGCATTCATTTAGTTCTGTACTGATAGGCTTATTCAATATAGGTATAGAGAAAATTACCTACTATCTTTTTGTATCCTCCATTTGCCATGATTATTAATGTGGGATGATGATTTTTCCTAACTGAGAGGGAATAAGATATATTTACAGAAGGAAGTGTGAAGAAGGAAATGAAATAGATATCCGTTTATTGTCACTCCACCTTTAAGGGATGAGGCAAGATCTGTTGTTGTCCTCCTAAATCCTTTATTTACTAACTAATTGCTTTAAGGTTAGAGGTGGTAACGTGACAACACACACATACATATATATATATATATATATATATATATATATAGTTAACTATGTACACGAAGGGCACGTTCCTCAAAACCTCGCGTGAATGGGAATCGCGTAAATAGATCATAATTTCCTCGTTAAGAATACTATTAATATGGATTGTAATGTTCCAAGCCAGTAGGAAATTCCACATTTTCAGTTCGTTTTTGATAACGAATAGCATTATATGAGCATAGTAACACATTTTGCGCGTCTGTGCATTCCTAAGACGCGTGAGGGTCCATTAAACTCAATTGTGAAACAATAAAGATTTTGTCGACATTCTAAGTTGCGTAACAATGACGTCACAATGTAAACGCTGCTCGGGATTCCCGTCAAGCGGCAGCGCAGGTGTTTGTATACAAAGCCCACGGTTCTTACCCGATGTTAATGTAAGAAATCGTGTAAACAAAAGTCGCGTAAATGAAGTTACTTGTATGCACACACACACATACACAATATATATATATGTACAGGGAGCTCCAAAAAGATGTACCTACTTTGATCGGCTATAATAAATCTGTTGGGGCGCGCACGTACTTTTCCTTTTCAGGTTACATAGTCAACTAGGTTGGATTTGTTAACATGTCTTTGTTTTTCTTGTTTTCCAGATTGTATGCAAAATGTACACGCTAGAGCAGAAGTTGAAAATCGTCCAACTCTGGTATGAAACCAAGTCACCCGCAGAAGTCCGCCGTCGGTTCAACACACACCAGGGTCACAAATCTAAGTCTGAGTGTGCAGCACTTACAAATTTGAAAATACAGAGGATTGTGCAGCATTTTGAAAAGGAGAAAACCCTGGATCACGTCCACAAGGGAAGAAGTGGCCGGCGACCGATCATCACTCCTGAGAAGAGGGAGCAAGTCCGTGAGTCGGTGGTTAGCAGTCCGAAGAAATCTTACCGAATCCGCGCTCAAGAGCTGGCTCTCTCTCCAACTACACTTTTGAGAGTTATGAGGAAGGACCTGAAGCTGTTCCCATTTAGAATTTCAACTCACCATGTGCTGCAGCAACAGGACAAAGAGAAGAGAATCGAGATGTGCGACTGGCTGAATGAAAAGCTCAAGCAAACTCCCAACTGGCTCAATCACATTTGGTTTAGTGATGAAGCACACTTTCATCTTAATGGGGCTGTTAATAACCAGAACAATGTGTTTTGGGGAGAAGAGAAGCCAGATGAAATCAGTGAGAAGCGCCTCAAAGGTACGAAGGTCACTGCATTTGTGGCGTTCAATGCAAAGCACGGTCTGCTGGGACCTTACTGGTTCGAGGAAAATGGGCGCACCGTTACCATCAACAGTGAACGTTATATCGCCATTCTTGATCAGTTTCACGGTGACCTGACTCAGAAGCTAACCCAAGGACAGTTAAGGCTTGCTTGGTTCATGCAGGATGGTGCAAGACCTCATACAGCCCACGCATCACTGGATCATCTCAGGGGACTCTTCCGGAATCGTCTCATCAGCCTCAACACAGATCATGAGTGGGCCCCCCACAGCCCTGACTTAAATCCACTTGATTTCTGGTTCTGGGGAGCAGCAAAGGGGAAGGTCTATGCCAACAGACCTCAAACACAGGCTGATCTAAAGCAGAATGTGGCAGCTTATGTAGCTGAAGTTTCCGCTGAAACATGGAAAAGAGTTGGCCAGAATTTCTGCGTCCGCGTGAAAGCATGTTTCAACAGAAATGGGGCTCATATCGAGCATGTGGACTACCAGAAGTTTGTTTGACTTTCAGACATAATCCAACCTTATTGACTTTATGTATCTCGCGTATTAAGCTTGTTATTCAAAGTCTGTCTGAATAAAGACCAATCAAACTAGTTACATCTTTTTTGGAGCTCCCTGTATATATATATATATATATATATATATATATATATATATATATATATATATATATATATATATATATATATATATATATATGTATATATAAACCACAATGCACTTTAATTCTAAGCCATCAACATCGGGAGACCCAATGGAGGCCGACATGCAGAAATTGAAATGCGGTACTGCCAAGGACTCGAACCCGGCGATCACATGACAAGTGCTGTAGTGACTTACCAATTACGCTGTCGGCCTCCATTGGGTCTCCCGATCTTGATAGCTTAGAATTAAAATGTATCTCTAATCACTGGGACCCATTCAGTTTTGTATATGTGTATATATATATATATGATTGACGGTTCGGTTTAACGTCACCAACTCTTATCAGGAGGCTAGGACGGTGCCCCTTACAGATGACACTGTAGTGTGGCATTTAATTGAATATGCCTATGGTCCAACTCGCTGGTGGGCGGGGTCGAAATGCCATCACTTCGACCTCTGCCGCAAGTAGCAACGCTCTGACCCGCTCGGCTAGCGAGCATGGATATATATATATATATATATATATATATATATATATATATATATATATATATATATATATATATATATATATATATACATATAACACTTTTAGTACTTACATCCTTCCCTTTGAATTTCCTGAAGAGGTCGATGAAGGAGAAGGGAAGGGCAATGTTGAGGGGATTCGTCCTGTAGGGCGAGGCGTTGCGCTTCCTCGACTCGAAGGCGATCATGAGGTCTACAAAGGCCGCAGGGCGCTGCTGCTTGAAGGCCGACATGAAGTCCGCCCCAAAGAGTCTGTCCAGAAGGCGGACAAATTCCACGTCCACTCCTGCAGAAAAAATGGTTCATCAACAGTGCGTAAGCATGTGAATTTTACGTGACTGCATTAAACTTCCAACTCCCGTCCTGTATTTGAGTTTTCCCATTTATTTAAGAAAAAATTCAACTTCTGTAATCAGCTGCTGATCTGAGTATGCATCCATATGAATTTTACATGATTAAATCAAACCTTCAACTCCCTGTGTTTCGTTTTCCCCTTTTTTATTTTATATTCCGAATATTTTTTCCTAAATCTTGTTTATTCAGTTGCTGACCTGAGTAAGTACGCATATGAACTTTACGTAATTCCATTTGTAAGACGTGCCCTGTCCCACGACCTTTGACCTCCGAGGCCCCCAAGGGAATCACTCGTGGGGCCAGCCGTGTAACTCATGTACAGCCTAGCCGCGTGGGCCGCAGCTGGCCGCATGACCCTCACAAAAACCTCTTGAGAAAACGCACGTGCAGCTCACCAGCCTAAGACGGACTCTATCAGGTCCCAAAGATGACTAACCAGTGCCTCGGTCTGCCACGTGAGACACCACAAAGCCCCTTTGAAGAAACACACGCGCAGTGCCAGCATCGGCCAACCATGACTCAATCTACGTCTGATCTGACCATGTAAGACACAAAAACTTCTTTGAGGAACGCACGTGCGATATCAGCCCTCATACCCTCTGTATTCGTGAGTCAGCGGGCTGAGAATGCTTTGCGTCCGACTTCCCACGCATCACACTTTGACCTCACGCCAATTAGGAGCATGGGTCATGACCTGTCCGTGTATATAAAGACTGATGAAACAGAGGAAGAACCAGATCGCCTTGGGACACAACTTGAAGCCACGAGTCGTCAACTCCCTCGCCGTCTCGTCCCCTCCCCCTTTTCTCGCCCTTAGAGCGAGCAACATAACGTTGGCGCCCAAATTCATTGCTAAATAAAACCAACACTACATTAGAGTTTGCCTTCAATCAGCCTAACTTTTGGCTGCCCAACGTTTGGGGCCCCTGATCCCTAGCTCTGCCGACTGCCATCCGCTCAACTACCACCAGATCGGCTGTCGCCACTTGGTCAGCCAGATCGTCTGCCACTGCTGACTGCCACTCGACTGCCGCTTGCCAGCTTATCTGCCGACTGCCTACACTCTCCTACCACAGGCATATCCGTGGCCTACCGCCACCGCCACTAAATCATTTACCAAACTAGAGTTATTAGCGTCTTCACCTTGATCCATTCACACTTCAACGGAGATCACAAGGTTCCCCATCTTAACTCCGGTAAAGCTAAACGACTAGAAAATTCGTCTGTCAACTCTCG
Organism: Oratosquilla oratoria; assembly: GCF_046742065.1. Classification (NCBI taxonomy): domain Eukaryota; kingdom Metazoa; phylum Arthropoda; class Malacostraca; order Stomatopoda; family Squillidae; genus Oratosquilla; species Oratosquilla oratoria. Next base: position 43,253,979 of record NC_134798.1, read on the forward strand.
ACGCCAACCATGGTTCATGTAGGAGACAGTACTTTTAACGGAAACGAAGCCCTTGTCACAATCCGAAGTATTCGCATGGAAGCACAGCTGCTGGGATTCAAGGAAAACAGTGAAGAGTATAATCACTACGTACTAATGGAACTTCAGCGTCGTCGAAACCTCGGGTCGAGACAACACACCACTGCTTCCACTCCAGCACCTAGGCTCTTACCACCTTCACCACATGCCTTCACCCCAGATAACGAGCAGCTAGACAGCTTCTTGGGAAAATTCGACCCGTACGTCCAAAGCGCGGGCTACGGCCCAACGGGCATACTAACTTGACTTCTCTCTCTTATCCCAACAGAGGCCTGGAACTTGGTTCGATCCTTGCCCCCTGAGTTCCAACAGGATTACTACGAGGTCCGGAAGCTGCTGAAGGACGTGAACCAGCTGACGCTGGCAAAACTCCGAAGCAGTTTCTTCAACGCCCATGATGATATGATACAGTTCACGCTCAGGGCCCTCCAGTACCTGAATGCGTGGATGGAAGCCTGCCATATGCCAGAGACCTTCGATGTCCTCCGTGATTTCCTTGTCGCAGATCTCATCCACAGCCGACTGCCTTCTATCATGATAGCTCACCTTAAGGGGCAAGACTGCACGCCACTCGAAGATATGATAACGGTTGGGAACCACTATCTGACCGCACGTCCACACACTACCTTACAATAGCTGTACCGAAACCAGGTATCTCACAAACCTGTGTCATCCTCTAACCCTCTTCCATAGGCCACTAGACGCCCAGAACCCCGTGCAGAGTCGTCAGCCACGGTCCCGCAAGGCTGTGATTTCCACGGGCCAAACAGCCGCCATACGTCCCAGGAATGCCGAGCCCTGCAGCAGAACCCACGGCCAAGAACGTCACCAACCCCCCGTGCCGCTCACGTCATCATAACAGACGAGACGGATGCGACACTCAACCTCCTCACCATCATCCCGCCGGTAGAATGTTCTACTCTGGGAACCAACGTAGGGCCAATTAAATCTACTTTGAAAACATGCACCGGAACTCTCGGAGGACAGGACGTGACCATCATACTGGATTCAGGACCTGACTCCATCATTGCAGCAGAGGCCCTCGTCGACTTCGGCCAACTGAGTGGTCGCAATGACAGAGTCTGCGACGCCCTTGAGGGCTTAACGACTCACACGCTAGCTAGAATAACTTTAAAGGTAAGAAGTCCTTCGAACGGCCTTCCGAGAGGGACAGCATACTTGACGTAAATCAGGAGGACAGCGGGTCCACGGAAGAAGAGCACCCCGAGGCTGGTTGCCATGTGACTACCAGGGCCTCCGCCCACGCCCAGACCGAAGAGGAGGCTCTCCTTTCAACACCCCCTTTAACCTCCAAACCAGAATTTCTGGATGAGCAAAAGAGTTGTCCAAACCTCCGGCGGATATACCAACGAGTAGCCGAGGCTCGAGACCATTCCGGGACCCGTGATGCGCTCAGCAGTTACCTGCTCCGGATTGACCTTCTCTACCGCAGGACCCTACGGGAAGGCCATGAAACCTTCTAACTGCTCGTTCCGGAATCCCACGGTCAAGAAGTTCTCCAACTAGTGCATGAAAATCCACTGGCAAGACACTACTCTCCAAAAAAGTGTTGGTACGCCCCCAGCGTGATTTCTATTGGCCAGGTATGTACGCAGATACTAGCCGGTACTGCTTTTCTTGTTCTACCTGCCAGCCCAAGATGACTCGCAAAGTCTCTGCTGGGACAAGTCGCCATCACTACCAAGCCCTTCTCCTCACTCATCGTGAACCTCGTAAGACCTCTTTCTTCCCCGTCACAGAAGGGGCACCGCTACCTCACCGCAGTGGACCTGGGGACAAGGTACGCCGATGCCGCTGCCCTTCGCCACATCGATGTTGATACCGTCGCAGAGGCCCTGTTTGACATCTGCTCCAGGTAGGTTTTCCCTGGACCTTGACCACTGACAATGGCACCCAGTTCACAAGTGCTGCGTTCTCTGTATTCCTTAAGCTAATGGGTATCAACCACCATCTGATTCTCCCTTACCACGCCCAATCTAATGGTCTGGTGGAGCTTTTCAACGGTACCTTGAAAACAATGCTGCGTAAACTGGCCAGTGAACGTCCAAAGGATTGGGACCGCTACCTGTCTGCATTTTTGTTCGCCTACAGGGACACACCTCAGTCTTCCACTGTTTATTCTCCCTTCGAACTAGTGTATGGTCACCGCGCACGAGGACCCCTGACGTTCCTGAAGAAGTGCTGGGCCAACAAAGGACCACCCACCAAAAAAGAGAAGGGCGTACATCGGTACTTGCACGAAATGCGGCATCGTCTCCAAGCTACTTGCCACATAGCAAAGGAAAATCTTCTGAAAACTCAAGCCACCTCAAAGGGGTTTTTCGATCATCGAGCCCACGCTTGTCGCCTGCAACCCGAAGATGAGGTCTCGATCTTCCTGCCAGACTCAACACATAAACTGACGATGGCGTGGCATGGGCCGCACAAGGTCCTTGCCCGATAGGACGCTTACATTTACTCCGTGGAGGTAAAAGGCCGCCCCAAGATCCACCACATAAATCCCCCAAAGAAGTACTCTCACCGGGCCGACCCAGAGGACCGCGACAAAGTTGACTAACCAGTGCCTCAGTCTGCCACGTGAGACACCACAAAGCCCCTTTGAAGAAACACACGTGCAGTGCAAGCATCGGCTAACGATGACGCAACCTACGCCTGACCTGACCACGTGACACATTTTCTTTTTTTTCTAAGGAACGTACGTGGGATACCAGCCCCCATACCCTCTGTATTCGTGAGTCAGCGGCCTGAGAATGTTTTGCGTCCAACATCCCACGCATCACACTTTGGCCTCGCGCCAGTTGGGAGCATGGGTCACAACCTGGCCGTGTATATAAAGACGGACGAAACAGACGAAGAACCAGATTGTCTTGGGACACGACTTGAAACCATAAGTCGTCATCTCCCTTGTCGTCTCATCCCCTCCCCTTTTTCTCGCCCTTAGAGCAAGCCACATAACATTGGCGCCCAAATTCATTATTAAATAAAACCAACACTCCATCAGAGTTTGCCTTCAACCAGCCTAATAGCATTAAACTTCCAATTCCCGTCTTGTCTTTATTTTCCCCCCTTTATTTCAGAAAAAATTGTCTGTAATCAGCTGTTAATATGAGTTTCCCTAACAGGAAACCCATAGTTCCAAGGCAGCTGGCAGCTGTCCTTGAGTGTCTACCTCAAATGTTTTCAAGTAGGTAAGGTTGACTGTTGTCTAACTGTCCAACCATGTTATCAAAACCTTGTCCAAGTACTTAGCACAAAGTGTTTAACAAGCATCATAATTATGGGTGGGAGTGGGTGCGTGCCCCTTGTGAGGGGGAAGAGGGCGAGTAATAAAAAAGTCAAGAACTAATTTACTATGGGCTGTGTTACGAGAAGATTAGCTAACTTTATGGATGGAGATGACAAGTGGTAAGGGACATAGAGCTGCCTAATGTAGGCCTTATGGTCTCTTGCAGTCTCTTTCGATCTTTTGTTTTTATATAAAATAAATAGAACCTTGATTATGCTCACCACTGTTACTCTTCCTCCTCTGGGGGAATTCACACAATGGAAGAACTGGACAAGGGTTTACAATCCTACTCACCGGTGGATCCGTAGGGACCTCCAGTTGCTTTATGAAGTTCCTTGAGTCTTGCTGGTCCTCGACCTGTGACCTGATGAACTGTCATGTCCACAGTACCCCCGCCACAGTCCACCACCATATAAACAGTACCTGTGGAGGAATGTATGATGTTTATATAAAGATATCTATGTAAGAAGGATGTATATTCATTTACTCTATTTATCTACAGTATTTATTCATCTATCAACTTATTGACTTATTAATCAATTAATTAATTAATTGATTAATTAACTAATTCATCTTCATTTTTACTATTACTTTTCTAAGCACAGTAAGATAAGGGAACCAAGATCCGTTTAAAGGTTAGGAGGCTATACCCCGTGCAATTTGGGTACTCTACTTTGCCTACTAAGTTAGTTAACAGGAGGATCCTTTAGGTCCTAAGAGGGAGTCCTGTGGCACTTCGCTTCTTACCTTGTTGAAACCAGTGATCGATTCGATCCTCGGTCATAAACGGAAGAGAGATTCTGTCCTCTGCAACACACATATATATATGTACAAGTGAACATTGGACACTGTAGCTGCCAAAGTAACCAGTATGTGTATACATGTGTACGTGTACATGCTCTGAAATGTGGTGTTCATGATTGTGTGTGTGTGTGTACGTGTGTATAAGCGCTGATGCACAACATAAATGAACAGTGACATGCATATACAAAACTTAACAGTTATATATATATATATATACAAACACAATAATGTACAGATGGTTACACTGTAAGAGTGGCATAACATAACGTAAACACAGGATATCAAGCATGACAAAGATCTCTGTAAGGAGCAGCATGATCAGACAGACAAACGCATGCACGAACACACAAACAAAAATCACCTCTCTCAAGCTGGGGCAGTGCCAGGGGCTCTTCGCTGTCGCTCTGCAGCTGACTGTGCCTGTTGCTGAGGGCGGCACTGTTCCTGTTAAGGGACGGCACCCGCAGATCGGGAGGGCGCTCTGGCACCAGCTGGTGCTGGCGAAGGCGCCGGCAGTAGATGGCAGCGGCTTCTGGCTCCAAAGCTATGAGTAGCTGGTCGGGTCGCTCTACCGAGCCGAGGCCAGCCTGGGTAAAATATGAATAGATAAATGAATAAATAAAATAAAACAAAGAAAAAACAAAACAAAATAAAATAAGAAAAATAAATAGGATAAAAAATCAAGCAATATAAAATTAAACAAGATAAATGAATAGATAATAATAATGATAATAGTAAATCACCATTCCGGGGACAGAATTATATTTAGAAAACAATATTACTTTCCATCATATTCGTATTATCCTCCTGGATGACAGCTCAAAGCTCATATACAGACTGATCTCTGGGCAATGCTGTGTGTTTGTTTGTGTGTGTGTGTGTGTGTGTGTGTGTGTGTGTGTGTGTGTGTGTGTGTGTGTGTGTGTGTGTGTGTGTGTGTGTGTGTGTGTGTGTGTGTGTGTGCGTGTGTGTGTGTTTACCGAATTGTGGTACTGTATACAACACTGTATACAACACGGTTATCTCGAATTATGACAAAAGAAACAATATAGATTTAATATATCTAGACTTTGCAAAAGCTTTTGATACCGTCCCACACGAAAGACTACTCACTAAATTAGCTTTGCATGGAATAAGTGGTAGCCTATTAGGTTGGACTAGTAATTGGTTGAATGGTCGAAAACAGAGAGTTGTTTTAAATGGAAAAACTTCTAGATGGAAAAGTGTTGCAAGTGGAGTTCCTCAGGGTTCCGTTCTTGGACCACTTCTATTCATAGTATATATAAATGATATAGACCATGGACTAAAATCTACTGTTTCCAAATTTGCTGATGATACAAAACTGTGCGGAGTGGCAAATGATCACTCAAACCAATTAGATATTCAAGAAGATTTAGATCAATTACAGAAATGGTCTGAAAAGTGGCTAATGAAATTTAACACAAGTAAATGCAAGGTAATGCACATAGGTAAAAATAACAGTAAGTACGATTACAAGTTATTTGGTAATTCGTTAACAAAAGTGGATAGTGAAAAAGATCTCGGCGTAATTATCAGTAACGACCTCAAATCATCTAAGCAGTGTATTTCAGCCTCTGAGAAAGCAAATAAGATTATGGGACTGATTGCGCGATCTTTTGATTTCAAAAGTCCATCACTCATTAACAAGCTATATCAATCGTTAGTTCGTCCACATTTGGAATATGCTGTTTCTGTATGGTCACCGAATCTCATTAAAGACATTGACAGACTGGAAAAAGTACAACGGCGAGCCACAAAACTGATTCCAAATATCAAAAATAAATCATACGAAAATCGACTAAAACACATGAATCTGTTTTCCCTAAAAAAGCGTAGACTCAGAGGTGACTTCATACAGGTCTTTAAGATTTTAAAGGGAATTGACAACATCAAAAGTGACCAAATTTTCACATTGAATGAGAATCAGACAAGAAACAATGGTCTCAAACTATCCGGAAATAGATTCAATTTGGAAGTAGGTAGAAACAACTTTGCCAACCGTGTAGTAAATGAATGGAATAAACTTCCTGCACAGGTAGTGCAATGTAGTTCAGTTCGAAGCTTTAAGAATCAGTTAGATAAATACCTAAGTAAGATGCTGTAATGATTATAATTTATCTTATATTATTTGCTTTTTTTTTGTTATCATTTGTCTGTCTGATTTTCATTTATTATTAGTTATATGTCAATTTATTATTATTTACTATTTACCTGTTTGTTTATTATTTAACTATACCTATGCATTCATTTATGTATTTTATTTGTTATTTACATTATTATAGTTTTTATTTATTGTTTTATTATTAATATGATTTTTTTTCGCATCCGACCTAGATATGGATCAAAAGGTCTCCTGTCGGCATGCTCCGCCTTTGTAATCCTTTGTAATCCTTTGAAGCTACGCTCGCAGGGTCCTGTCTCCTCCAACTATACTCTAAATTATTTCGAGGTTTGAACTCGTGTATGGTTTCAACTTTGGGCATATTCTAGTCTACATCCTTCAAGAGAGTGTGTGTGTGCGTGTGTATGTTTACCTAATCATAGTGCACAAGAAACGAGCAACGTTCGTGGGATCCTGTCTCCTACACATGAAACCAATTCAAGATCATTTCCCCAAAACCCTCGTCAATTTGTCGAAGCACAGACAAAAGGGTAAATATACTTTTTTGGTCTCACACACAAACCTGGTAAGCCGCAGTCCTCATCAGCTGCTTGGCCGGATGGCTCCAGATGGCAGGGACAGTGACCACCCATCTGACGTCTTCTTCCACCACGCCCACGCCAGTGACGTCAGACAGCTCCCTGAGGGCGTGGTCGCGGAAGTACCTGAGGGCGTAGCTGAAGATGGTGAGGGCGGGCACCTTGACGCCGTTGTGAGCCTCCAGCATCGTTTCCCGCGAGAGGGGCTGAAGGAGGAGGAACAAGACAAGTTAGGAGAATGGTGAGCACCCACCAGGTGAGGACACAAAAAACAAACATTTAAGATGAGACAAGTTTACAGGTATACATACGTACATACAGTATTGTATATTATCATTGTTATAATCTTTAATACACACACACACACACACACACACACACACACACACACACACACACACACACTATATATATATATATATATATATATATATATATAATACACATACGTGCACTCTTTCATATTTCCTCCTCTATCGGTGATTACCATTCACCCTGGCTTCCCAAGCACATAAGGCAAAGGTGACGGCTTCGGCTATAGCTAAGTTTCAACTGTCTTAAGCTCATCTTACTGCTTCTACTACTACTTGTTGTGCCCCTTTGCTTCCTTTTCATCCGCCTCCTCCTCTTTTCATCTCCCGCTTCCCCCTCCTCCTCTCTTCATCTCCCACTTCCCTCTTCCTCCTCCTCTTTTCATCTCCCGGTTTCCTCTTCTTCTTTTCATCTTCCGCTTCCCTCCTCCTCCTCCTCCTCCTCTTTTCATGTCCCGCTTCCCTCCTCCTCCTCCTCTTTTCATCTCCCTCTTCTTCCTCCTTTTTTCATCTCCCTCTTCCTCCTCCTCTTTTCCTCCTCCTCCTCCTCCTATTTTCATCTCCCGCTTCCCTCCTCTTCTTCTTTTCATCTCCCTCTTCCTCCTCCTCTTTTCATCTTCCTCTTCCTCCTCCTCTTTTCATCTTCCTCTTCCTCCTCCTTCTCTTTTCATTCTCCTCTTCTTCCTCCTCCTCTTTTCATCCCCCGCTTCCCTCCTCCTCCTCTTCCTCCTTTCTTTCATTCCTCCTTTTCAGTACATTACAGTTTATTTTCATCTTCTTTCCTCCTCTTCCTCCCCCTTTTCAGTGCATTACAATTCCTACTCCTCTTTAGCATTACCCCAATTTCTCTTTCCATTTTCCTCCTACATCTTTTCCTGCTCCTCCTCCTCCTCCTCCTTCTCCTCTTCCTTCTCTTCCTTCTTCTCCTCTTTTCCAATTTTTTTTTACTCCTTCCTACTCCTCGCCAATTCCTTTGCAAATTTTTCCACTTTTCACCATGGAAAAAAAAAAAAAAAAAAAAAAAAAAAAAAATTATATATATATATATATATATATATATATATATATATATATATATATATATATATATATATATATATATATATATATATATATATGAAAAAGACAAGAAATATAAAAACAGAGTTTGCTCCCACCATGCTCGAGTCCCTCACGGTCCTGATCCCTTGTGGCTGGAGGGTGTCAGGGGAGAGGAGGAGTAGGAGGTGCTTGGAGTCACCTTCATTGGCTATACTGATAATTCACCTGCGCCACCGCATTGTTTCATAAACAGGAAACGTGCTTGCGTATGTCAGTGCGATTCAAAAATTGGCTTGGACCACGCGCTGGACATGTGGTTGATATCTGTTATTCTTCCGTATGAGAGCCCAGTGTTCGTATGTTCACATACACACAAACACACATGCATACATACACACGCACACACACACACACACACACACACACACACACACACACACACACACACACACACGTACGTTCCAGCACGTGATCGTAAGCGCATGCGTGCTCGAAAGACAAGCAGGCAACCATGCAATCCGACACGTACTGTGTATATATACATAAGAAGATGTGCAAATTACACTGTTTGAAGCGAAGTTCGTGTTAACGCGCTTGTTGAGCAGACGTGTGTATGTGACCTCCTGCCTCTCGGGGTAACATTGGCGCTCTTAGTAGCAGCCCAAGGTCAGTCTGTTGATCTCGTTCCACCAGACTTAAGGAACCTACTGTTAGTGAAGTGATATAATGTGCAGCCCTCCACTGCACCGACCCAGTAATACAAATTGAAGCAAGGGTGCGATTACCCACCGACTTCACCAACAGCAAGGAGGAAATGACTTCGTGTTCACCACAGATCAACTCGCAGGGGGGCGGGGAGCAGTGTTGACTTGCCGTACTGACCTGACTTCATCCCTCTCATTCCGAACGTCCCCAAAGGATTTAGACTTTGTGGGTCAAATCTCTCGGCTCCCACCTACAACACAATATAACACCGCATCTGTTATCGTGTGCGCACCACCCTCCAACGGATGACCTCCGACCTTATCATCACTGATAAGGTCCAGAACACCCGGTCAGTGATACTGCGAATGGTTTTCACAAGGGAAAGATAGCCACCATCATATACGAACAAGAACACCCTGCACATTTTGCACCTATGTTAGACTAGTTCTAAGATTTAAACAAATTGTATATTGCCAGTATATCTCTGTATCACTGTTAACTCAATAAACCGTTTATTATCATTATTATCATAAGTTTACACACACACACACACACATGTTTCTGCCCCTTACAGTGTTGTCGGCACAATCACTCCCTTCATACGATCTCCTCTTAGTATCTATTCCCAAATGTCTATTTCTCATTACACTTTTTAATTCCCCAAGGTATTTACTTCTCTCAGTCTACATTCTCTCTCCACCTCCACTCCTTCCTTTCCGCCACATTCACCCCAAGTATCTAAACCTATCCACTTCCTCCATCCTCTCTCCCTTAATACTCACTTCCAATTTGCTGCCATCCTCTCCCATTGTAAATAAATATGTAATTAAAAATAAATATATAAATAAGTTAATAACCATGTAAATAAGATATAAAATAATAAATAAAATAAATTATAATAACAGAAGCAAAAAAT
>NC_134798.1:43268861-43278861 GCF_046742065.1 Oratosquilla oratoria
GTATACATTTTTTCCCGCGTCCGACCTAATTATGGACCAAAAAGTCTCCTGTTGGCACCCTCTTTCTTTATAATCCTTTGTAATATACATATATATATATTTAACGTTTTATCCTCTTTGTTTTGAGGTACTAACTTTTGCATATTATGTTCTGGCTAATGCTATACCACTTGATTCGTCTCAGTTTCGGGACCGCTTGGGGGTCCCGGTCGCCTATGGCCGCCCGAGTTAAAACAAAACAGCCCACCATTCACCAGAATAAAACCTATAAAGTGCGCCACAAGACTGAAGGTGTTTCTGTGGTCCATTTTCTAATTTTGGATACGTTTCACTTCGCCTGCCGTCAGGCGATTTTATTCATGGGATATCTTTCTCCTTCTTTCAGTCCCACTAGATATATAGTCACTCAAAATATATTTTATATAAACTAAAAATTTCGGAAATTGTGTTCAGTAGGTACCCCTGCACTTTGCAACATCTCCCCCACGTACCAACATTTCCGGTATGTGCCAAGTCAGCAACATATTCCGACTGCAGGTTGTATGTTACAACCTGCAATGTTGTGATGAGGTTGTAACTTACAACGACAACCAACAATGGCGTAAGTCCTTCCTGGATTTATTGATCTATTTATTAGTACATCGGAACTCTATTTCCTTATTCTTCTTATCATCACTTTGTATGATCTTTTCGGTAAATGGACCTCTATTTCCCTATTATCTGTCCCCAACTCTCCCTCCCTCCCACCCCCCTTAGCTTCCTCCTACCCCCACCCCCTTTCCCTCCCTCCCTCCCCCACCCTCCTCCGTCTCCGCCCTCACCCTTCACAGCTCCTCCGCTCCAATCCCGATCCTTAGGTGCCAAAACGGCGACCTCTTACATGCAACTCTCGACCCTATCACATCTCACCTCATCGTTCACCCCGAGGGGGCCGTGGTGGTCGGGAGGTTAAAGCGCTCGGATGGTGTCCTCAAGCTTCTGCGTTCGAATCCGCGTTTGGGATTTATATAACGTTTGTAGACCATCCGAAGCCGTCGATTTGAAGATTATATATATATATATATATATATATATATATATATATATATATATATATATATATATATATATATATATATACATATATACACGTCTGTGTGTGTTTGTGTACGAAATCAGAGTCCTTTTGGTTATTTCAAGAAAAGTCTTGCATCCCAGTGGCAAACATTAATATTACTAAAAACATCATAATATTAATAATAGCAATAACAAATGATAATGATAATGATAATAATAATAATAATGATAGTAATAATAATAATAATGTTAATTATAATATTAATAACAAATGATACTTATGACTATACTATTAATAACACTAACAACATCGAAACGGCTGACGACGGTGATGATAAATGGACAAAGTGAAACAGGACAAACAAGCAAATTAATCATAAGAAGAAAAAAAAATCTTTCCACGTTGGTCTCCCACCGGCTGTTCCTTGGAGGACGTCTCACCCATCTACCGGCTGCTCCCTTGTGCCCGCCCAACCCCCACCTTCTCTCTCTCCCCTCCCCTCCCCCCACCCCCCGTCTGTCCGCAGGCGACCTGCGGCCCCTGGCGGTCGCACCCGCCGCGCCGCAGCCGCACCTGCTGGCTGTTGCGGCAACCTGTAGCAGCGGGTGCTGGTAGCCGCACCTAATGAGTCCATTATATCCCCTCCCACCTCTTTCTCTCTCTCCCTGTCTTACTGTCTGTCTCTCTCACCTTCTCTCTTCTCTCTCCCTGCCTGTCTCTCTCTTTCCTTTTCTCTTCCCTGCTCTATCTCTTGCCTCCCTCTTCCTCTTCCCCACCCCTCTCTCTCTCTCTCTCTCTCTCTCTCTCTCTCTCTCTCTCTCTCACTCTCTCTCTCTCTCTCTCTCTCCACCTTGTAAGTAAGCAGAGTCGTGTTCGATACCGAATGTCTACCAGTGACTGCCACTTGCCCTGAATGTCCGAGAACCTAAGGCAAAGATGACATGTACAATTTTCTATCTCAATCTATTTTTCTATAATCACCTCTCTTTCTCTATAAATCGTATGAAAAATATCTGACACTAATACCTCAAGTAATAAATTAGTATATGAATGAGTAAATAAATAAATAAAATCAAGATAATATATATTTACATCCTTTCTTCTGGCACACCCGCACGCAAACACATACATGCACACACACACACACACACACACACACACACACACACACACACACACACACACACACACACACACACACTCGGGTCACCACGAGCATAGCTCCCCTCCCGTATATTACAACTAGGTAAATACACACACACACACACACACACACACACACGCACTGTATATATTATTAGTAGCAACTTTGCGAAGTCCACTGTTAGACGAGGGCCTCTTACAACTTCTTCCACGATTCGTAAGATGTGACACGTCACTCTTGCAAACTTCACCACCCCTCACTTTCACCGGCCTGGCGGTTATTTGCTACGTTTACCGCCTCCCGGCGTCCACCTGGTGTCCTTTTGCTCACCCTTCTCTCTCTCCCTGGAGCTATCCTGCGGTGGGCCTCCTCCTCTTGTAAGGATTTACCTTTCCGGGTGGTTCCTTCTACCCAATTATCTTTCTCTTTCTCGAGCTGACCAGATAGTCTCTCATTCCTGTTAGTTTTAACATATCAGTAGCATCGCGGGAGAACGCTCCAAGCGCCTTCTTTCCCCCCCCCCCCGAAATTGTGCATAAAGGTTGCCAATATTAAAAATCCTATACGAGTATCTACGTAGAACCTTATATCCCCATCACAGCGGGGTGGGGAGGGGGTTTAATATTAAATTTTTATACGAACAACCTGTAAGAGCGATTATAGCGTTTTTAAAAGAAGACGCTATTCATATATAGTCATATTTTGTTGAAGGTTGCTATTTTGAGGTATTTGCTCTCTTTATTTGTTTCTGTTCTATGTTCTTTGTAGTTCAAATTATGCACACAGACACACACACACAGGAATACGGAGACAAGGAGAAGAAGACATGAAGGGGGAGACAGAGACAGGGAGAAGGAGAGAGGGACAGGGAGACAGAAAGAGAGAGAGACGGGGATCTAGAGACTAAGACAGAGGGACGGAGACAGAGCCGGACATAGAGAAACAGAAAGACAGCGTGAGACAAATAATCTGGAGGAAAGGGAAAGGTGAGGAGAGAGAGAGAGAGAGAGAGAGAGAGAGAGAGAGAGAGAGAGAGAGAGAGAGAGAGAGAGAGAGAGAGAGAGAGAGAGAGAGAGAGAGAGAGAGAGAGAGAGAGAGAGAGAGAGGAAGAGAGAGAGAGAGAGAGAGAGAGAGAGAGAGAGAGAGAGAGAGAGAGAGAGAGAGAGAGAGGAAGAGAGAGAGAGAGGAAGAGAGAGAGAGAGGAAGAGAGAGAGAGAGAGGAAGAGAGAGAGAGAGAGAGAGAGAGAGAGAGAGAGAGAGAGAGAGAGAGAGAGAGAGAGAGAGAGAGAGAGAGAGAGAGAGAGAGGAAGAGAGAGAGAGAGAGGAAGAGAGAGAGAGAGAGGAAGAGAGAGAGGAAGAGAGAGAGAGAGAGAGAGAACAAGCATTAGCCATGCACGTCCGAGGAAAAGAATTGAACCGAGGAGCCTCCAAGCTCATAGGGCAGGGATGGTGTTATGCAAGCTATCTTCAAATCTGCCATAAAGTGGACCCGAGGCAGCACCTGCTTGTTGCACGCCCCCCTCCCTCTCTGCAATGATTTGCAACAACAGACTATGTAGCCTCGGGCAAGAAGATAAGGATTCCAATGTGCCATTTACATATGAGGAATTTTTTCGTTTTTTTTTTTCTTTATAGATGATTTTTTTTTCTTAGCTCATTTACTGGATAATAGGATTAATATATTCATCTTTCCCCCATTCTTTCTCCCTCCTCCCTCTTCTTCATCCATAACTGTCAAATAAATAGTTTCCTCTCCACATTCTGTACTTCAGTGATGTTATGCATTTTCTTTTATTTCTACCTTAATCTAGCTTAACCTGACTTCTAATCATCTAAACTGCATTTCAAGTCCACGGCCAAACAAAGGCCTCTTTCAACTGTTTGTACGAATAGGATGACTGGGTCATATTCTGCCTTGTCACTCCTGCAAACTTTTCTAACTCGACACCCTGTCTGGTCTCCTTCCACGCCAACCACTTGGAGTTTCTTCTCTCTCTCTCTCTCACACACACACACGCACACACACTCATACGCGCACACACACATACGCACGCACACACACACACACATACGCACACACACACACATACGCACACACACACACACACACACACACACACACACACACACACACACACACACACACACACACACACACACACAATGGACTCGTCAGCGAACTCGGACGCCTATGTCTGGAGGAAAGAAACCAGAGGAAGGCAGTTCGAGTTCCGCAAAGAGAGAGTCAGCGAGTGACATCAATAAGCGCATCACATGTTCTTATACCACCCGAGCTCCGTTAGAGGCTGTCATGCTCAGCCACCTCGCAGAGCGGGTAAAAAAAGTGAGGAGCCCTCACCTGGTTGGAGTGGAGCGCCATCTTGAATCTGTCGAAGTAGAGCCACTTGGGGGCCTGCGCCGGGTCCAAGTCGTGGAAGGTGTCCCTCGCCGTGAACCCGAGCGAGTGGAAGGCGCCCTCAGGCGTCAGCAGGACGATGGTGGGCGTCTTGTGGTTCTGCACGCCCGGGTCGCCGCCTGTGGGAGAAGAGAGCGAAGTGCTGAGTGCAGTGGGACATGGCATCGATACGTGGACAATTAGAAAAAATAATAATAATAAACAAATAAAAGGAAAATATAAATTAATAGAGATGTACAGGAACAATATATATTTTTTTTTGTCAAAGGCTTCTTTTTCAGTTTTCTTTTTCGATATTCCAGTTTCAGTTTCTCTCTCTCTCTCTCTCTTTCTCTTTCTCTCTCCCTCTCTCTCTCACCCCTCTTGCACACACAGGAAGACGTCGAAATTATAGGATCAGTGATGGATTTTCACATTTCCTCTCGTAACTGTCGATGTGTACTCAAGCCGTGAACTACACTTTGTTATTACATCATGTCGCTAGCAGCTCCCACGACGACATGACGTCACGCCGTTGGCAGTAGGCACAAAACTATTACGTTATGACGCTGACTGTAGCTACAAACCAGTGACGTCACGTAGCTGACGACAGGCACTAAGCTGTGACGTCATGTCGTATGTAGCTGCCATAAGGATATGACATCATGACGCTGGCGGTGGTTATAAACATGTGACGTCATGTCATTGACATTAACCACCAAAGTATGACGTCATGTCGTTTCGTCGGGAGGAGGAAATGATAGGGGACAAGAGCGCACTCCTTGAAGAACCTCGCATTTTTTTTTTTTTTTTAAACTGGTTAATTACTGGAATACAAGAAACCTTGTAACGTTTTCGTTTTTGAGGTCGATATGACGTTAAGTCAAACGGTACAGAAGCATAAGCTACACTATACGCACGCGCACGCGCACACACACAAATAATTGACGAAGAGTATAATAGATAAGTATAATAAATAAATACATAGAAAATCAAATACACAAGATAGGGAACTCTCGCCAGGAGATACTCAGGTACGATTTAAGCCGTCACCTTTGCCCATCATGCTAGGAAATCCAGAAGTAGAAGTCACCTGTCACAGAACGAAGGCTGAATTTTAAGACTTGTACCCTGACCTGCCGCCAACAGATTTTATTTAGGTGTGAAGGAACCCAGCGGTGCTTGTACACGTGTGCATGTACACGTGTGTGTGCGTGCAAGAGAGAGAGAGAGAGAGAGAGAGAGAGAGAGAGAGAGAGAGAGAGAGAGAGAGAGAGAGAGAGAGAGAGAGAGAGAGAGATCACTTCTGCAGAAGCAGACATGCACAAGACCTTCCTAAAGGAGCCGACACAACCACGGGTACAGCGAGACACTGCCGCCCTGTGCTCTAAATCACCCTCAAATTGGATCTTAACCCCCCTCCCCCCCCACTCCCATCCGGGAGCCTTACGCTCGTTTACTCCCTTCATGGCGGTGGCCAACTTTACTGATCTTATTCTGGTTGAGGACATGAGGCGATTTGATGCAGTTGAGGCTAGGGGGAGCGACCCCCCACTGTGAAGCCGGGTTTCAATGATCAGGACCCCAGTCCAAATCGAAGGTCTATATACTCAGCTGAACAGAATCGACTGCAGCCTTCAAAACAGAATAAAATCCATGAAGTGAGACACGGTGTGCGTGTGTGTGTGTTTGCGTGCGTGCGCGTGTGTATGTGTGTGTGCGAGTATGTGTATGTATGTACAGTATGTGTATGTATGTATGTATGTATGTATGTATGTGTGTGTCTGCGTGTGTGTGTTTGCGTGCCTGCGCGTGTGTATGTGTGTGTGCGTGTATGTGTATGTACAGTTTGTGAGTGTATGTATGTATGTATGCATGTATGTGATGTGTGTATGTATGTATGTATGTATGTATGTATGTATGTGTGTGTGTGTGTGTGTACATTAACACTTTAAAGCATAGTCGGTCACCTTCAGCTGACCTCACCAGGTCTCCTGACAGTCAGTGTCAGCACTGACTCAGCATTGCTGACGCTTCCAACCGGCTGACACAACGCCAATGGTTACCTACCGAGTCCTGGCATCAGCTGAATAAGATCGCCTGACGTCAGACATGGCTGACGGGCTTCTATGGACTTGTCGTCAGATGATTTTATTCATCCCAAGGAACCTTACCTAAACCTCACCACCGGAGCGTGACTTTTGTATTCTACTGTAAAAAAAAAAAAAAAAAAAAAAAAGCGTTCGTTGCTCGTTCCAGCTTTCATTTGCATAATTCGAGCATCACTTTCCCCCACTTTTATTCCCTCTCCCCTTCTTCCCCCCAACTTTACAAGACAACGCCGAGTCATCGTTACGAAACACTTTCCTCCTGGGGGCATTTATCGAAGGAAATGAGCCTGTGTCCTTCTGAGATTAAGATTCTTTTATTATTATTATTAATTATTATTGTTATTATTATTACTATTATCATTAACATTAATGATAACAACAATAACAATAAAAATAAATATATAAAACAGACAGAATTAGGACAATTATGAAATAGACTCGATGAAATGAAGATTACATACTCTACCATGCGAGCTGTCGTTGGGGAATGGTCAGGTCAAGTTCCAGAACATTCCTTTTAGCCGATCAGCATGGTACAACGGTAACGCCAATGGTTCGAGTCCCAGTTTCAGAGTTTTGTTGACATTGTGTGTATATATGTATATGTGTATATATATATATATATATATATATATATATATATATATGTATATATATATGTATGTATATACACACACACACACGCACGACTCCGTCAACCTCTGCCACGTCATTCCTACAAACTTCTCTATCTTGTCTATATATACTAGTATGTATATATATATATATATATATATATATACATATATATATATATATATATATATATATATACACGCACGACTCCGCCAACCTTTGGCACGTCACTCATATAAAACTTCTCTATACATACTAGTATTATATATATAAATATATATATATATATATACACGAGTATATATATATATATATATATATATATATATATATATATATATATATATATATATATATATATATATATATATACTGTACATATATAAAGGTAGGTATTAGCATATACCAAGCCCTTTGCTTTGTCAATGACCTTCTCAGACCTGAATAAAATCGTCAATTAGGCAGAACAAAGATTGGCTTTACCCCTGTTACTAATGTTAATGAATTATACATTATTTGTGACTACCGCAAGGCGATTTTATTCAAATAAAGGAAACCTGCACTTATATCGATTAACTTTTTCATGTTTTTGAAGCGCATATTTATTCTTGCTGCCATCAGTTGATTTTTTTCCAGACAACAGGGAAATAGTAACCCTAAACCCTTAACCACCCCTTCAGTGACTACTTTAAAGGCTCAAATCATTACGAAGTCCTTCAGAATGTCCGATGGTCACCTCCTAAAGCGCCTTCTTCAGAAGGGTCCTCGGGGTCGTCTCCTACAGCGCCTTCTTCAGGCGGTTCCTCGGGGTCGTCTCCTGCAGCGCCTTCTGCAGGAGGTTCCTCGGGGTCATCTGCAGCGCCTTCTTCAGAAGGGTCCTTGGGGTTGTCTTCTGGAGCGCCATCTTCCGTTAGGTTCTTCGGGGATACCTCCTGCAGTGCCTTCTTCCGGGGGTTCTTCGAGGTCGCTCGAAGTCGCCCAGACACGCTTGAACTGTTACAAGGTTTACGTCTGTTTGTTTACCCGTTTTCTCTCCTGCCTGTTGTTGATTTACTCCCGTTAGCCTACATACCTGGTTCCCAGGTCGTCGCTTTGATCGCTTCAACACTGTTACCTAATTACTTCGATCGTTCTTTGCTGTGTGCAACCAGTGGAATGGACTCGTTTCTAATGTATGGTCGTCACATACATACATACATGTACACACACACACACACACACACACACACACACACACACACACACACACACACACATATACATATACATACAAGCATGTGCGTTTGTAATAATAAATAATAATCGGTTTATTGAATTAACAGGGATACAAAGATACACTGGCAATATACAATTCGTGTAAATTTTAGAAGTAATGTATTTTGAGTACATAATATGCTGGGCGTCGCTGTCCATATATGAAGGTGTGTGTGTGTGTGTGTGTGTGTGTGTGTGTGTGTGTGTGTGTGTGTGTGTGCGCGTGTATGTGTGTGTGTATGTGTGTCCGTCCATTCGAGTTTCTCCTCTTTGCTGAAGGGCAGTTCCTCGTGATTCCCCGCTATTCGACAACTGATCGATCAGAAAGGTCGTCGAACAATTGTAATGGTTATTATTATTATTTTTTTTCATTGTTCTTTTTTTATAATTTTGCTGAGGTATAGTCATAATATTTTGTCTGGCAACCAGTTTCAATTAATGTTATAGTCATCATTACTATTATAATTTATTCTACTATTATTAACATTATTGTCGTCATTATCATTATTATCATTATGTAGGGGGGTAGTGTGGAGGGGTGTAGGATGGAATAGAGTGGCATGGAGTAAAAAGGGAGAGAATGGAGTGGTACGGAGTGGAGAGGTGGAGTGAAGAGGAGTGTAAAGGAGTGAAGTGGAAGGATGAGTGGAGTGGAAGAGTGAGTGAAACAGTAATGGTGGTTGGAATGGAGGTATGGAGGGGAGGGAGGGGATGGGGCGATAACGTTATGCAAACGGTGCCCCCCACCCCCGCTGGTTGGTCGGTCGGTCTCTCTCTCTCTCTCTCTCTCTCTCTCTCTCTCTCTCTCTCTCACACACACACACACACGCCGAGTGTGACCGACCCAAGTGACCAAGTGTGACCACCAACCATCTTTCATAAGGAACGGGATCGGCGGCAGACTTTGTACGCTCTGGCTGTACAGTCTGTCTGTACAGTATGTACATTGTCAGTACAGCCTGTGCAGTGCCTGTACAGTGTTTGTACATTATGTATACTGTCATTACAGCCTTACAGTTTGTATTTACAGTATATGCACTTAGTACAGCCTGTGCAGTGTCTGTATAGTGTTTGTATATTATGTACACTGTCATTACAGCCTTACAGTCTGTACAGTCTGTATATTATGCACACTGTCATTACAGTCTGTATAGTCTGTACAGTGTTTACAATATTAGTGCAGTGTGTGCACTGTACGGTTTCGGCACATTACATACATTGGCCGACATCTTTTCATTGTCTGTGTAGTGTCTGGACAGTATATGCACTGTCTGTACAACCTATCTGTATAGTATGTCAATATAGTCTGTACAATATGCACAATATCAGTACAGTCTGTGTCCTCTTTGTACAATTTCTGTACAATATAAGCACTGCCAGTATTCTTTCCATCGTCTTTGTAGTGTCTGTGCAATATGTACATT
>NC_134798.1:43283861-43293861 GCF_046742065.1 Oratosquilla oratoria
TGTGTGTGTGTGTGTGTGTGTGTGTGTGTGTGTGTGTGTGTGTGTGTGTGTGTGTGTGTGTGTGTGTGTGTGTGTGTGTGTGTGTGTGTGTGTGTGTGTGCACGCGTCCAATGAGCTCGTGCCAACTTCCTTACCATTCTGGTTCCTCTCCTCCTCCTCCACTTCCTCCTCCTCTTTCTCCATCCCCGCTCCCTACCCTGCTTTCTGCCAACCCTTCTCCTCCTCCTCCTCCTCCTTCAAGCCAATGCACTCCACTCGTTTCACCTCCACATTCACTTCCTCCTCGTCCTAATCCTCCTTTTCAAATTAATAAAATCACCTGACGGCAGCAGAAAAACATAAAAATACCAAGACTTTAATCTCTTTTTCTTTCTCTCCCCACTCTCTTCCTCTTTCTCTTTCTCCCCACTCTCTCTCTCTTTATCTCTCTCCCCACTCTCTCTTTCTCTCTCCACCCTCGCTCTTTCTCTTTCCATATTCAATGATTTTGTTCTGGCCATAGTCAGACGATTTGATTCAGCTTTTGCCTCAAACAACACGATGAAGACCATCGGCTACTTTAATGATTTCGTTCTGACTAACGATACACGATTTCAATCATTTTTACAAAGACTTTAGGGACGTAACTGGTAACTAGCCCCCTCCCCCACATCCCACTCCTTCACCCTCTCCCTCTTCCCAACCTTCCTTACCCTTCCTCTCTATCTCTCTCCCATTCTCTCTCCTTCCCTTCCCAACCTTCTTTCCCTTCTCTATCTTTATCTCTTTCTCTATTCCCTCCTCCCTCCTCAAACCTTCCTCCCCTTTCTTCTCTATCTCTCTTCCTTCTTCCCTCCCTTCCTCCCCAGCCTTCCTTCTCCTACCTCTATCTCTCTCTCTCTCTCCCTCCCTCCCAATCCTTTTTTCACTACAATACCTCTCTCTCTCTCTTCTACTCTCCTACCTTTCACTCCCTCCATACCTCCCCTCCCCTCCATTCTCCCACCCATACTCCCATCTCTATCCTCCTCTCTCTCACTATCTTTCTCTCCATACCTCCGTCTCCCTCCACTCCCCTCCTTCTTCCCGATCTCCTACCTCACCTGCATCATACGTTTCTCTCCCTCCCTCCCTCCCTCCCTCCCTCCTCCCTCCCTCCCTCCCTCCCTCCCTCCCTCCCTCCCTCCCTCCCTCCCTCCCTCCCTCCCTCCCTCCCCTCCTCCCTCCCTCCCTCCCTCCCTCCCGCCTACACCGGTGCCCGTCATAGTGTTCGCCCGGCTGCCCGGTTATCTCCCATCTCTTGCCCGGAGAGCGACTGCACGCCCGTTTGCACACGTGGGCGTGCTTGCGGGCGCGCGCGCGCGTCCAGGTTGACTCAGCTTCGGGTATGTGCTTGCTTGCGTTTGCCTGTGCTTGCGTGTGCGTTTTATGTGTATGTGTTTGCATGCCTCTTGTGTGGGTCATATGCCTGAGTGTGCGTGTGTTTTGTGTACATGTGTTTTTCGTGTGTTTAGTGTATTTCTGTTGACGGGTTTATGAGTGCTTTGTGTCTGCATGTTTTTGTGTGTCTGTGTTTGCATGTGTGCTTTGTGTACCTATGTTCACGTGCATGTTTGTGCACGTGTTTGGTGTGTTTGAGTTTGTGTGTGCTTTTCTGTGTGTGTGTATGTGTGTGTGTGTGTGTGTGTGTGTATGTGTGTGTGTATGTGTGTGTGTGTGTGTGTGCGCGTGTGCGTGCACGCGTGTATGTACACGACCCTGCATTCTCTTCCTTCACATACTTAGAGTCACGAACATCGAAAAAAAAACACCTTAAAAACTAATAAAATCGCCTGGCGGCATCCAGAGTTAAAAAAAAGTACCACCTGGTAGGGAAGCGGGTACTGGATGAATTTGGCGAAATATTACCGGAGAGGAAAATGAATTTTGACGCCTCCAGTGGCTCTACACACATTCTTGCCGTTACGCCTTCCCACGTGGTCTATATTCAAGTATGTTGTGCACATCCATAGAAAAGCATACGTACATGAAGATATGCTGTACACATGTGAATATATGCACATGCACATGTACGTGAATTATTTATGGATGGAGACAATCGGTGTGTGTGTGTGTGTGTGTGTGTGTGTGTGTGTGTGTGTATGTGTGTGTGTGTGTGTAAGCATGAATGTTTAAGACAAAGATCTGTTAATCACATAAAGGCTTGCAGCGGGAGGTGGTTGATTACTAGCGCTGGGGAGGAGGAGGAGGAGGAGGAGGAGGAGGAGGAGGTGGCAGGTGGTGGGGGGAAGGGGGAAAGAGGGAGAGGTGGGGGTAGGGAGGGAGGTGCGAGGTGTGCGACGATGCAGTGGTCTCCAATACGAATGTTGACGCACTTAAAGCAGGTTAGAGGGGGGAGGGGGAGTGGGAGAGGGGGAGGGGGAGTGGGAGAGGGGGAGGGGGAAACTTTTCTGTCAAGCGTGACATTAAACACAGACCAATTCTACTTGATGGTGAGTCTAGCTCCTTCAATACGCAGTGGGGGGGGGGGAGCGAGGGGGATGGGGGATCTTGCCCCCTCCCCCTCTCTCCCTTGGATGAATAAAACCTCCTGACGGCAGTCAGAATTAATGTATGATGTCACAAGGTGTGAATAGGTTAAGTGATGATGATCAGGAGGCTTACACCATGAGGCACTCAGCTGCGGCCGAAACTGCCACCTTTGCCCTGTGTACTTTGGTTAGTTCAGAGCAAGTGAAAGGTGCCAGTACCTGTTGGGGATCGAGCTTGGGCCCTTATCCATGGAGGACATAGGAGTTACTGAGGTAGTGGCCTGAAATGGAGGCAGGGAGGGAGGGAGGGAGGGGAAGGAAGGGTAGGAGGAGGGAAAGAAGGGTGGGAGGGAAGGAAGGGAGGGGAGGGAAAGAAGGATGGAAGGGGAGGGGAGAGATAGGGGAGGGGAGAGATAGGGGAGGGGTGGGAAGGGTGGTAGGGAGGGGAGGGAAGATAGGGAGGAAGGGAGAGAAGAGTGGGAGGGAAGGAAGGGTAGGAGGGGAAGGGAGGAAGGGTGTGGAAGTAAGGATGGGTTGGAGGGGAGGGAGGGGAGGGGGAAGAGGGAAGGGTGGGGAGAGAGGGAGAATAGGGTGGGAAAGGAGGGAGGGGAGGGAGGGAGGGAGGGAGGGAGGGAGGGAGGGAGGGAGGAGAGGGAAGGAGGAGAGGGAGGGAGAATAGGGTGGGAGTGAATGGTGAGAAGGTGGGAGGGGAGGGAGGGAGGGAGGGAAGGGAAGGAAGGAAGGGGGAACCACGTAAGAATTCTAAAAGGTTTAAAAACCTAACCTAACCTTATAACTTACTCGATTTCTATATTTTTATTCTGTCAGCCGCCAGGAGGTTTTATTCATCTGAAGAGGGAATGATAGCGAAGGGGGGGTTAGGTAAAAGTCTTGGAAGACTAGGGGTCCCGTGACAGGTCGAGACTTACCGAACTGCAGAGACTTGATGTCAAGCCTTTCAGGTCGATTGACGTTATGAAGGAAGGAATGAAGGAAGGAGGGGGGGGGAGGGGGAGGGAGGGAGGGAGAGAGGGAGAGGCGGAAGCAAGTGAAAACCACGAAAGCAAAACTGCTTTTGTAACGACAATCTTAATTATCATTATCATTACTGTTATATTATCAATATTATCATCACGATTGTCATTATGGTTATTATTATTTTTATTATCATTATCATTGTCCATATTATTATCATTATTTTCATTGTCATTATTATTATCATTATTATCATTATAGCCTTGACATGCTCTGCGTAGTGGATAGGCATGGTAGCCCCCCTTGTAGGATCCCGTGGATTTAAGGCCGTCATATGACCTGGTTGTACTCGGGCGCTGATTTGCGGTTTCGAACTTTTGGCATCCCACCTGAATAAAATCGTCTGACGGCAGCCAGAAAATATATAAAGTGACACCGAATTGAACGTCTTCATTGAGTCTGAGTGATTTGTAAGGTAAGGGGGAGACACCCCTCTCCGACACCCCATCGACCTACAACGGTTCTTTATCGTCCTAACACACACACACACACACACACACACACACACACACACACACACACACACACACACACAAACACACACACACACACACACCTTTTATATCATTGATTCCTTGAGTGCAGTACACACTGTATAGCTGATATACATCAAACGCCTGACTATTTAATTAGCCCTATTTGAGGACCAGGCCCCTCCCTAACCGAGGTCCCCCCAACCTCTCTCTCTCTCTCTCATCTGGTTAATAAAATTGCCTGACGGCCGGCCACTGTCATCCGTACGGTGCTCCACGGCACCAGAGCCTGGGCCCCTTTAATACGGCGGTGCACTTTGTGAGTTTTATTCTGGTTAAGGACAAAAAGCGATTTCATACAGCTGGTG
Source organism: Oratosquilla oratoria (assembly GCF_046742065.1). Classification (NCBI taxonomy): domain Eukaryota; kingdom Metazoa; phylum Arthropoda; class Malacostraca; order Stomatopoda; family Squillidae; genus Oratosquilla; species Oratosquilla oratoria. The sequence continues at coordinate 43,288,248 of NC_134798.1, forward strand.
ATGGAGGGAATGGGTGAGGGGAACAAGTTTGGCTTTCAAATTGGGGAGGGGGGTTCTAGACTGATCAAGACCCCTCTCCAGGCCTGGGGGGGATTGCACCCCTTCCCCTCCTCGCCTTAGCTCCCCCGAATCGACTCTTGTCCTTAGCCAGAGCGAAATCGGCAAAAATGCTTCCTCGGGTTGAAGGGTGTGGCGGAGATGAGGGAGGGGCCTCCACCGACAGCTGCAGGTTCGGCATCGCTGAGCGTCGCGCCGTCTCGGTGAGCCCCGCGAGTTACTTGGGCGGCTTTGAGGAGGCTGAGGTGGCTGAGAGGAGGCCGTAAGGAGGCTGTAATAAGTATGCGAGGATGAAGAGGTGGATTTGAGGAAGCTAAGGTGGCTGTGAGGAAGCTAAGGTGGCTGTGAGGAAGCTAAGGTGGTTGTGAGGAAGTTAAGGTGGCTGTGAGGAGGCTGTGAAGGGGCTAGGGCGACTATGATAAGATTGAAGCGGCTGTGAGGAGACTGAAGCGACTTTGAGAGGGCTGAGGTGGCTGTGAGAAGGCTGAGGTGGCTGTGAGGAGGCTGAGGCGGCTGTGAGGGGGCTGAGGCGGCTGTGAGGGGACTGAGGTGGCTGTGAGGGGGCTAAGGCGGCTGTAAGGGGGCTGAGGTGACTGTTTGGGGCTGAGGCGGCCGTGAGGGGGCTGAGGTGGCCGTGAGGGGGCTGAGGCGGCTGCAAGGCTATTGTGAGAAGGCTAAAGCGGCTATGAGAGTGCTAAGGAGGCTGCGAGGAGGCTGCGAGGCGGCTTTGAGGCTAAGATGGCTGTGAGGAGGCTGAGGTGGCTGAGAGGTTGCTGAGGAGGCTGTAAGAGGGCTGAGAAGGCTATGAGGGTCTGTGAAGAGTCCCAAGTGGCTGTGAGGAGGCTGTAAGGAGACTAATGTAGTTGTAAATAGGCTATGAAGGGGCTGAGGCGGATGTGAGGCGGCTGAAGCGGCTGTTAGGAGACTAAAGGGGCTGTGAGGAGGCTGAGGCGGCTGTAAGGAGGCTGTGAGGCCTCTCACATACCATTACCCACAGTCACTCCTGTGGGAGGAGGAGCAGCTGTCGCCTTCTTCAGGAGAACGCCTTCCTTGGACTGCTGACTCCTTCGGGAACAGACTTTCACCGCTGGCTGCCGCTGCTGCTGTGTACACAAGGTCGATCTCCACAGCTGGCTGCTCACCCGAGGAGCCAACAAACCCCTGGCCACTCTAAGGTCCACCTCGGCGTGACAGTGGAGAACTTCACAGCCTTTCACCGATTCTCACTTCGGGGCCAAACTCCCTCACGCGGGACCAAGGACGGCCGGACGTCCGGTAGGATCATCTCCCCTGTCGTTCTTATACACTTGTGATCAACATCCTCAATTATTTCTAGAGGTGCAACCTTGAGGGGTTGGCATTTGGTCTCCGGAGTGGGTCTAAGATCTCTCTTGATCAACCCTATTTCTCTAAAAGAGAGCTGAGAACCGGGGACTGATCACATTTCAGCCTAAGGTTGACCCCTTCCGTACCGAGTGGCCCTATTCCTTCTGTTCCACACGCCGTCAGACGATTTTATTCATATCCAGTACCGAAGATATTATCACTGTCTTCATACTCCTCTACTTCCGTCCTGGGTGGTACTTTTCCTTATATTCCGGATTAGCGCCAGACGATTTTATCTATGCCCCGTGCCACATCCTCGATTAAAAAAAAAAAATCCAGATGTCTAATTATTTTTCAAAGTCAAATGAAGCCCCGCCCCCTATTCACGCTTCGGTCTCTGATTGGCCGCATCGCGCCACCCGCGAGATCCCAGCCAATCAGAGCGGCTCGGCCGAGCGTGACGCGGACATCTGAACTCGGCTAATCATTGGCTGCGGCGTGAATGGTGGGCGGAGCTTCTTTTCAAGATCAATAAAAGATAGACCTAAGGGTCATGCGTTCTTTGAATTGTTTTGAATTTAGTTTCCTTCTCCCACTCCTCCTCCTCCTCCTCCTTCTCCCCCTCCTCCTACTCCCCTCCTCCTCCCTTTCTTCCTCCTCCTCCTCCTCCCCCTCGCCCCCATCTCCCTTTCACCATGAAAGAAACCAGAGTTTTCTCTTGTGTTCTTCTTCTTTTTGTTTATTTCTACATTTACTTATTTATTTATCCATTTATTCTCCGTAGGAAGAATATGAAGAAATTCACTAGTTTTGGAATCCCAAGACAGTAATCATATTTTTTTCCCCAGATTCTAGTCAATAGTTAGAAAGGTAAGTTATCTTTCAACGATGTACTGTTGTATACGCGCGGGACAAATTGATACATTAAATAACAAATAAAATAAATCTATGCGGTCTGTATCGAAGGAGTGACATTTTACAAGAGTGACATTTCATAGGAGTGACATAAATGAAAGGAGTGATAGAATAAAAATAACAAATCAAAAGAGTGACAGTTAAAAACGTATCATTAAAATGTTAGGAAAAATATTATCATTCAATATGGACTGCATTCGTGAACGGTGATTTTCGTGTCATTCCTTTGACATTTATCTCAAATTTGTGACTCCCTTGTTTTGTCACTTCTATGAAATGTCATTCCTTTGAATAGCAACGAATATATGTAGACGCGAAGTAAATAAAATAATTATAAGAAATAAGAACAAACAGATAAATAGATAAATGAATAGATGAACTAATAAATAGGAGGATTTCTTGAGTTTCCCAATTGCTCCAGTAAAAAAAAAAAAAAGAAAAAGAAAAAAAAAATAATAATAATAAATAGATAAATTGCCAACGTCACATTGTTCCCATTCCCACTATTGACAAACATCAGATGTTACCATCAATACCAGATTCACACGAACATTATTATAAAAAATGATGCGGTAATGACAGTCGACTCTGATCGTTTGAAAGCGCCTTGCAGGGAGAGGGTAACGTACACTTGTCTACACTTCGGTAGTCGTTCACACACACACACACACACACACACACACACACACACACACACACACACACACACACACAAACACACACACACACACACACACATACACACATACTCACCAGATGGGTCACAGAAATTATAGGAATTTTTATGGCTTCAGTCGAGTGTGTACATGCATTATTAAACACACAAACAAACACACACACACACACACACACACACACACACACACACACACACACACACACACACACACACACACACACACACACACACACACACACACACAGAAGCATTGCCCGTAGATTGGGCCATTAAGTGAACTCTCATACGCAAGGGTTATAGCTGTTGATCACGAGTCCAACACGTGATACAAGACCGTGGTGAACTGTGGTGAATCACACATACACACAAACACAAACACGCACACACACACACACGCGCACACACACTCACACACACATACACACACCCACACACATACACACGCACACACACACACGCACACACACACACACACACACGCACCCACACACTCACCCACACACCCACACCCACACCCACACCCACACACTCGGTGGCGCGGTTGGTAGAGCGCTGGACTACCAGCATGGTGGTGCTCGTAGTAATTGGTTCGAATCCTGCTCAGGGCCGAAATTATTTCGGTATCGCTGCGCTTCGGGTCGTTACTCTGACTCTCGTGGGCGGGGAGTTGGGTGTGTGTGTGTGTGTAAGGTCATAGCATTACCCATAGATCGGTCATACGAGCTCTGAGCTCTCTTACGGGAGGGAAATAGCTGTTGATCACGAGTCCAACATGTGATCCAAAGACCAAGGTGGCCATATAGGTAGTCGCTTGTTTGATTTTCTTGGTGACAATTACTTAATTCAGCATGTAAAAGAGCCCACAAGATATGGAAACTTACTCGATCTTTTGATCACTAGCCGCGAAAGCATGGTAACTGATGTAGAAGTCGGTGAATCTGTTGCAAATAGCGATCACAACCTAGTTAGATTCAAACTCCTAAACAATTTTAGAATAGATACTTGTGTTTCTAAAATACCCGATTTTAGTAAAGCTCAGTTCATAGGACTACGTCAGGAGCTTCAGCTTACAGATTGGGAGGCAAAATTAAACGAAAGACCTGTAGATCAGATGTGGGAAATATTTCAAAATACGCTCACTAAGATGATTCAAACTTACATTCCTTTTAAGGACAGACGTCCCCCAAATCAGGCTCGCCCAAAGTGGCTCGATAAAGAAACTGAAAAAAGTATTGCTAAAAAGAGACAGGCTTATAAGAAATATAAGTACTCGGGTGCATCTAATGACTATGAAAGTTATGTATCAATACAGAGAGATTTAAAAAAGACAATAAGAAAAAGAAAACGACAATACGAAATAAACATCGCTGATAAATCCAAAGAGAATCCCAAAGAATTCTATAGTTACATTAGAGATAAAAAGGTTGTTAGGAATCACATTGGTCCACTATTATCTGCTGACGGTCAACTTGAATATTCAAATGAAGGAATGTGTAATATCTTAAACAATTATTTTAGCTCGGTATTTGTAAACGAAACACCTCAAGGTGAATTCCAAACTGAAACCTGTGAAAAGTCTAGGGTAAACTTACTACGGTAAATATAACAAAAGAAAAAATTAAAAGGTGTATAGACAAACTGAGAGTTAATAAAACACCAGGGCCTGACGGTTGGCATCCAAGAATCTTAAAGGAAATGAAAAATGAGATTGTTGTTACATTAGAAATTATTTTCAAGAAATCCATCATATCCGGTGATGTCCCAAGAGAATGGAAGCTAGCTAACGTTACTCCCATATTCAAAAAAGGTGACAAAAAGAAACCAAATAACTATAGGCCTATAAGTTTGACTTCAATCGTAGGAAAAATAATGGAAACTATCCTCAGAGATGCTATCGAACATCATTTAGAAAGTAACCGTTTGATAAATGATAGCCAGCATGGTTTCAGACGGAAACGTTCTTGCGTGACTAACTTACTCGAATTCTACAACACAGTTATCTCGAATTATGACAAAAGAAACAATATAGATTTAATATATCTAGACTTTGCAAAAGCTTTTGATACCGTCCCACACGAAAGACTACTTACTAAATTAGCTTTGCATGGAATAAGTGGTAGCCTATTAGGTTGGACTAGTAATTGGTTGAATGGTCGAAAACAGAGAGTTGTTTTAAATGGAAAAACTTCTAGATGGAAAAGTGTTGCAAGTGGGGTTCCTCAGGGTTCCGTTCTTGGGCCACTTCTATTCATAGTATATATAAATGATATAGACCATGGACTAAAATTTACTGTTTCCAATTTTGCTGATGATACAAAACTGTGCGGAGTGGCAAATGATCACTCAAACCAATTAGATATTCAAGAAGATTTAGATCAATTACAGCAATGGTCTGAAAAGTGGCTAATGAAATTTAACACAAGTAAATGCAAGGTAATGCACATAGGTAAAAATAACAGTAAGTACGATTACAAGTTATTTGGAAATTCGTTAACAAAAGTGGATAGTGAAAAAGATCTCGGCGTAATTATCAGTAACGACCTCAAATCATCCAAGCAGTGTATTTCAGCCTCTGAGAAAGCAAATAAGATTTTAGGACTGATTGCGCGATCTTTTGATTTCAAAAGTCCATCACTC
>NC_134798.1:43303861-43306361 GCF_046742065.1 Oratosquilla oratoria
ATCGGACAATACAGGATCTTAACTCTCATTTGGAAAGGAGACAGTTATCGATCACGAGTTCAGCACGTTATCCAAGGCCATAATGAATCACACACACATATACACAGACTCGCTCGCAAGTGGCCATAAAACGCATTTATGAGAACGTGTATCACCACGGCATGTATACACACACAAACAATGACATTACGTTTTCTTTAGTCAGCAAACGGCCGCCTTCCCATTTTCTATTTTCAGCATTTCCTTTGTGACGTCAGCGTCGCAGGCTCGTAGGACAGGTGGGCGGGGCATATTGATGACATCATTCATTACGTCAACAGCTGCTGTATTTCATGAGTGTTTTATTAATACAACACAATATATCGCCAAACCCCTTCCGTACAGAGTGGCACTGTTTCTTTACCTCTGACAGCCGTCTGGTGGTTTTATTAATAACAATGGTACCTGTCACGTTTAATCTTATTCTGGCTACCGCCAAACGATTTTTTTCGTCTTCTTGGCATACCTTCACTACAGAGAGGAAGATGGGAAGGAGAGGGGGATAAGGAGGAGGAGGAAGAGGAAGAGGAAGAGGAGGAGGAAGAGGAGAAGGTGGAGGAGGAGGAAGAAGAGGTGTGTATGTGTGTGTGTATATATATATATATATATATATATATATATATATCATATATACATATACAAGCATATACACACATTGCAACCAGTCATTCACTCCAATGCAATCCATCTTGCAACAAAAACGTCTTGTGCAACAATCGCAACACTTCGTCTGGCAAACCGATAAATGGACGCAGGTCTGCATAACAATGACAAGCCTGCGTTGCAACAACACCGCTGATGTTGCAAAGGGGCGAGTTGGTACTTCAAGTGGGGGGAACCTCATGACAACGTTCTCCGCGCCGCGCCGTTCCTGTGAAGGGTGCTGGTTTTCTCTCACCTGAGGTTTATAACTATGGTCACATGTTCCGACTGCCGCCAGGTGATTTTATTCACCCCAAGGGTTAACTCTGATTTTCAAACTAGGGGGCGCGCCTCCCCCCCCCCACACACAGGAAAGCGTGCGGAGGATACAAGAGGGGGGGTGCGTGAGGTCCTTTGCTCAAAAATAATTGTTTAATAAGAATAAAATAATTTCAGGAATAAGTATCTACCGTTACATGTGTGCAAAGTATAATTCTATCAGTCACTTCAACCCATTTTCTATGTAATATATGATATATATAATATATAATCATCTATCTGCATATCAAGAGCTTATTACCCCTGATAGGGGAGGTAGCTAAGTCAAAGGCACTTACCTAGTCCCCCCCACCACCCGTTCCCCCTCTCATCTTAGCTCCTCGTGGATGACGGGTCATACCTGTATCCCACCAACTTCCTTGGGTCAGAATATATATAATCATGTCATATATAAAAATGGGGCGTCATGTAAGTCAGTTTGGGAATCACTGTTCTCAATTAACCCCTGAAATGCATTTCATGACTTCAACAGTTTCCTTTAGCTGCCGGCAGGCGGTTTTGTTCAGCTGAGGTCGTCCCTTTAACAGACTCGTCAGACCAGCAACACCATCTCCATCACTATAACCGACGCCTCTATTGCTGCGTTCATTCCTCGCGTCACCATGTGAGCTGTGCTCCGGTGGCATATTAAAAAGCGTGCTGGGTTCGAATCCCGCATTCCTCTCCGATTCCTAACAGGGACTGTTACCTGCTCCAGCAATCCAAGCGCATAATAGACAAAGGTGACGGCTTCGGCCGCAGCTACTCAGCGCCTCCTGGCGTAGGTTCCTCACCATGTAAGTTGTTTTGTCTCGCTCACGACTGAGAGGGACTGTGAGCCTATTGCTGCCGACGGTGATACCATGGAGATGAATAAAATCAACCTGCGGCATCTAGGGCAAGAAGGAAAGTACTACCTGGTACGGAAGGGGTCAATGCGCGCTGGGGGGTATCATACCATCATCGAACATGCCATGCCACACTCATACCACTCGGCAATGTTATACCCTATAGGTCAATACCCTTCCCCTGGTGGTATGTGCTTGAGAGGCGGACAATATGCGAAACAGAGTAATTCAATAGCGCCGCAGGAGAACGCTCCAAGCGCCTTTTTTTTTTTTTTTTTTTTTTTTTTTTTTTTTTTTTTTTTTTTTTTTTTTTTTTTTTTTTTTTTTTTTTTTACTAAAAAAATTTAGGAGCAATTTCTGACGTTAAATGATACATTAAAAAAAAAAAAAAAAAACACGGCGCTTAAAGCATTCACCCGCGGCGTACTGAATTATGATCAAACGCGAGAGTAACTTATAGACCAATCACAATCCAAACTACCCTACTGATGTACAAACATATTTCACTACGTTACCAGCAATCTCTCGATCAGTTATGAATCTTATTCTATTTTTTTTTCAGTTCCTGAGAAGAACATGTGGTGTCTGCCTTGTAACTGCACAAACTTTTCTTTCTCTCCTCCCTCCTGACTTCACTCCGTGCCGCGATATCC
>NC_134798.1:43311361-43318861 GCF_046742065.1 Oratosquilla oratoria
GAACAAGGAAGACGTGGATTCTGTGCCCTTAACCTCTTCACCCCCACCTCTCACCCCCCAACCTCACCCCACCCCGGATCGTGACGTAGTCAGACCGTTTTATTCAGGGCAAATTACGAAGAGAATGTCATCGTAGTTGCATACAAGTAGACCGCCACTTTTGGTCAGTTTTTCTGTCAAATTCCAGCCATTGTCTGGGGATATGTGTTCTATTCTAACCTCAAATAGCCTAACTTAGCCTTCAGAAAACTCGGTTAACAATGAGATCAAGTGACGTCACTAAGTTTTGTCATTGCGACGGCAGCGTCGCACCCGTTCTCGTGAAGGGTGAAGTTGTTATGGGAATCTGTTGATTTGTTTTCATTATGGCGATTTTTTCTTGTTATATTTGTTTTGCCTGCCGCCAGGCGATTTTATTCATCCAAAGTGGGGATGGAGAGATAAAATTTGATTAAAGATGCACATACACACGCACACATGCACACACACACACACACACACACACACACACACACACATGTATGCACACACACACACACACACACACACACACACACACACATCGCTATTGTCACTTTGTTCCCACCATCTGTCGTGATGTTACGGGAGGGGGACGGGGAGGGGGGCTGTCATGCACCTGCTGGAATTCAGCTGGTGATACACTGCTTGTTCGTGTCCTGACAGTCTATATCACCACCACTACCACCACCACAATCATCACTGCCACCATCTCTGCCACCACCATGTGATTCTATTTGTTGTCATTATTTGGTGCCACCACTACCACCACCATCACCACCACGAACTTCACCACCAGCACCACCACCACTACCACCACCACCACTTACTACCATCCACACTACCGTAAATAACTGCATCACCAACATCACCACCACCACGAACTTCACCACCACCACCACCACGAACTTCACCACCACCACCACCACCACCACCACCACCACCACCACCACCACCACCACCACCACCACCACCACCACCACCACCACCACCACCACTACCTCCACCACCACTTACTACCATCCACACTATCGTAAATAACTCCATCACCAGCATCACCACCACCTCCACCACCACCACCACCACAGGTGTGGTTACATTCATTCACCACAGGGGGCACTTCAGACCAAACCTCCTCCTCCTCCTCGTCTTCCTCCACCACCACCTCTCTTGTCCCCCAGGGTCAACACTTCCGGTTCTTCTACCCAGAGGTTCCCTGGTGGGTCCTCGGTGGGTCCTCACACTCAGGAGTACCACAGGGACCCCTTTCCGGTCCCCCCAGGGGATGCGGTGTCCCTTCTACAACGTTGGTTGTCATAAGGGATGTCTGGATGGGGTTGAGAGGTCATCACACTGTTCCTCCACGCACTTCATTAGCGCTGACAGTTGACAGATCGTTTGAGTAAAAACGACTTCGGTTACAACATTTTATTTTTCAAATTTTCAAATATCAAATCATTTTTTCGTCATATACGGCAAAGCTGAATGCTGCGAATGTTCGAATGTTAGAAATGTTCTTTGAGAAGTTTAGATTTTCTCTAAGCAAAGTCATATTCTAGTCACTCAAATGGAGGTTGGAGGTAGAATGTGGGAGGAAAAATAGCCCAGTCTGATAGCCCTCTTAGGAGGCGGAGTCATGGGTGGAGCTAAGGGCGGGGCTATGGGCGGGGCTTACACGTGGTTCCGTGCCCACCTCTCATTCCCACAATTGGAGCCACGCCGCCTTCTCGAACTCCGAGATCGATATCACTTCGAGGAGGAGTTCGAGGAGAACTGGTTCAAGAACAAAAGTTTACACGAAGTAGAGTGGTGACTTCTTCTTGAACCTATTTTCCAACAAGGGACCCATTGTTCCCCATTTAGACTCGTTTCCAAATATTTATTGACCCATCCTCGGTAACCCTATTTTCCGACACTGGCCCCATTGTTCGATCCATGACTAAACCCTATTTTTCTGAACTGGGTCCACTAATGTGACCCAGTTTCAGAAACACCATTTTCGGACACAAAACCACACTAAGATTCGCTCTCCCAGAAAAGAAAGAGAGAAAGAGAGAGAGAGAGAGAGAGAGAGAGAGAGAGAGAGAGAGAGAGAGAGAGAGAGAGAGAGAGAGAGAGAGAGAGAGAGAGAGAGAGAGAGAGAGGGAGAGAGAGAGGGGGGGAGAAAGATGTCAGGAGACGCTGACTATATCCTTCACCTTTGCCTTGTGTATTTGTAAACCCTTGGCACCGATAGCCATTGGGAATCGACTCCGAGGTCCACCGATGACAGTAATTTAGGGTAATTAGGTAAAGCCACCCCCCTCATAAGGGGGAAAGGGACTTGGGACTTCTTAAGGAGAGTCAGGGCCGTTACTGTGAAGGGTGCACGATTGTTGTGTGATTATATTCTTTAGTGGTCGTTACGCCGTTCTTGCACTGGCCTCCCGTCAACCTTTCGCAATGTGCCGTTGATCTTCTCCGCCATCCAGGGCGAATCAATTGTATACATGAATGATTGAAACGCCAATGGAAGGGTATGCAATTAGGACCCTGCGTACATGGGTTGAGTTAAGCCAAGACGCTAACGGCCAAGAAACAAAGAAGAAAAAGGAATATATATATATATATATATATATATATATATATATATATATATATATATATATATATATATGATAAAAATGAAAAATAATTAAGGAATATTTTTGATAACTTCTAAAGATTACTAAAATGAAATTAAATAACTATATTAACATTAAACTCTAAAGACTGATAGAATAATAAAACAAATAATAATAGCAATAACACTAATAATGAATTGAAAAAAAATAATAAAACCAAATAATATTAATAATAGAAATTAAATATATTTCTTACAATCTCGAGATTGTAAGAAGTATATCTAATTCCGTTCTATCATTGCAATTATAATTTATTATTGATATTATTTGATCTTATATTATTTCATTATTTTTCAATCATTACAATTCGTTCTATGTTTTCAATAAGTTTAAGAAAATATGCACAAATGTCCGACTTGACCAAATATGATTAACCACCTGTAAACACTTTGAAAAATAAATAAATGAATAAATAAATAAATAAAAAATAAATAAAATAAATTGATTATATAAATAGACAACAAAACAAAATTAATAAACAGACAAATAACGAAAGACAAATAAACAAAACCAACTAATAAACAATAAATTAATAAACAAATAGACAAATTACAGAATAAGAGATTAACAAAATCAACTAGTAAAGATAAATAGATAAATGAATAAATAAAATTTATCCTGATCCATTGCAAACCGTTGGACCAGAAGCTGAGGACCACTGAATTGAGTTATTATAACTCTCCGGAGGAGTGACATTGAGAGTGAGAGTGGGAGTGAAAGTGAGAGTGTGAGAGTAAAATTACTGGCAACACAACCACACTGTCATGCGTCGTGACTGATTCCTTGATCGCGGGTGGCCTCGTCTCGTGTCTTTATTCTGGCTGCCGTTAGGCGATTTCATTCACCTGGATGAATAAATAACGAGTCAAAGTGGTAAACATGGCCTTGAGAGAGAGATTATATATATATATATATATATATAGATATATATATATATATATATATATATATATATATATATATATATATATACATACATACATATACCAAGGCTTTTTCCCCCTTACAAGGGAGGTAGCCAAAAAGGGAAAGGCATAAAAACACTCCCACCCATTTCATCCCTAAATACACTCCACACCCCTCCCACCCTTCCTCTCATCTGAGCACCTCCTGGATGACGGGTCATCCCTGCACCCTGCCCACCGCCCTGGGTCAGAAGCAGTGTCGCAAGACACAGTACATCCACAGCAAGGCCGCTTCATTTAATCGGCGACCACCCCTCTCCGTCCCCCTTTGCATATAAGGAGAGGACGGGGAGAAATCCCTTCGGGCTGCGTCAAAATTTACTCACACATACTACCCCACCCCCCACCCCCCGCCCATTTCTCCTCATGCAGTCACAACATCATCCATATACAACCATTCTCCACTCACCTCTGTCTTCCGTCCTCTCCCTTCCTTCCTCAACAGACATTCCCCTCTTCCCCAAAGCCCCCTTCACCCCATCCATCCACCTCATCCTAGGACGTCCCCTCATGTTCACTCCCTCCACATCTGCCTTCCATACCTCTTTTACTAGTCTTTCTTCACTCATTCTTTCCATGTGTCCAAACCATCCTAATATTCTTTCATCAACCCTCTCACCCAAATCCTTTTTCACCCCTGTTCTCCTCCTCACCTCCTCATTTCTCACTCTATCTAGCCTAGTAACTCCCACCATACTTCTCAGACACCTCATCTCAAACACATTCAAACTCCTTCTCTCTTCTTCTCTTATGTTCCACGTTTCTGCCCCATACAGTGCTGTTGGCACAATCACTCCTTCATACAGTCTCCTCTTCGCATCCATTCCCAAATGTCTATTTCTCATTACACTCTTTAAACCACCATTTACTCGCTTCTCTCTGTCTACATTCTACCTCCACCTTCACTCCACCTTTTCCTGCTACACTTGCACCCAAGTATCTAAAACTAGCCACTTCCACCAGGTGCTCTCCCTAAATGTTCACGTCCAGTCTACTGCCACTTTCACCCCTTGTACATCTCATCACCTTACTTTTACCCACATTTATCTTTAGCTTTCTTCTATCACATACTCTCCCAAACTCTGCCACCAGCTTCCTCAATCCCTCCTCTGACCCTGCCACAAGCGCAGTGTCGTCCGCAAACAACAGCTGGCTCACCTCCCACTTTTCTCCATTTTCTTTAACCATCTCCAATCCCTGACTCACTACCCTAGCATTCACCTCTCGCACCACCCCATCCATGTATAAGTTGAACAGCCAGGGCGACATAACGCATACTTGACGAAGTCCCACCTTTACTTCAAACCACTCACTCTCTCCATTTCCAATCCTAACACATGCTCTACTACTCACATAAAAACTCTTGACAGCTCCCAAAAGCTTTCCTCCTATCCCATATATCTGCATAACCTCCCACAGTGCCTTTCTATCTACCCTATCATAAGCCTTTTCCAGATCCATAAAAGCCCAAAAAACATCCTTCCCCTTTCCTATAGCTTTCTCACATATCTGTCTTACCACAAAGATCTGATCTACACAACCTCTACCCGTCCTAAATCCACACTGTTCCTCACCAATTACTCCTTCTGTTCCTCTCCTAATCCTCTCAATTAAGATTCTCCCATAAGCCTTCCCTACTACACTCAACAGGCTAATCCCTCTGAAATTACTACATACACACTTGTCCCCTTTTCCCTTGTAAAGAGGAACTATACAGGCACTCCTCCAGTCCTCCGGTACTCTACCCTCTCTCCAGCAAACATTAAATAATCTCACCAACCAGTCCACCATCACTGAACCTCCCTTTTTCAGACATTCTGCATGACATCCATCCAGACCAGGTGCCTTACCTGCTTTCATCATCTTTACAACTGCCTTCACCTCATCCTTCCTTATTTCTCCTCCATTCTCCTCATTCATCACTCTCATTTTCTTCGTATTTCCCACTGCAGCTATCTTTCCTTCCCTATCCTCCTTCACATTCAGCAACTCCCTAAAATATTCTGCCCATCTTCCCCTCACTGCCATCTCTTCCATTATCAACTCTCCATCTGTACCTTTTACCTTTTCTTCCCTACAACACTGAATGGGTCCCAGTGATTACAGATACATTTTAACAACCACAGTGCACTTTAATTCTAAGCCATCAAAGGCCAGCATGCAGAAATTGAAATGTGGTACTGCCCAGGACTCGAACCCGGCATCCTCATGACAAGTGCGGCAGTGACTTACCAACTAAGCTATCAATATAATTTATATATTAAAAAAAAATCGACTGAAAAGTCAAACTCCTTCCTTCGTGGCCATGACCAAACCAGAGGCCTAATTTAAATCGTAGCCGTGATCGAAGTGGGCAACCTCTTCTTCCTCCCCGAAGTCGTTCAATACGGTGACCCCCCCCCCGTGCCTCGTGAGGTCATCTCGAGTGCCAGGTCATTTTAGTCAGCTGTAGGGCCCAGAACGGGGTCTCGATCGACCGTGGGCTATTTCAAGATGGAGGTCGATTTCTTAGATGAATAGAATTTTCTGGGATTTGTGACAAGGGTCCATAATAGGCGTTTCCGTGTTGAAGGGGGTACGACGAACATAGGAATATGCAAAGGAACACGTGTATGTATACGCGTGAATACGTACACACACACACACACACACACACACACACACACACACACACACACACACACACATGCATGCATGTAAAAATACACACAAACACTGAAACGTGTAATTATATTGGTACCAGAGTAGAATAAGCATACGCGCACGCATGCACGCACGCACACACACATACGCACACACACATACGCACACACACAAACACACACATATATACACAGATAAAGATGCGCACACAAGCACACACACGCACACACACACAGACGCACCAACGCGTGGACACAATCGGGTGCAAATTTGAAAAGGAATGAATGACGCGCAGAGCATTTAGAAAGTTGAACCAAGAAGGGAAGAGAACATAATATTACAAAGACGACCCAATACTGGAAAATGAGGTGAGATAAACACTCACTCTCCCTCTTTCACATGCATATAGAAACACACACACACACACACACACACACACACACACACACACACACACACACACGCTCACACACACACACACATACTATATATGTAACTCTTTTCCTGTATATTACAATAATGTAAATACAGTAAGAAAAACATACGCACACGCACGGACGAACGCACACGCACACATAAGTACACACGTCCAGACACACATACATGTACAGACACACACACACACACACACACACACACACACTCATGTACACACAAAAATACACACACAGAAAAGTACACACGTACATATACATACACACATGTACACACGTACAAGACACACACACACAGACGGGTACACATGTACAAGAAATACACATAGACACCTATGGCTTCCCCTTATATGTAAACAATGGAAGAGAGGGAAAGCGAACCGCCTATGCTATGTACATTTATGGGAGCAGACGCCGTGTCGGTCTGGATTTGCATTGTGGGAAAGCAAGATGGCGGTGTGGTTTGGCAGCGTGAAGAAGACGCCCAGTGTAACCATCCCGCATCTGAATAAAATCGCCTGGCGACAATGAGAAATACATGTTTTAAGTTGGTCATCTATTGGACGGAGTAAAAGGAATTGTTCCAACATGTGGCCTGTTTGTCTGTCTGTCTATCTGTATGTCAGGGTTCTTATGTTTTGACAGAATAATTTGCACACCCTACGCCCCTCCAGATCATTAGGGTTGACAATAATCTGAATAAAATAGCCTGACGGCAGCTGGAGATCACATTATGTGGCCGGCCTGGACACATCACGACGTCGCAAACTTACACAT
>NC_134798.1:43323861-43328861 GCF_046742065.1 Oratosquilla oratoria
CACTTGACATGTTTTATTCTGGATGGGACTAGACGATTCCATTCACCTCTGAGGAATACGCAGGGGTAAATAAATAACGACAAATAAATATAATATTGAAATGAATATACTTATAAATAAATAAATGGATACATACCGAGACACATACATAAATAGACTAATAAAAAAAGAGAGAAAGAGGAGAGAGAGAGAGGAGAGGAGAGAGGAGAGGAGAGAGGAGAGGAGAGAGGAGAGAGGAGAGGGAGAGAGGAGAGGAGAGAGGGGAGAGGCGGGGAGATAGATTAAAAAAATCATTACGTAAATACACAAATAATCAGACAAGTAAACAAACAAAAGAGTTTCCAGCAGACCCGGAATACTTGAGTTTTCATTTTCGGGCCACAGATGGCGTCTCAGCAGGTGACGCTTCCTCTCCTGCGTCTGTCCCTTTCTTGTGTCCCGATTGTGGACGTCATGTGTTGTGTTGTGTCATGTCACTTCATGATATCATTACACGTGACAAAAAATATCCACAAGAGAGATCTCCAATTTCCTGAAGCCGTCGTCATCGCTGAATCAATTCTCTTTTCAGGAGGTGGAGTGGAGTGGTCCGGTGGTGGTTAAAGTGATGGACTCGTATTTTGATTGGAGGGATTTCGCGTCTGTGAGGGACCGATTGGTTGAAAGAGAGAGAGAGAGAAGGAGGAAGAGAGAGAGAGAGAGTGAAGGAAAGAAATGGAAGAGGGAAGAGGGGGAGAGAGGAGGGAGGAGGGCAGAGAGAGAGAGAGAGAGAGAGAGAGAGAGAGAGAGAGAGAGAGAGAGAGAGAGAGAGAGAGAGAGAGAGAGATAGAGAGAGAGAGAGAGAGAGAGAGAGAGAGAGAGAGAGAAGAGAGAGATAGAGAGAGAGAGAGAGAGAGAGAGAGAGAGAGGGGGGAGAAAGGGGAGAAAGGAGAGAAAGGAGAGAGGGGGCGGGGAGAGAGTAAAGAGATTAAACACGAGTAGTATACGAGAGGTGAAAGCCCAAACAGGTCAGGAAAGGTGGAGGAGTCCATTAAGGAGGAGGAGGAGGAGGAGGAGGAGGAGGAGGAGGAGGAGGGGGTGGGGGTGTCAGCTGGTCCTTCGTTCCTTCGCCCTCGTCTGGACAAACTCAAGTGCCACTTCTCGAGTTTCGGTAACCCGGTTTGACCTCTGCCTCCACCTCCTCCTCCTCCTCCTCCTCCCCCTCGACCTTCCCAACCGCAATGAAGAGGAAGGGTTTAAGATGAAGTATTATACCTCTGCTTCTACCTCTACCTCTACTTCTCTACCTCCTTGTTAATGTTTGTGTTGGTGTCCATGCTGTTGTTGTAATTGTTGTTGTTGATGTTGATGGTGGTCTTGTTGTTGATGTTGTTGTTGCATTATTGAAGACTAAATGTAAAATTAGGTCTGTAACGTCAACTATGGGATAGACCGGTGATCCTGCACTGGTCTCACGTAAAATTTGCCTGGCATTATTCGAAACGGGTCGGGAGAGAGAGATTATCTCAATGCTTGGGTGGGAGAAATGATGATTATGGACGGGGTTGGACGAGGCGGGTCGGAGAGGAGAGAAGAGGAGAATGGGTTCTTTGTACGCAGTCTTGGGAAGAGGAGGAGGAGGATGAAGAGGAGGGGTATAAGGATGAAGAGGAAGAAGAAAAAGAAGACAAAGAGGAGGAGGAGGAAAAAGGGAAGAGGAGAGGATAATGAAAAGAAAAGTATACAGGAGGAGACAGGTGGATGGAAGGGGCAAATGTGGATGGAAGGGGGAAAGGTGGAGGTAGGGGTGGAGGAGGCGGACGAGAGGGAGGAGGAGGAGGAGGAAAAAAGAAGGGGAGGAAGAAGAGGAGGAAGAGAAGGAGGAGGAGGAAGAAGAGGAGCAGGAAGAAGAGGAAGAAGAGGAGGAAGAAGAGGCGGAGGAAGAAGAGGAGGAGGAAGAGGAGGAAGAGGAGGAGGAAGAGGAAGAAGAGGAAGAAGAGGAGGAAGAGGAGGAGGCTGGGGGCAATTACTACCTGTCATTTTCTTGTGCCTTTCCGACTTCAGAAACGCCCGTAAATCAGCTGGGGCTCAACCCATCAATACGGTGACGCACATTTGAGATTTCGTTTCGGCGAGAAGACGGATGATTTCCTCCAGCAGAGGAGAGTGGGATCGCCCTCAAGGGGGTCGCGACCGATTAAGGTCATTTTCAGATCGGGGACCGTCCCCCACGGATGTATAAATTCACTTGTAGTTGATCAGAATAAAATATATGTAGGGCGGCACCGTGTTGAAGGATGGTAAGGTGATCAGTGTGTGTGTGTGCTGCGTATATGTATGTGTGTGTATACATGTGTACATGTGTATGTGTACGTTCTTCGTGTGAAGAGTCCATAGAAGTCGAGAACAAATGGGAAGGGAGAAAAAATAATAATGATAATAATAAAAAATATAGAAATTATGATAAAAAGACATACAAAAAGGACAAAAAAGGAAAGAAAAAAAAAAGAAAAAATAAGACGAAGAAGAAAGAAAAAATGACATAATACGACCTGAACTGTGAGAGTTGTTGATTATAATCCTCAAGACTATTTTATGTTCTCGAGAGGGCGGATTAGATCACGGTAGAACGAAACAAAAAATATATATACGAACGAAAAACTAAGAAAAAATATAATACTGTTAGAAGGGAACACAAAGAGAATGAAATAATATATATATATATATATATATATATATATATATATATATATATATATATATATATATTCACGACATCAACTGTTACTTGCATGGGAAGATGGCTAGACGTAGGAGAGAAGTATCTCCACCCTTTTCGTCGCTTTAATTTACACTTTTTCTTTTTTTGTCACTCACGAACATTTTTGCTTGGTCGACATCCCGACCACGTGCTCTAATGGCTTCATTCTCCTCATCCGCTACAGTCATCATCCAACACGTGATACCTACTTCCATCTATGCTCATAACATGACCGTACCACCTCAGTATGGTCTATTCCATTCATTTTACCAATAACAGCAAGAACAATACAATAACAAACAATAATCATAATAATGATAATACCATCACCAATACTACTACTACTGCTGCTACTTCTACTACTACTACTAGTATCAATAGTAATAACAATGATGATGATGATGATGATAATGATGACGATAATGATGATGATAATGATGATGGTGGTGATGATGATAGTGGTGATGATGGTGATAATGATGATGATGGTGGTGATGATAGTGGTGATGGTGATGATGATGATGATGATGATACGATTTTTCATCACAAACTCCCCCCTACCGGTAGGCTAGGACGGTGCCCTTTACAAAGAACACTGTAGCCTAGCGTGGAATTTAATAAACCATAGCCATGGTTCAACTTTACCGGTGGCAGGGTTCGAACCGCCATACCCTCGACCTTCGCCGCAAGTAACGACGCCCTAACTCGCTCGGCCAGCAAGCTTCCCAACAATATCAATAACACATTAACAACAATAATAGAAATAACAACAAAAATAATATTTAATTTGATAATGATCAATTTATGCCAACCCCCCTTCCCTATCCTGAGACATCCGTGTGAGGTCCCCTCTGCCCCAAGGGGGAAAAAAAAAAAAAAAAAAAAAAAAAAAAAAAGAGAGAGAGAGAGAGAGAGAGAGAGAGAGAAAAGGAGACAAGGAAGGCGAAGACGGAGCGCATCGCAGCCGAGCCAATGAGGAGGAGGAGGAGGAGGAGGAGGAGGAGGAGGAGGAGGAGGAGGAGGAGGACGCGTCCCCCGCCCATGCCTTTGCAGGAAAGTGACCCTTCGTCTCACCCAACATTATATACTCGTATATCGGTGCCGACTCTTCCACCGTTTTGATTTCTCAAACCTGAAGAATTGTTTTTATTTCTATGTATATATATTCTGACTATTATTTCTCAAGTCATCTAATACAAGAACAGCGTCGCGACCGTTATATAGAGAGTGCATATATATATATATATATATATATATATATATATATATATATATATATGTATATATATATATATATAACATAAAAACCTCCTTCCGTACCGAGTGGCCCTTTTCTTTTTGCCTTACGTCAATATCTTTTCTCCCAACTGAATAAAATCACCCGGCGACAGAAGACGGGAGTGGATTTACGCCTTTCACTATGGCTACCCTCTTGTAAGGAGGAAAAATCCGTTGGCATATGTATATATCATTATCATCATTTCTTATTTATATATTTATTTATTGACTGATTTATCATTACTTTTTTAGATCAAGAGAGAGAGAGAGAGAGAGAGAGAGAGAGAGAGAGAGAGAGAGAGAGAGAGAGAGAGAGAGAGAGAGAGAGAGAGAGAGAGGTAAAGAACATCTTTCCTGTACCTGACATCCTGTAAACAGGATTCTGTTCCTTCATTGAATAAAATCTCCTGGCGACAACCAGAGCGCTGAGGTCGCTTCACCATATCTGTACGTATGTACGTTGGGGCGTGTACGGGTGTGTACGTGCGTACACATGTGCGTGTACACGTGTGTGCGTATGGCCAGGGGGAACACACTAATGGAAAAACTCTGTTCCTTATCAGGATACTCATAAGAATCATTATCTTACTGACACCTCTCTCTCTCTCTTTCTCTCTCTCTCTCTCTTCCTCTTTACCCCCGCCTTATTTTCTGTATCTTTCTTCTTCTCTTCCTCCTCACCTTATTATTTTCTTCTTCTTCTTCTTCTTCTCTTAATCTTTCTCCTCACTTTTCTTTTTCTCATCCTCCTTCATTTATTATTTTCTTCTTCTTTTCCTCCTCTTTTCTTCTCTGCCTCCTTTTCTTTTTCTCCTCCTCCTCCATTTCTTCTTCCCCTCCTCCTCCTCCTCCTCCATTTCTTCTTCTTCTCCTCCTCCTCCTCCTCCATTTCTTCTTCTTCTCCTCCTCCTCCTCCTCCTCTACTTATTTGTCATGCCTATCTATCCATGGGTCAATTTCACTCCAGGTATTAACAAGGACG
>NC_134798.1:43333861-43336361 GCF_046742065.1 Oratosquilla oratoria
GGAGAGGAAGACGATAAGGAAGGAGGACGAGGAGGGGAGAACGAACATAAAGGAAGAACAAACAACAAAAGGCCTGCTGGCCCTTACGAGGCTGTTTGTGTTAAACTACAGTGAAGAAACATGACTGAAAGGCGAATGAGGAAGAACTAGACACTACTACTACCACTATCCTATCCAATTAGATGCCGGGCTGTCAGATCTTTTATTGCAAAGGATAATATTTTATTTACTGGTTAGAGTCCAAATATTTATCTAAACGATTTTTGGATGTTGACATGGTGTTACTTTCAACGACGGTGGAAGGTAACTAATTCCACCCATTAACAAACCAGTTAAAGAAAAAGTGCTTACCTTCATCCGAAGAAAATATTTTACCAATTACTTTAAAATCGTGACGTCTTCTTGTATTTGATTGATCTAATGAAAAGTAATCTTCGACATTGATGTTATCAAAGCCTTTGAACATTTTAAAAATTCGATTAAATCTCCTCGCATTCTCTTTTTTGAAAGTGATAATAAATTTAGATTTTTAAGTCTATATACGGCAGATTTCTTAGCCTTAGTAACATTTTAGTTACTCTTCGTTGGACTCTTTCTAGTTTGCTAATATTTTCATGGTAGTATGAGGACCAAAATTGTACACAGTATTCAAGATGGGGACGGACCAAGGGATTATAAAGTTTTAGTAATATCTTTTCTGATTTATTTTCGAAGACTCGTCCGATAAAGCCAACCAATTTATTTGCTGAGCAATGTTGACTTGGCTTCAAATCATTCGATATTAAAACCCCAATTTTTTTTCCTTATATACTGAATCCAGTATTTCGCCATTCATTTCGTATTGGACGTGATAATTGTTACTTCCAATGGACATGACTTTACATTTCTTAACGTTAAATTTCACTTGCTACTTGCTAGCCCAACTTGATACTCTGTCTAGATCGGATTGCAGAGCCTCTTTCTCTTTGGTGGTTATTACTTTACTGGTAATTTGTGTGTGTCATCCGCAAACTTTGATACTTTACAAAGGAGGCCATCGTCTAAACCATATACATAAACAAAACGGGTCCCAAAACTGATCCCTGTGGTACGCCACTTTTTACATCGAGCCAGCTAGATGAAGCCCCGTTGATTATAACTCTCTGTTTTCGCTCCGGCAGTCAGTCTTTAATCCAACTGTGGATGCTAACAGAAATACTGTGCGTTTTTAATTTGTCGAATAATCGTTTAAGGGGTACTTATCGAATGCCGTCTGAAAATCTGGATAAATTATATAAACAGATCTACATTTGTCGTATTTGTTAAAAACGTCATGAAAGAAGTCAAGTAGATTAGTTGAACATGAACGTTTGTTACGGAAGCCATGTTGCGAATCTTTCATAATTTTGTTTCCTTCTAAAAATTTCATCACACTGTCGCGAATGATGGTCTCTAACAGTTCACACACACAATAGAAGTCAGGCTAATCGGTCTGTAGTTACCAGGTTGTGATTTGTCCCCTTTCTTGAATATTGGTGTTACGTTAGCATATTTCCAATCTGATGGGACTTTGCCGAGCGTTAAAGATTTGTGGAAAAGAATGTACAATGGTTTACTGATTTGATATTTGAGTTATCGTAAAATTCTAGGTGAAATTTTGTTTGGTTCCGGGGCTTTATTTATTTCTAGCTTATCATTTACGTGTACAACATCACTTTTGGTAATTATGAGTTAATCTATAACGTTTTGAGACATTTTATGTTCTGATGGCTGATACGCTGGAGAAGGAGGACGTCGAGTAGTAGAAAGAGGAGGAGGAGGAGGAGGAGGAGGAGGAGGAGAAAGAGAAGGAGAAACAGGAGAAACAGAAGGAGAAAGAGAAGGAAAAAGAGGTGGAGGAGGAGGAGGAAGAAGATGGAGGAGGACGAGGAGGAGGACGAGAGGGACGATGAGGAGAAGGAGGACGAGAAGGAAAAAGAGATGAGGAGGGGGACGAGAGAGGAGGAGGAGAGGGAGAAAGAGAAAGAGGAGGAGGAGGAGGAGGAGGAGGAGAGGGAGGACGATGACAAGGAGGAAGAGACATAGGAGGAGGAGGAGGAGAGGGAGGACGACGACAAGGAGGAGGAGAGGGAGGACGACAAGGAGGAGAGGGAGGATGATGACGAGGAGGAGGAGAGGGAGGACGATGACGAGGAGGAGGAGAGGGAGGACGATGACGAGCAGGAGGATGAGAGGGAGGACAATGACGAGCAGGAGGAGGAGAGGGAGGACAATGACGAGCAGGAGGATGAGAGGGAGGACAATGACGAGGAGGAGGAGGAGAGGGAGGACGATGACGTGGAGGAGAGGGAGGACGATGACGAGGAGGAGGAGGAGAGGGAGGACGATGACGAGCAGGAGGAGGAGAGGGAGGACGATGACGAGCAGGAGGAGGAGAGGGAGGACGATGATGAGCAGGAGGAGGGGGAGGAAGACGATGACGAGCAGGAGGAGGAGAGGGAGGACGATGACGAGCAGGAGG
>NC_134798.1:43351361-43353861 GCF_046742065.1 Oratosquilla oratoria
CTTTACCTCGTGGCCAATGGCAGACTCCCATTAGCCCAATACGCGTCATTTAAATGCGACTGTGATTGGTTGGGGGAAGAAAAGAGGCGTGACTTGTTCCGCCTCAGACAGCTGTGGAGGGGTAGTTGGGGAGGGGGAGGGGCAAAAGGCTCTTTTTCAGTTACAGTGAGGTACAGGGAGGGAGGGAGGGAGGGAGGGAGGGAGAGAAAGAGAAGAGATAGGTAGATAGGGAGAGACGACGGAGAAGAGAGGGAGAAGGAAGGAGAGAAGGAGGGAGAAAAACGAGGAAGTAAAAGGGGAGAGGGAGAGAAACGAAGAAGGAGAAGGAGGAGGGAGTGAAGGATGGAGAGGAGAGTGAGGAGAAAATGGTAGGGGAAAGGGAGGGAGAGGAAGAGAGAAGAGGTGGGAAGAAGGAGAAGGATGAGGGATTTATTTGTCAATGATAACCAGCGCTTCTATCCTTGGGGATAATAATATCGCACAGAAGAGGTGGAATCCTTGAGGAGGTGGAATACAAAGAGATTTAAGGAGGGATTGTAGAACTCAAAAGTTTAATAAAAGATTGCTCCGTAACTCTGGTCCGTAGAGGCGTCACTAAGGTTCCTAAAATATCTATTGCATAAAACATGCAGTCAGCACCCTATGTGGGGTGGGGATAGGCAGGGGGGGAGGAGGAGGAGAAGGAGAAGGCGGAGGAGAAGGAGGAGGCGGAGGAGGAGGAGAAGGAGGCGGAGGAGGAGGAAGGAAGGAGGAGGAGGGAGGAGGAGGGAGGAGGTGGAGAAGGAGGAGGAGGGAGGAGAGGGAGGAAGAGGAAAGAGGAAGAAGAAAAAGGGAGTAAGACTGTGACAAGGGAGGAGAGGGAGGAGAAGGAGGAGAGGAGGATAGGGAGGAGTGGGGAGGAGAGGGAGGAGAAGAAAGAGAGGGAGGAGAAGGAGGAGAGGGTGGAGGAGGAGTGGGAGAAGGGGGAGGAGAGGGAGGAGAGGGAGGAGTCGGAGGAAAGAGAGGAGTGGAAGAAGAGGGAGGAGTGGGAGGAGAGGGAGGAGAGGGAGGAGAGGGAGGAGAGGGAGGAGAGGGAGTTCAAGGGCACGGCAAGGTGGACTCTTCCTAACTCTCACCGACTCGTTCACTCTCACTCACTCTCACCAGCTTAGTGTAGGTGTGAGTGTACGCATACAAGCTCACACACACACACACACACACACACACACACACACACACACACACACACACACACACACACACACACACACACACACACACACACACACACACACACACACATTTGTGTACACACGTTTGAGCACGAAAAAATATACACAAGTCTACTTGTATGTATTTTTCACGCCTACATGTGTGAGTGTATTCTTATACAGGAACATAACTGGATAGTAAAAGACAGGATCCCACGAGCGTTGCTCCTACCCTGCACGCTACAATTATGTAAATACACGTATACGAAAATGCAGGAAAGCAGGCACGCGTGCGCACGCACACACACACACAAACACACACACGAGTTCTCTTTAGTCAAAATACATTATTGCATGCAGACGGTTCCTCCTCTTCCTCCTCCTTCTTCTTCTTCTCCTCCTCCTCCTCCTCCTCCCCTCCTTCTCCTCCTCCTCTTCCTTCTGTTCTGTTCTTTTCTTTACAATTGTAACACATTTTCTTCCCTCTTCCTCCTCCTCCTCCTCCCCTCCTTCTCCTCCTCCTCCTCTTTCTTCTCTTTTGTTCTTCTCTTTACAATTGCAACACATTTTCTTCCCTCCGAAGGCAGGGGGCCCAGAGCCTCAACTTAATTAAATCAATTGATGGCAAACCAGAATAAAATATCTGAATCCTCTTCACAGCCTGAGTTGGCCAAAATTACCTCAGTCTTTTGAACTCAAGCGACGTTCATCGGCTGACTAAAATCACTTGGCGGAAGACGAAAGAAAGAAGAAATAAAACAAAAGAAAAAAGAAAAGAGAAAAAAAGAAGAAGAAAACAGCTGATGGACAAGAACGAACCCCTGTAGGTAAATTAAGATAAAGTAGATAAACAAACAACCAGTCTAGTTAATCAACCTAGTTTTAACCTAGTTACTCTAAACCCATTTATTGCACTAACCCTCCTCAAGCCAAACCAAATCTCACGTTCTTAGCCAGAATAAAACCACACCTGAATCAAATCATCTGGTCTTGGGCAGACCAAAGACTACAGAGGACGCCACAAGGCTGAGAAGAAATGTCTTGCAAGCGCCATGTTTGCGCAGGAGAATCGAACTTGTAATCCTTGTAATTACATTCCTTATTTGGTACAAAGGCTCAGACCGTCTTGGTCTTAGTTGTTGTTATAGTGAAATTATGTCTCAGTTATACCTAGCCTGAAGGTGATCACACGCACACATACACACACACACACGCACACAAACACACACACACACAAACACATACACAAAAACATATACACACACAGATACATAAACACATACACATAAACACACAAACACATGCATTCA
>NC_134798.1:43363861-43366361 GCF_046742065.1 Oratosquilla oratoria
GTGTGTGTGTGTGTGTGTGTGTGTGTGTGTGTGTGTGTGTGTCCATATTGTGTAACACGTTGAAGTGAACTCTACAACTGCATCGGCGTGAAGTTCTCAAACATATTTTTGTCTATTTTTCCCTAAAACCCTTTCGCTCCGTTTCACGACTGTTTGGGTCCCTCTTCCAGTTGTCGCCAGTCGACTGGATTCAAATGAAAGAAACCCAATTTAAAACTTTCCTATTCATCATGGCTGTCGCCAAGTGATTTTATTCATACGAAGAAACCCTTCCAATTCTCTCCCCTCTCTTCCGATAAATGACTGAGTCTTCGTAGAATTTTTTGGAGAGGGGGCTGCGAGGGGTTCCAGGGGGCTGTGCGGGGGCTGTGACGGGGTTCCAGGGGGCTGTGAGGGGTTCCAGGGGGATGTGAGGGGACTGCGAGGGGGTTCCAGGGGGTTCCAGGGTGCTGTGAGGGGGCTATGAGGGGTTCCAGGGGGCTGCGAGAGGAGTTCCAGGGGGCTGTGAGGGGGCTGCGAGGGGGCTCCAGGTGACTGTGAGGGGGCTTCAGGGGGCTGTGAGGGGGCTGCGGGGGGACTGCAAGGGGGCTTCCTGTTATAAGAAGGGTGAGTTATGAGCCGAGATTAAAGGGAGAACCACCGACCTGTTATGGATGGATGCGCTAGGGGGGAGGAGGAGGAAGGGGAGGAAGAAGAGGATGAGGAAGATGAGGAAGAGGATGAGGAAATGGATGAGAAAGATGAGGAGGAAGAGGAAGAAGATGAGGAGGAAGAGGCGGAAGAAGATATGGAAGAGGAATAAGAAAAAGAATAATCTAATAAGAGGAGGAAAAGAAAGAAGAAAAAAGATGAAGAAGAGGAAGAGGAGGTGGAAGAGGAGGAGGAAGAGGATGAAAAAGATGAAGAGGAAGAAGGCGAGGAAGGAGAGGATGAAGAAGATAAGGAAGAGGAATAAGAAAATAAAGAAAAATCTAATAAGAGAGAGGAGGCGAAGGAGGAAAAGGAAGAAGAGGAGGAGGAAAAGGAAGAAGAGGAGGAGGAAAACGAAGAAGAGGAGGAAGAGGAGAAAAAATATATAAGTAAGAAGAAGAGGAGAAAGAAGAAGACAATACGGAGGAGGGTGAAGAGGAGGACAATGAGAAGGAAAAGAAGAAAGAGATGGAATACAAAAGGAAAGAAAAATTATACCAAAAGAAGAAGAAGAAGAAGAAAGAGGAAGAGGAGGAGGACGAGGGCCTCGGTGGACAAAGAGCTGGGAGAAGAATAGAGAAAGAAGAGAAGAACGGGGAGGAAGGGAAAGAGGAGGCATACAGAAGGAAGAGGAGTAGGAGAAGGAGAAAGAAAAGGGGTAGAAGGGAGAGGGGCAGGATTAATAGGAGGTGGTGGAGTAGGAGGAGGGGGAGAATAAAGACCAAGAGGAAGAAGAGGAGGAGGAGGAAAAGGAGGAGGAAGAGGAGAAGGAGGAAGAAAAGGGGTAGAAGGGAGAGGGGCAGGATTAATAGGTGGTGGAGTAGGAGGAGGGGGAGAATAGAGACCAAGAGGAAGAAGAGGAGGAGGAGAATGAGGAGGAAGAGGAGGAAGAGGAGGAGGGGAGGAGGAGGAGGAGGAGGAGGACCAGGTACAGGATGAGAAAGAGGATGAGCGGGAGAAGAGCAAAGAGGATGAAGAGAAAGAGATGGAAGGAGTACGGGTAGATGAGAGAGAGAGAGCGAGAGAGATTGGGTGCATTGCACCATGTAGAACGTAGAGTAGAATGATCTACTAACTACTCGTACTGCCGTGACATTTGCGGTGTGATGGAAGGAGGTAGGGAGGTACATGGAGGGAAGTGTGGAGGAGGAGGAAGAAGAAGAGGAGGAGGAGGAGGAGGAGGAAGAGAAGATAAAAGTTAGAGTCGTAGGGAGGGTATGGAGTGAAAGAAATACAGAAGAGGAAGGGAGGAAGAGAGAAGGAAGCTTGAGAAGAGAGGATGAGGAGGAGGATGAGAAGAGGAGAGACAAGGCAGAGGAGGGAGAGAGTAGAAAGGAAGAAAGAAGAGAGGAGGGAGAGGTGAGGAAATGAGAGAGGAAGGTAAGAAGGGAGAGAGAGAAGGAGGGAGAGAGAGAGAAGGAGGGAGGGAGAGAGAGGGAGGGAAGGAAGTGAAGGAGGGAGAAAGGGGTGAGGAGAGGGAGGAAAGGAGGTAGGGAGGGAGGTAGGGAGGGAGGAAGAGAGGGAGGAAAGGAGGTAGGGAGGGATGGAGGGAGGGAGAGAGGGAGGGAGGGAAGGAGGGAGGGAAGGTGGAAGGAAATGAGGGAAGATATTGTAAAATAAGTTAATAAAACTATATCTTCAGCACAGACACGTGCCATGAACTTCGTCTCCCACTGTGCAGTGCCGTGCAGTAGGGCACAAAAGTCCTGCACAAGATGGAAAGGGGCGAGGAAGGCACAGACAAGGAAATGTGTGGCCGACCTGGGACTGCAGACGTGGGAAGAGCGTCTATGGAGGAGGAGGAGGAGGA
>NC_134798.1:43371361-43378861 GCF_046742065.1 Oratosquilla oratoria
CCGCCCTCTCTCTCTCTTCCCGATTCTCTCTTTCTCTCTCTCTCTCTCTCTCTCTGCCCGCTTCTCTCTTTCTTTCTCTCTCCGCCCTCTCTCTCTCACTCTTTCTCTCCGCCTCCTCTCTCTTTCTATATCTCTGCCCCCTACCTCTCTCTCTCTCTCTCTCTCTCCCTTCTCACCCTCTCTCTGTCCGCCCCCTCTCTCTCTCTCCCTTTCTAAGCTTTATTAATTATATTCATATCATAACATATTGCTAGTATATTATCCTCATATTCAATAAAACATTAGCGAGGTTAGTGTAAAGATAAGGAAAATGAAATATAAAAGAAAAGGAAATGAGTGAGAAAAATGAAAGAAAAAGAAGAAAGGAAGCAAAGAAAAACAACAGTACTAAAAAGAAACAAAAGAAAAAGAAAAAAAGAAAAGAGAAAGAAACTTGGGAGGGTGGGGGGGGGGGCTACTTGCTTTCCTTCGAATTCTTTGTCCGACATTTTTTTGTCTCATTAACCGATCCTTATCCTCGCATTCGTCACGCTCGCCGCCACCCACCACCAACACCACCACCACCGCCACCACCACCTTTCCCGCCTTTTTCTCATTTTGCTACTCCTTTTCCTCCTCATCCCCCGCCTTTTTCTAGTCCTTACCTTCCCCTTCCTTCTTCTTTTCCTCCTCCCCCCGCCTTTTTCTACTCCTCACCTTCCTCTTCCTTCTTCTCTTCCACCTTCCCCTGCCTTCTTCTACTCCTTACCTTCCCCTTCCTTCTCTTCCTCCTTCCCCAGCCTTTTTCTAATCTTTACCTTCCTCTTCCTTCTTCTCTTCCTCCTCCTCCTCTTCCTCGACATCTACTTTCTCTACTTCTTTTACACTTTCCCCCTACCTCTTCGAATTTCTCCTCCTCCACTTCTCCTCCTTCTCCCACCTCTTCCTCTTCCTCTGAAAGTCTTACTATTCCCCTCTGCCTCCTCTTCCTCTTCCTCCTCCCTCTCTTCCTCCTCCTCCTCCTCTTGGCGCCAAACAATTTTTCCCATTGTTTCCAAGTGTGACCTTGAGGGCTGCACCTCGAGGGCCCAAGAATGGGAACAGAGGAGGAAAAGGAAAACAAAATTATAAAGGAACACAGTGAATTAACGAAGAGGAAAAAAAAAAAAGGATACAAAAATACATACACATACACTATATGACAATACACACACACACACACACACACACACACACGCGAATTTAAGAGCAAACTAGACACTGCGAGATACAAAGACGGGACACCAAGGAGCATAGCTCCCCTTCCCGTAAGATACAATTAGGTAAATACAACTATGTAAATACATACACACACACATATACGCACATACACGCACGCACACACACGCACACACATGCACACACACACACACACACACACACACACACACACACACACACACACACACACGACAGGATTGAAGATCCGCAGTTTTCCGTTCAGTTGGGCAAATTCCTGGAACGGCTCAATCTGGAACCATAAGCGATTTTAGGTTTAAGTATAATAAATGGAGAATATGAGACAGGAACCCACGAGCGTAGTGATATACGAGTCGTATATGAGAGTAAACACTTAGGAGGTCGGACGAAGGACTGGCCTGAGTCAGAATTGGGGGGAGGGGGAGGTGGGGGACTGAACAAGGATACGGTATGGTGGGGGGAGAGACTGGGGGTGTAAGAGACTGGGGGCAAAAGACAAAGAAAGGGGGTAAGAGACAAAGGAAGGGGGTAAGAGACAAAGGAAGGGTGTAAAAGACAAAGGGGGATAAGAGACCAGGGGGATTAAGAGACCAGGGGTTAAAAGACAAAGGAGGGGGGAGTAAAAGACAAGCGGGGAGTTGGAGGCAAATGGGAAGTGGGAGACAAAAGAGGGGTAAGAGACAAAGGGGGTATGACATTGTGGGTGATACGAGACAAAAGAGGGTAAGAGACAAAGGAGGGGAAGTAAGAGACAAAGGATGGAGGGTAAGAGATAAAGGAGGGGGAGTAAGAGACAAAGGGGGCGGAGTAAGAGACAAAGGAGGCGGAGTAAGAGACAAAGGATGGGGAGTGAGAGACAAGGGGGGAAGGAAGAGACAAGGGGGGATGGAAGAGACAAGGGGGGAAGGAAGAGACAAGGGGGCAAGGAAGAGACAAGGGGAAGGAAGAGACAAGGGGGGAAGGAAGAGACAAGGGGGAAGGAAGAGACAAGGGGGGAAGGAAGAGACAAGGGGGAAGGAAAAGACAAGGGGGGGAGGAAGAGACAAGGGGGGGAGGAAGAGACAAGGGGGGGAGTAAGAGACAAAGGGGGAGTAAGAGACAAGGGGGAAGGAAGAGGCAAGGGGGGAGTAATAGACAAGGGGGGAGTAATAGACAAGGGGGGAGTAATAGACAAAGGGGGAGTAAGAGACAAGGGGGGAGTGATGGACAAGGGGGGAGTCAGAGAAAAGAGGGGAGTAAGAGACAAGAGGGGGAGTAAGAGAAAAGAGGGGAGTAAGAGACAAGGGGGGTAAGAGACAAAGGGGGGGGGGAGAGTGTGGCTATCACAAAGTGTGCCGCCACTCTCTATTGTCTCCGGACCAAAGCGGACACCTTTCCTCTGGGTCTCTCGGTGCTGTTGGCCTCTGCCTCCATTGTCTCCTGACCGGAGAAGTGCGTGAGTTCCCCACTGACCCTAAAAATCTTTCGTTCATCTATTTTTACACACACTCACACACACACACACACACACACACACACACACACACACACACACACACACACACACACACACACATACACACACACACATATACACACACATATATATATATAAACATGTGTGTGTGTGTGTGTGTGTGTGTGTGTGTGTGTGTGTGTGTGTGTGTGTGTTACCATTCACCATTGCACTTGAATACGTGCTAACCTCGTGATCAACAGATGTTTCCCTTCCAGACGAGAGCTCATAGCTCGAATATAGACAAAATTATGGCCAATGTGTGCGTGCGTGTGTGTGCGTGTGCGTGTATGAAAAGTAGTTTGTAATACAGGACGTGGTGAACAACTTCTCTAAACGCTGAAACTACTTGTGGATCACTACTTATGTCTGGATTCTAGATTGAGAACACTATTTAGTGTGCACTGAGGTCTCTAGAACGCTCAATAGATCGCATCTAGGGCTTCTAGATGAATGTGCGCCGATGTGGCGTGTTCGGATTGGTCTCGCCTCGTTAATCCAAAGGACCCGGTTCGATTCCTAATGAATACCGATGACTGCCACTTGGCATGGCTATTTCTTAAATATTAATTTACATATTCTTTATTTCTTATTCTTATTTTGAATTAATTGTCGGCTTATGATTGTAGAATATTGGTAAGGAAATTACACGCACACAAACACACACACACAATTACACACACACACACACACACACACACACACACACACACACACACACACACACACACACACACACACACACACACACACACACACACACACACACACACACACACACACACACACACACACGAGTAAATAAGCTCAGTAGCTGGGACTCAAACCCTTGCATGAGCGACTGTATATCAGAAAGTAGGGACGATACCATTACGCCACGCCCGACCATACAAAATGAAACGACCTAAAACACGACCTGGTAGTTCCACCGATGGCACTAGGCGTGTCGCACTATGCATTCCATTTCAATTGGCCATCCGACAAGTTGTCGGATGGCTCGCCCGAATAAAGACTAGAGTGCCATCTGTGGAACTACCAGGTCGTGTTCTAGGTCGTTCCATTTTGTATAGTCAGGCGCGGCGTAATGGTGTCGTCCCAGCTTTGTAATAAGCAGTCGCTCATGCAAAGGTTCGAATCCCAACGGTAGAACTTACCAATCCATTTGTCAAAACAACACACATATATACATGCATACATATACACATATACACATATATAAATATATATATATATATATATATATATATATATATATATATATATACACATAATACATGTATACACTCTGATAGTTGACCGCCTCAGCATAGTGAGGTCATCAATAGACTGTGTTCTCCCAAGAGCCAGGCGATTTTATTCAGCTGTGTTGGAAAGATAGCAAGCCGATTAGAATATTGGTTTCCTGTTTATTTTCCAACAAACGATTTTCAAGATTATTACAATGTAATCCCACATTCAGACGCGTTCTTGTAGAGTATAATTTAGTCACACATAAGTTAGTTCATGACTCCTAACACCCATACTCTCTGATCATCTCTTTCTGTTTCTCTCAGTCTCTCCTGTTTGACCTACGATTAAATAGAACCATTGAATTACCTATTTCTATATGTTTTCTTATTCTTTCTACTTCTTAACTGTCTTTGCTTATTCTATCTTGTCACCAATGACTTTATCATAATATGAACTATATTTCATTTCTGAATATCTTATCTGGTCTTTCGTATACTTTAAGATAAATTTTATTCTAACTTCTGATTTTGGCATTCTGAGTTTAGCGTTTTCCTTGTTTGTGCATCTTCCACAAGCTGAGTGATAGGCTTAACCTGTCATCAATCGCTTGCGATATTGCTTGTCCCTTCACACACTTTCTTATATCTGGGCCTTGTATTTCTGAGTGGATGGCTGATCTATTTTTCCTACAGTAGAATACAACACAATACAATAAAATGCAATACAATAGCTGGATGGGGTCGTTAAATGGGGGAGATGGAGGAGTCTGATCCCCCTCTCACTCATCTGAACAAAATCAGCTGACTTTAGCCAAAACAAAATCAATCAAGGGTGCCAGCCACGAAGGCGCAGAGCCTCCAGGGAAGAGAAGAGTGCCACAGGATGTGTTCCGCATCTGCACAAAACTAATGACCCTTGATGAGTTCTGAAAGCCCATTTCCGCTGAGAGAGAGAGAGAGAGAGAGAGAGAGAGAGAGAGAGAGAGAGAACGAGAGAGCTAGAAAGAGCGGAAGAGGGAAAAGAGAGAAGAGAGAGGAGAGAGAGAGAGGAGAAAGAGAGAAGAGAGAGGAGAGAGAGAGAGGAGAAAGAGAGAGAGAGAAATGGAAGAAAACAACTCCGAGGCACTCTAATGGGCCTTCCTACAAATGTGGTCGGGAGGGTTGTGCATTAGATGTGTGGTTGCGGCCGAAGCCACCATCTTTGCTTTGTTTACTCAGACCTTTGTGTTCATGAGGCAAATCTGATAAAAAGGGGAAAAATAGAAAGAAGGAAAGAGAAATAGAGAGAAATTAAAAATAGTTAAAAAAAAAAAAAAAGAGGAATGGGAGGAGAAAGCTAAGGAGAAGGAAAAAAGTAAAAGGGTACGATAAAATGGAGGCAGAGAAGGAGGAAGAGACACGAGAAAGAAGAGGAAGAGGAAGAGGAAGAGGAGGGCACGCGAGATATAAAAGATGGAAGAGGAAACGGGAAGAGAAAGTAAATTTGAAAATTGGTGAGGAGGAGGGGGTAGGGGGAATGGGGGGAAAGGGGAGAGGGGGAAAGAGGAGTGGGGGAAAGAGGAGAGGGGGAAGGGGGAGAGGGGGAAGGGGTTGAGGGTAAGGGGAAAGGAGGAAGGGGATGGAGAAAAGGAAGGGGAGGGAGAAGAGGAAGGGGGTATGGGGGAAGGGGGAATGGGAATGGGGGAAGGGGAATGGGGAAGGGGAATGGGGGAAGGGGAATGGGGAAGGGGAATGGGGGAAGGGGAATGGGGAAGGGGAATGGGGGAAGGGGAATGGAGAAGAGGAATGGGGGAAGGGGAATGGGGAAGGGGAATGGGGGAAGGGGAAGGGGGGGAAGGGGAATGGGGGAAAGGGAATGGGGAAGAGGAATGGGGGAAGGGGAATGGGGAAGGGGAATGGGGGAAGGGGAATGGGGGAAGGGGAATGGGGGTTAAGGTGAAGGGAAATAGAGGGAAGGGGAATGGGGGAAAGGGAAGGGGGTTAAGGTGAAGGGAAATAGGAGAAATGAGAATGGGGAAAGGGGATGTAGGCTAAGGGGAAGGGGAAGAGTAGAAGGTTGAGAGGAGAAGGGGAGAGGGGGGAGGGAGGGCAGGGGGAGAGGGGGAGGGAGGGCAGGGGGAGAGGGGGAGGGAGGGCAGGGGTAGAGGGGGAGGGAGGGTAGGGGATAGGGAGGAGGGAGGGCAGGGGGAGAGGGGGAGCGAGGGCAGGGGGAGAGGGGGATGAAGGGTAGGGGATAGGGAGGAGGGAGGGCAGGGGGAGAAAGGGAGATGGGAGGGAGGCAGGGAGAGAAAGAGAGAGGGGGAGAGAAAGAGAGAGGGGGAGGGAGGCAGGGGGAGAAGGGGAGAGGAGGAAAGAGGCAGGGGGAGAAAGGGAGAGGAGGAGGGAGGCAGGGGGAGAAAGGGAGAAGGGGAGGGAGGCAGGGGGAGAAGGGGAGAGAGGCAGGGGGAGAAGGGGAGAGAGGGAGGGAAGCAGGGGAAGGGGAGAGGGGGAGGGAGGGAAGGGGAGAGGGGGAGGGAGGCAGGGGGAGAGGGGGAGGGAGGCAGGGGGAGAAGGGGAGAGGGGGAGGGAGGCAGGGGGAGAAGGGGAGAGGGGGAGGGAGGCAGGGGGAGGGAGGCAGGGGGAGAAGGGGAGAGGGGGAGGGAGGCAGGGGGAGAAGGGGAGATGGTAAGGGAGGCAGGGGGAGAAGGGGAGATGGTAAGGGAGGCAGGGGGAGAAGGGGAGAGGGGAGGGAGGGAGGGGAGAAGGGGAGAAAGGGAGACAGGGAGTGGGAAGGAGGGAATGGCAAGGGGGAGGGAGAAGGGGAGGGGGAAGGGGGGAGTGGGAAGGAGGGAATGAGAAGGGAGGAGGGGGGAATACGAGGTCTCGGTGGCCTGACAGGTATCTTGCTCGGGTGATGCCCCGCAATTATAGTATTCAAAAGAGAGAGAGAGAGAGAAAGACAGAGAGAGGGGGGGGGAAGAGAGAGGGAGAGAGAAGGAGAGAGGGAGAGAGAAGGAGAGAGGGCGGGAGGGGGAGAGGGAGAGAGAGGGAGGGAGGGGGAGAGGGAGAGAGAGAGAGGCCATTACTTAAGACCAAATTCGCCACCTTAGCCCTATGTGCTCGGAAATCCACGGCAGCACAAATATTTTTACATATAAATAGTTATGCGCGCGCACACACGCACACACACAGGAGTTCGGGATGTGTCGTGCAAGGTCACAGCATTACCCATAGATCGGTCATATATGAGCTCTGAGCTCTCTTCCGGGAGGGAAATTGCTGTCGATGACGAGACCAACACGTGATCCAAGACCATGGTGATATCACACACACACACGCACACACACTTGCTGGCGTAGTGGTTCTGTATTTGCTTGCTTGCTAACTCAGTGGTTTGAGTTCGATACCCGCCTTGGGCTGAAAAGCATCACAGCACAGCAAGCTGATACCCCGCTCTGTTGGACAAAGAGTTGAATATATATATATATATATATATATATATATATTATATATATATATATATATATATATATATATGTGTGTGTGTGTGTGTGTGTGTGTGTGTGTGTGTGTGTGTGT
>NC_134798.1:43383861-43406361 GCF_046742065.1 Oratosquilla oratoria
GCTTCTGGTATGTGCCTTCAGTTGAACAAAAACGGCCTGACATTAACCAGAGTAGTATACACAAATACATGTTAACCTTAGCGAGAGAGTAAGTTAAGTTACTTTAAGGTTACTGCAATCTCCATTTCAAGCCTTACCAAAGGTCTCACAGAGTCTAAAGGAGCATTTATACGGTCAAATCTGGTTTGTCAAACAAGTGTTTGAAGTCTTGTTTGATTGACCATGTGAATGGGGTATTTGGTTGTCAAACATGTTTGACAAACGTGTTTGACAAACAAATACCCCATTCACACGGTCAAACATCACTTCAAACACTTGTTTGACAAACTGTTTGAACGTGTAAATGACCCTTTGATCCCTACCGTCTACTGATGAGGATTCGGTATAACGTCACGAACACCCCCTATCTATCAGGAGGCTAAGACGTGCCCTTTACAAAGGAATTTTTAGCGTGGAATTTAACAAACCATACCCTTGGTCTAACTCGCTGGCGGCAGGGTCCGATCTACCGTCACCTCGACCACCGCCGCAAGTATCGACGCTCTAACTCGTCCGACCAGCGTCTACTACCTTGATAAAAATCACCTGACGCAGCAATCATCTATACAATGCGCCAATGCACCTGAAGGGTTGAGACCAAGGTCAAGGCTAGTGGAGCCACTTTAAGACCCACAGGGATCTCGGTCTTGCAAAAGGTCTCCCGGTCTCCCACGCTTCAAGGGGA
This sequence comes from Oratosquilla oratoria, assembly GCF_046742065.1. Classification (NCBI taxonomy): domain Eukaryota; kingdom Metazoa; phylum Arthropoda; class Malacostraca; order Stomatopoda; family Squillidae; genus Oratosquilla; species Oratosquilla oratoria. The sequence continues at coordinate 43,384,586 of NC_134798.1, forward strand.
TCGAAAAATATCCCCTGGGGGACTTCGCTCGAGTCTTCAGCGGGTCTTCGAGCTCTCTCTCTCTCTCTCTCTCTCTCTCTCTCTCTCTCTCTCTCTCTCTACCCATCTCTCTCTCTTTTATTTTTCTATTATTTTCTTATTTCAATTCGTTTTATTTTTCCATTGTAAAGGAAGAACCCCACACACCTTGTGCATTCATCGGGTGTAGCAAAGCTATTGTAGCCGGTCCTGCTTCGGACCCAATTACATTCAGTTTGTTATGTTATACACACTGTGCGACAAGTCATAGAAGGTATCTAAGGATAAATCACCGTATCTATACAGATAACGTATATCATATTCTGAAAATGGCGGTAAATGATGTCACTATATACATGAAAACGAATCAAACCAACATCGATAAATATATTAAATATCGTATACTTATTACTATTGTATTGAATTATATATATATATATATATATATATATATAAATATATATATATATATATGTGTGTGTGTGTGTGTGTGTGTGTGTGTGTGTGTGTGTGTGTGTGTGTGTGTGTGTGTGTGTGTGTGTGTAACCAACATAAAGCACGGCAGATGGGCAAACTAAAAGCGACTCCCTTACGCCAGGAGGCGCTTAGCTGCGGCCGAAGCCACCATCTTCGACCTCCTAGCATCGACTGAAGGTGAATCTCGAGCAGGAGCGTCGAGGTCGACCGAGGCGTCACGGGGGCGGGGCTGCTGCGCCTCTTCAGATTAGAGAGCGGAAGGTGGGCGGGGAGGGGGAGGTGGGCGGGGGGGAAAGAGATGATCACGGGGGAGGGGGGAGGGGGAGAGGGGGAGGGGGAGAGGGGGAGGGGAAAGGGGGAGGTGAGCGCGGGGGAGAGGGGGAAGGGGCGAGGTGAGCGCGGGGGAGAGGGGGAAGGGGGAGAGGGGGGAAAAGGGGAAAGAAGGGTAAAGATGCGTGGGGGCAGGAAATGATGAAGAGGAAGAATATGAAAAGCAATAAGGAGACAGTGATGATGATAGGGTAGTGATGATGATGATGATGATGATGGCGATGGTGGTGATGATGATGGTAGAGATTATATTGGTGGTGATAACGATGGTGATGGTAGTGATAACGATATTGGTGGTGGAGATGATGGTGATGACGGTTGTGATGGTGATGGTGATTACGATAATGATGACAAGAAGAACACGAATAAAAAAACAATAGCAAGACAAACCAAAAAAAAAAGAACAAAAAGACAAAAAACAAGGAACTGAACAAGACAAGAAAAATATTTAAAAAAAGAAGAAAAAAGAAGAAAAAGAAATAGAAGTAGTTTCAGTTCTGGTTGGCGTGGGGCAGAGATTTGGCTAAATCGGAATTCTTTCCTAGTGGGTCCCCCCCTCCCCCTCTTCCCCTCCCCCCCATCCCTCCATCTCCCGATCTCTCGGTTCTTTTCTCACTGCACCTCGGATGACGTCATACCATCTCACGCTGTTTTAATGACGTCATGGCTATGCATATAACACATGACAAAGTGATGTTATTATATCATGTCAAAGAAGGTTATACTGGGTTGAATTGATTTAGGTTAAGTAAAGTTAAGTTAGATTAAGTCAAGTTAGGTTAAGTTAAATTGGGTTAAGGTTAGGTTAGGTTAAGGTTCAGCTAGGTTAATTAAACTGAGTTATGTTAAGGTTAGGTTAGATTAAGTAACGTTAACTTAGGTTAAGTTTGGTTAGGTTAATTATTACGAAGTCAGAGAAGGGACTAAAATTGGGGAAAGGACCTCTTGAGAAAGACTTCGACTTTTGCGTAGGATTTCATTCGGTCCTTCACCGGCCCCAGTAGGATCCCAGCCAACTCCCAAATACGGAGACCGGCCGTCAGACTGGGAGTGGGAGTGGGAGTGGGAGTGGGAGTAGGTGGCGCAGCACGAAAAGTGGCGGCCGTGTGTGGTGAAGTGTGCTGAATGTACAATGTAAGGTTTTTCTACGGGGCATGATGTGGTGTGATGTGGTAGAGTGTAGTGTGATGTAGCATGGTGCGGTGTGATGTGGTAGTGTGGCGTAATGTGGTAGTGTGGTGTGATGTAGTGTGGTGTGATGTAATGGGACGTGATGTATTGGCGTGATGTGTGATATGGTAGAGTGTAGTGTGATGTATTATGGTTTGGTGTGGTGTAATGGGTGTGATGTGGTAGTGTGGTGTGGTGTAATGGGTGTGATGTGGTAGTGTGGTGTGATGTAATGGGGCGTGATGTGGTAGTGTGGTGTGATGTGGTATGATATGATAGAGTGTAGTGTGATGTAATGGGACGTGATGTGGTGGTGTGATGTGTGATATGGTAGAGTGTAGTGTGATGTATTATGGTTTGGTGTGGTGTAATGGGTGTGATGTGGTAGTGTGGTATGATGTAATGGGGCGTGATGTGGTAGTGTGGTGTGATGTGGTATGATATGGTAGAGTGTAGTGTGATGTAGTGTGACGTAGTGTGGTGTCGTGCAATGGGATGTGATGTGGTAGTGTGGTGTGACGTGGTAGTGTGGTGTGATGTGGTAGTGTGGTGTGATGTGGTAGTGTGGTGTGATGCGGTAGTGTGGTGTGATGTGATAGATTGTAGTGTGATGTAGTATGGTGTGGTGTAATGGAGCGTGATGTGGTGGTGTGGTGATGTAATAGTGTGATGTGACGTGGTAAAATATAGTGTGATGTAGTGTAGTGTGGTGAGGTGTAATGGGGTGTGATGTAGTGGTGTTGTGTGATGTGACTGGTCTGGAGTTATGTAATGTAGTGTGATGTATTAGAGTGTGATGAGGTGTGGTGTATTAGATAGGAGTGTAGTGTGATGTAGAGTATGGTGGTGTGGTGAAGCTAAGTTTACCAGCGCTTCTATCCTTATGACGACAAGGTGACACCGCAACGCTGATGTCGCAAAGAAATAATGTGAAATGGAAAATAATGTGGTGAGGTGATGTGGTTTGGTGTGATGAAAGAGTGCTGTGGTGTAGACATAATGGTAAGGTTCTATTTGCATCTCTCTCTCTCTCTTTCTCTCTCCATATGGGATAATGGTTGTGAAAGCTCTATGCATTCAATATTCCACAGATTTTATAAAGACACACCTACGGACCAGAGTGATTTATGGTTATTTTATTGTTGGATATTGTTATCTCCCCCCCCCAAAAAAAAAAGAAGAAAAAAAAAAAAAAGAGGATGATAATTTTTAAGTTCTACTCGCCATCCTTCTTAAGGACTCACCTCCCCGGTGCAATATCATTGTCCCCCAAAGGACAGAAGCGCCGGTTATCTCTGACGAAATACAAAACAATATACCGTTGGGGTCTATTCTGAGAAAACCAAAAACGGCCACGCCCACAAATATGACGTGTCACTCTGTGATTGGATAACGAGACAACCTTCGCCAAAAACAAATTCCAATCAGCGCCTAAAGGACCTCATCCTCTAAGACCTGTAGGCCAATCACAGGCCAGGAATTGATAGGACTTCATCCTCGAATACCTGTCGACCAATCGCAAGCCTGGAATCATGGAAAAGGGGGTGGGGCTTCTCTGACATCAAAATAAACAGACGACAGCTGCTGACAAGAGGAGTGTCAGGTGCTATTTCTGTCAGCCGTGATGCAGTTGTCAGCGTTGTCAGTAGTAATTACTGTGTGTGCCCGCACGGGAAGTGGACCAGGTGGGGTGGGAGTGGTGGGAGTTGTGGGAGGGTGGGAGGAGCGTCGAGTGGAGGGGGGTGGAGGGGGGGTGAGAGAGGAAAAGGAAAGGGGGGAGGGGTGGGGAGGATAATTGTCCTTAGGTGAGTTGGGTTGATTTGGGTTCAGAGGAAACCCACGAAGCAACGTGGGAGCGTGGGAGCGTGGGAGGACTCCCAGTGGGTGTCGGGGTTGAGGGAGGGAGGGAGGGAAGGAGGGAGGAGGAAGGAGGGAGGGAATGAGGGAGGTGTATCCTTGCACAATCCCCTACATTTGTTGCTGCTAACAGGTGCAATGGACAGGAAATAAAAATGATAGAAAGGCGATGGATGGAGAATGGATGGGTGGGGAGGGGGAGGGGAGGTGATGGATAGGGAAGGCGAGTGGAAGGGAAGGGATGGGACAGGAGTGAAAGGGAGTGCAGGAGAGGAGAGGCTGAGGGAGGGGAGGGGAAGGGAGGAGATGGATAGGGAATGGGAGCGGAGGGGTAGGGAGTGAAAGGGAGTGCAGGAGAGGAGAGGCTGAGGGAGTGGAGGGAGGGGAAGGGAAGGGGAGCGGAGGAAAAAGGAGGGGATGGGAGTGAAAGGAAGTGAAGGAGTGGAGAGGCGGAGGGAGAGGAGGGGAAATGAGGAGAGGCGGAGGGAGGAGAGGGTTAGAGGGAAGAGGCAGAGGGAGGGGAAGGGTGGGGAAAGGAGGGAAATGTGAAAGAAAGAATAATTGGAGGAAAATGAGGGTAAGAGGGGATAGAAAAGGGAGTGGACGGAGGGGAAGGAGCGGAGGAAAAGGAAACAGGAGGGGAGAGACGGGAATTGGAGGGGAAGAGAGGAGGGGTGAGAGGAAAGAGGAAAGGTGAGAGGAGGAGAGAAGAAGGAAAGTAGCAAGGAAAAAAGTTATAGAACGGGAAAGGGAAGGGGAGGAGACGGGAAGGGGAAGGGAAGGGGAAGAGACGGGAAGGGGAAGAGAAGGGAAGGGAAAAGGAAGGAAAAGGGAAGGGGAAGGGAAAGGGAAGGGGAAGGGGAAGGGAAGGGGAAGGGAAGGGAAGGGAAAGAATGAGTAATTGGAGGGAGGGGAAGAGGAGGAGGAGGAGGATGCTGTGTGATGTATAGTACTCCCTGGGATTCTATGATATTTAGAGGGACCAGAGGTATGGTTACTGTCCTTGGAAGAGATGGGAGTGGTGGGAGTGGTGGGAGTGGTGGGAGGGTGGGAGGGGGAGAGGGGGAATGGACTTAGGGACGTAGATGGTGGCCAGGGAAAGGATCTAAGCCAAGGGCACACATGCATATAAAGGCCAGGGATGCTGTTGTTGTTGTTATTATTGTTGTTGTTATTGTTGTTGCTAGTTGGAGTTCTTGCGGTGATGGTGATGGTTATGCTAAGATTGACAGTAATGGTGGTGGTAATGGTGATAGTAACGGTAGGATTGGGTAGTGGTTGTGGTAGTGGTTGTAGTGTTGGTGATAGTGGTGGTGATAGTGATGGTGATAGTGGTGAAGGTGGTACTGGTGGTGGTGGTGGTAGTGGTGAATGTAGTGGTAGTGGTTGTAGTAGTAGTAGTATTGGTGGTAGTGGCGGTGGTGATGGTAGTGGTAGTAGTAGTGGTAGTGGTGGTAGTAGTGGTGGTAGTAGTGGTGGTGGTAGTGGTGGTGGTAGTTGGGTTTGCATCCCAGAGTAGCATAGCAAATCTTGCAGACAGATATGAATTCATTACAGATTAGTGAGAAGCGAGGGCAAGAAAGGGAGAGGAGGAAAATAAAGAGAGGAGGGGGGAAGCGAAAGGAAGAGTGGGAAGGAGGAGGAGAAGGGAGAGGAAGAGAAGGGAGGAGGAAGAGCAGGAGGAAGGGTGGGGAGGAGGAGGAAAGAGGAGGAGGAAGAGTGGGGAGGAGGTGGAGGAGGAGGAGGAGGAGAAATAGGAAGAGAGGAGAAGAGGAAGAGGAGACCGAGAAAGGAAGGGGGAGGATGATGATGATAAGGAGTAAGATGAAGACACAAATAAGTAAATTAATGAATAAACAAATAAACAAAGAAAACAAGGTGACCCAAGGCTAGAAAAAATATATATCCTTGTACAGTTCAACCCTTTCGTTTGCCGCCAGGTGATTTTATTCAGATGAGAGGATGTGCTCAACGTATTAGAAGCATTGAGCTCATTCAAGACATCTGGCGCTTGCCATAACAAAGTATTTAAAGTTTGCCACAGTTTGGTCCTGATTGGGTATTTAACAGGTGAGGAAGGACGAGGAGGAGGAGAAGAAGGAGGAGGAGGAGGAGTTGGGAGAGGAAGAGAGGGGAGGAGGAAAAGGAGATGGAGGGAGGGAGGGAGGAAGGGTGATGGAGTGTGAAGGCATGCAGGAGGGAAGGAGGAAGGGAGGGAGGGGGCGGAATGAATGGAGGAGGGAGGGGGAGGGAGAGGGGGTAGAGGTCACGTGGGAGAAAGGAGACAAAACAGGTCACAACAGGTCAGCAGGTTCGTGGGGTTAGCCAACTCGCACAGGGAGGACGAGGGTGAGGTTGAGGGCGAGGATGATGACGATGATGAAGATGAGTGTACACACACACACACACACACACACACACACACACACACACACACACACACACACACACACACACACACACACACACACGCACGCACGCACGCGCACACACACACACACACACATATATTAATATATATATATATATATATATATAGATATATATAAATATATATATATATATAAATATATATATATATTACAAAACTGTTTCATGGTCCTCGCGCAGCCAAGTGGCAATGAGTCATCACATAAGGGAATCTCAGTGCGTCTAGGACTACGAGTGTGCACGAAATTAATAAATGAATAAATATATACATAAAACAAATAGAATAAAAACAAATAAACTAAAATGATAAGAAATAAGTAAACAAATAAATGAAAAAATAAAAACAAGTTTTTGTTACGAGAAGAACATTTCCAAGAACAAACGTTAGTTACACCTTACTACGATTATCTTTATTTAGTTTAATTTCATTTCATTTTATCTTGTATTATTTCGTTTAAATTCCAACTTCAAAATCATTAGCACCAGAAACCTGTAAACCAATATGCCCCTCAGCACCATTTCCCCTGGTGTCATTTTCACCAAACGCTTACAGCGTGAGCGTAGCCCATCGTGTGACCACCAGTTGATGGAAATGGCCAACTTAAGTTGACGATATCGCCAACTTAAGTTGACGATATCGCCAACTTAAGTTGACGATATCGCCAACCAAAGCTGACAATATCGCCAACTAAAGCTGACGATATCGCCAACTAAAGCTGACGATATCACCAATAAAGCTGACGATATTGCCAACTAAAGCTGACGATATCGCCAACTTAAGTTGACAATATCACCACCTTAAACTGACGATATCACTAACTTAAGCTGACGAAAAAATTGACGGGGTCTTTAGGGTAGTGGGACGAGGGAGGCCAGGAGGTGGTGGTGGGTGGGGTGGGGGGCTTGAGATTATGGGATTGGGGGGGAGGAGGGGGAAGGATTGAAGTTGGGGGGGATGGTGGGAATATAATGGCTAACACCTGTGAGAGCCCGACCCTTTCAACCCCGCGGTGCACTTTATAGCCTTTATTAAGGCTTTTGTCATATTAATTTAATTGACCAATATGGCGCCTTCGGACACCATTACTTCTTTACAGGGCCGTAGCCAAGAATTAAATTTTGGGGGAGGGGGGCTAATTATGCTTTAGGGGGGGCTGCCGTTGTACTGTGCCCACATACACATATAATATATAATCATTGATATTTGATATGCCTGTAATGATAGCTACAATTTTATATTTTATGTATATACATTATGTATCACAAATTCACCATAAACTTAGGTTATTTTTCTAAGTTTTCCGGTGTAGTGTATCTATAATACTTTTGAGTAAAAATCAATTTGGGGGGGGCTAATTGGATTTTGGGGCCTAAGCCCCCATAACCCCCCCCCCCGTGGCTACGGCCCTTTTTCTTTATATGCTTAATCAAGGGTGACCCCAGGTGATTTTATTCACCCACAGGGTGACCCCCCGGGACTGAAGCAAGGGTGACGTGGGTGAGGATGCTTCACCCTGGGGGATCCACGGATGGAGAAGCTGGGGCGGGGGGTGGGGGGAATACCCCAAGGGTCAGATGATTTATTGTCGTGTTAGTGATGAATGATTATCGTGAGAGGAGTGGTCAAGTGAAAGGGGAGTCGAGTGATAGTGAGAGTTGAGAACAGTGTGAAAGTGAGAGTTTTTCTATGAGAGTATTACCTGAGAGTTTTTCGTGAGAGTTTACTGTGAGAGTTTTTCGTGGGAGTCTACTGTGATGGTTGAAGGGGAACGTGAGAGTAAATAAAGAGATGGTAGTGTAAGAGGAGGAGGAGGAGGAGGAGGAGGAGTACGATGTGATTGGGATATAGTGGAGAGAGAGAGAGAGAGAGAGAGAGAGAGAGAGAGAGAGAGAGAGAGAGAGAGAGAGAGAGAGAGAGAGAGAGAGAGAGAGAGAGAGAGGAAGAGATGAATAAATTCGAAGCAGATGTTAGAGTTGAGAGGAGAAAAGAGAGAAGAGAGATGAAAAGTGGAAAAGGTGCGAGTTAATAGGAAGACAAGGAAGATGAAAAAAGAGAAGGAGAAGGAGAGGGAGAGAGAGAAGTAGGGAGAGGGAGGGAGGAAGAGGGAAGAAGAGGGAGGGAGAGGGAGGGAGCGAAAGGGAGGGAGAGGGATGGAGAGGAAGAGAGGGAGAGGGAGGGAGAGAACACTTGCAGGATCGTGCAAAGCCTCGGGCGACATAGCCCGGCTGGCTGCCTGGCTGGCGGCTTGCGGTGTTGTGTCGGGAGGAGGAAGGAGGAGAAGGAAGAGGAGGAGAAGGAGGAGGAGGAGGAGGAGGAGGAGGAGGAGGAGGAGGAGGGGTGGTAGAGGGAAAAAGAGGAGGAGAAGGGAGATGGGGGACACGGAAAGGGAGGAAGGAGGGAAGTAGAACGAGGAGGAGGAGGAAGAGCTGAGGAAGAAGAGGAGGAAAACGTGAAGAAGATAAGGAAGATGAGACGGCGGGGGCGGAGAAAGACGAGGAGGAGGAGGAGGAGGAGGAGGAAGAACAAAGGAAAACAGAGGAGGGGAGGAGGAGGGGAGGAGGAGGGGAGGAGGGAGGAGGAGAGAGATAGGAAGGCGGAAGAGGGAGAGGAGGGAGAAGAGAAGGAGGAGGGAGATAGGAAGGAGGGAGAGGGGGAGGAGGAAGGGAGAGGAGGGAGGAGGGGGGAGGAGGAGGAGGAGGAGGAGGAGGAGATAGAAAAGTAAATAACAATAACGGGGACAGGGAGTACGGGAGGAAGGAGGGAGGAAGAGAAGAAGAGAGGAAGAGGGGAGGTAAGGAAATATGAAAAAGAGGAAGTAAACGGGGAAGAGGATAATAAAAATAATAATAAAAAAAAAACGAAGACAGTGGAAATGGTGACACCATCACCATCGTCACCACCAATGCTACCACCGCCACCACCACCACCACCAGTCTCCACCACCACCAGTCTCCACCACCATCCTTGTCCTCTCCCACCACCACTACCACAAGTGCCATTTGTACGGAGGGTGAAGGTGACGTCCGAAGGCTTCTTTTTCCTCCTCCTCCTCCTCCTCCTCCTCCTCCTCCCCTGTCTACTCCATTATTACTGACAAATAATGAGTACGAAGAGGGCGTCGACGAAGATGGGGAGGAGGGCGAAGGGTAAAGCGGACGAAGAGAGGAGAGGAAGAAGAAGAAAGGAATGAGAGGAGAGGGAGGTGGAGGGAGGAAGAGGGAGGAGTAGGAGTGGGACAAGGGAGGAGGACGAGGGAGAGAGAGGAGGGAGGAGGGAGGAGGGAGGATGAGGAGAGAGGGGAGGAGAGAAAGAGAGGAGGAAAGGGAGAGGAAGAGAGGAGGAGAGGGAGGAAAAAGAAAGGAGGAGGGAGGAAGAGGAGGAGAGAGAAGGAGGTGAGAGGAGGGAGGAACAGAAGGAGAAAACAAGGAGTAAAGGGGATGAGGAGAGAGACAAAGAGTGAGAAGGAGGAGGAGATAAAGTAGGAGGGAGAAGAGGAAGGAGAGTGGGGAGAGGAAGAGGAAGGAGAGTGGAGAGAGGAAGAGGAAGGAGAGAGGAAGAGGAAGGAGAGAGGAAGACGAAGGAGAGAGTAAGAGAAAGGAGGAAGGAAGAGGGAGGAAGAGGGAGGAGGAGTGAGGAGAAAGGAGTAGGAAGGACAGGAGGAACAGGGACAGGCGAGGAGGAGGTGGAGGAGGGATAGAGGCGAAGGAGCAGAGAGAGGAGGAAGAGGGAGGAGGAGGAGGAGGAGGATAATGACAAGGAAACTGAGTAAGAGGAGGAGGAGAAAGGTGCGGAGAGGGTGGAGGCTGTGGTGGCGATGATGATGATGGTGGTGGTGGTGGTGGTGGTGGAGCATTAAGGTAATCAGTCCAGGTGGAGGCGGATGCTGAGGTGTCGTCATGTAGGTTGCGGCAGGTGTTGTGGGGGAGGGGGGATGTGTTGTGGGGGAAGGGGGATGTGTTGTGGGGGAAGGGGGATGTGTTGTGGGGGAGGGGGGATGTGTTGTGGGGGGATGTTGTGGGGGTAGGTGTTGTGGGGAGAAGTGTTGTGGATGGGTGTTGTGGGGAGAGGTGTTGTGGGGAGAGGTGTTGTGGGGAGAGGTGTTGTGGGGAGAGGTGTTGTGGATGGGTGTTGTGGGGAGAGGTGTTGTGGATGGGTGTTGTGGGGAGAGGTGTTGTGGGGAGAGGTGTTGTGGGGGGAGGTGTTGTGGGGGAGGTGTTGTGGGGAGAGGTGTTGTGGGGAGAGGTGTTGTGGGGGGAGGTGTTGTGGGGGAGGTGTTGTGGGGAGGTGTTGTGGGGGGAGGTGTTGTGGGGGGAAGGTGTTGTGGGAGTAGGTGCTGGGGTGGGGGAGCTGGCGGGATAGGAGTTAGAGAAGATGGACGGGTAGTTTGAGGGAGTGCAGGAATGAGAGGGGGGAAGAGGTTGAAGTGGAGTGGGTGGAGGAAGGGGAGGAGGAAAAGGGGGAGGAAAAAGGGGAGGAAGAAGAGGGAGAGGGAGGGGAGGAGGAGGGGAGGGAGAGGAGGGGGAAGTGAGATGAGGGGGAAGGGAGATGAGGGGGAGGGGAGGGAGAGGGGAGAGGAGGGGGAAGGGAGAGGAGGGAGAGGGTGAGGAGGGGAAGAGGAGGGAGAGGGTGAGGAGGGGAAGAGGAGGGAGAGGAGGGGGAGAGGAGGGGGAGAGGAGGGGGAGAGGAGGGGGAGGGGAGGAAGAGGAGGGGGAGGGGAGGGAGAGGAGGGGGAGGGGAGGGAGAGGAGGGGGAGGGGAGGGAGAGGAGGGGGAGGGGAGGGAGAGGAGGGGGAGGGGAGGGGAGGGGAGGGAGAAGAGGGGGAGGGGAAGGAGAGGAGGGGTGGGAGGGAGAGGAGGGGGAAGGAGAGGAGAGGGAGGAGGATGAGAAAGAGGAGGAAGAGAGAGAGGAGGAGGCGGAAGAGGGGGAGGAAGGAGACTGAAAGGGAAGAGAAGGAGAGGGGGCGAGGAGGAAAAGGGTGGGGAAAAATAGATGGAACATGAGAAGAATAGGAGATGGAAGAGGAGGAGGAGGAGGGAAGAGAGGCAGGAGGGGAGAGGGAGGAGGAGGAGGGAAGAGGGGCAGGAGGGGAGAGGGAGCAGGAGGAGGAGGAAGCGAAGGAGGAAGAATAAGCATATAATATAGAAGAAAACGATGAGAACAAAGATAGAAGTGGAAGTTGAGGAGGAGGAAGAGGAAGAAAAGGAGTAGGGGAGGGGAGGGGAGAAATAAAGAGATAGAAGGATAAAGAGGAGGAAGAGGTACAAGGATAAAGAGGAGGAAGAGGAGGAGGGAGAGGAGGAGAAAGAAGAGGAAGAGAGTGGGAGGAGGAGGAGAGTGGGAGGAGAAGGAGAGTGGTAGGAGGAGAGTGGGAGGAGGAGAGTGGGAGGAGGAGAGTGGGAGGAGGAGGAAGATGGGGAGGAGGAGAGTGGGAGGAAGAGGAAGACTGGGAGGAGGAGGAAGAGTGGGAGGAGAGGAGGAAGAGTGGGAGGAGAGGAGGAAGAGTGGGAGGAGAGGAGGAAGAGTGGGAGGAGGGGAGGAAGAGTGGGAGGAGGGGAGGAAGAGTGGGAGGAGGGAGGAAGAGTGGGAGTTGGAGAAGTGGGAGTGGGAGAAGTGGGAGTGGGAGAAGTGGGAGGGGGAAATAGGAGTAGGAGACGAACGAGGTGGAGGAAGAACAGAAGGATAGATATAAAGAGAAGGATAAAGAGAAGGATTAAGAGGAGGAGGAGGAGGATAAAAATAAAGACAAGGATAAAGGTCAAGAGGAGGAAAAAGAGAAAGAGGAAATTGAGTAGGAGGAGGAGGAGAAGTAAGAAGAGGACGAGGAAAAGGGGGAGGAGGAAAGGGGGAGGAGGAAAAGGAGGTTGTGATGGATATGGAGAAGGAAGGAGGAAAAGGAGGAGGGTGAGGAGGAGGAAGAGGGGGAAGAGGAGAAGGAGGAAGAGGAGGAGTAGGAGGAAGAGGAGGAGAAGAGGAAAAGGGAAGGGGGAGGGAAAAGGGAAGGGGGAGGGAAAAGGGAAGGGGGAGGGAAAAGGGAAGGGGGAGGGAAAAGGGAGGAAGAGGAGGATGAGGAAGATGAGGAGGAGGAAGATGAGGAGGAGGAAGAAGAGGAGGAGGAAGAGGAGGGAAGGAGGAGGAAAAGGGGAGGAAGAGGAGGAGGAGGAAGACGAGGAAGAACACACAAAGGAACACAAAGGAAGAACAAACAACAGCAGGCCTACTGGCCCTAACGAGGCTGTTTGTGTTTACTAAACTAAACTACAGTTAAGAAAACAGGTCAGAAGATGAACTAACACTACTGCTACCACTATTCTATCCAATTGCAATTAAATGCAGGAGGAGGAAGAGGAGGAAGAAGAGGAGGAAGAGGGGAGGAGGAGGAAAAGGGAAGGAGGAAAAGGTGAGGAGGAGGAGAAGGTGAGGAGGAGGGGAGGAGGAGGAGGAGAGGAGAAGAAAAGGGGAAAGGGAGGAGGAGGAAAAGGGAAGTAGGAGGAAAAGGGGAGTAGGAGGAAAAGGGGAGGAGGAAAAGGGGAGGAGGGGAGTAGGAAGAAGAGAAGGAGGAGGAGGAGGAGGAGGAGGAGGTGAGGGAGGCTGTGGTTGATTTATCTGTTGTGGAGTGTGGAAACCAGTTCGCGGATGTTGTTGGCTCAAGACGCACTCCTCCTCCTCCTCCTCCTCCTCGGCGACGTCGACCGCCGGCGGCGGTGATGGAGGTTGCTTACGACCACAGATGCAGTGTCGGCGGCACAGGTGCGGTAGGATAAAGAGGAGGAGGAGAAGGAAAAGGAGGGGAAGAGGAGGAGAAGAGGAAGAGGGGAAGAGGAGGGGAAGAGGAGGGGAAGAGGAGGGGAAGAGGGAGGAGAGAGGAGGGAGGAGAGACGAGGGGAGAGGAGGAGGAGGAAGAGGAGGAAAAGGAGGAAGAGGAGGAGAAGGAGGAGAGGGGGGAAGAGCAGGAGAGGGAGGGGGAAGAGGAGGGGGAAGAGGAGGAGGAGAGGGAGAGGGAGAGGGAGGGGGAAGAGGAGGAGGAGAGGGAGAGGGAGGGGGAAATGAAGGAGGAGAGGGAGAGGGAGGGGGAAATGAAGGAGGAGAGGAAGAGGGAGGAGGAAAAGGAGGAGGAGAGGAAGGGGGAGGAGGAGGAGGATAGGGAGGGGGAGGAGGAGGAGGAGGAGAGGGAGGGGAAAGAGGAAGAGAGGGAGGGGAAAGAGGAAGAGGAGAGGGAGGGGAAAGAGGAAGAGGAGAGGGAGGGGAAAGAGGAAGAGGAGAGGGAGGGGAAAGAGGAAGAGGAGAGGGAGGGGAAAGAGGAGGAGGAGAGGGGGGAAAGAGGAGGAGGAGAGGGAGGGGAAAGAGGAGGAGAGGGAGGGGGAGGAGGAGGAGAGGGGGGAAGAGGAGGAGAGGGAGGGGGAAGGAGGAGGAGAGGGAGGGGGAAGAGGAGGAGAGGTAGGGGGAAGAGGAGGAGGAGGAGAGGTAGGGGGAAGAGGAGGGGGGAAGAGGAGGGGGGAAGAGGAGGAGGGGGGAAGAGGAGGAGGGGGAAGAGGAGGGGGGAAGAGGAGGGGGGAAGAGGAGGAGGGGGGAAGAGGAGGAGGGGGAAGAGGAGGAGGAAAGGGAGGGGGAAGAGGAGGAGGAGGAAAGGGAGGGGGAAGAGGAGGAGAGGGAGGGGGGAAGAGGAGGAGAGGGGAAGAGGAGGAGGAGAGGGAGGGGGAAGAGGAGGAGGAGAGGGAGGGGGAAGAGGAGGAGGAGGAGAGGTAGGGGGAAGAGGAAGAAGGGGAAGAGGAAGAAGAGGAGAAAGAGGAAGAAGAGGAGAAAGAGGAAGAGGAGGAGTATGACAGGGGCGTGATGGAGGTGTGGTATCCAAGGAGGGGGAAGAGGAGGAGGAGGTGAAGTCCTGACGTCCGAGTAACTGGGGCTGGAAGCAGCTGGAAGCCTCGTCTGCGCTGTTGCTGCACTTTAAATCCCCCCACCTCGGGTGGTGCTCCGGGAGGTATGCCGGGAGGAGGAGGAGGAGGAGGAGGAGGAGGAGGAGGAGGAGGAGGTGGCGGCGGGAGAGGTGAGTGGGGTGGGAAAGGGAGAGAGGGAGAGGGGGAAAGAGGAAGAGGTGGGAAAGGTGAGGGAGGCGGGGAGGAGGAGGGGAGGAGGAGGGGGAGAGGTGAGGGAGGCGGGGAGGAGGGGGAGAGGTGAGGGAGGCGGAGAGGGGGAGAAGGAGGGAGAGGGGAGGGAGGTGGAGAAGAAGGAAGTGGGCGAGGGGAGGAAGTTGTGGGAGATGTGGGAGATGTGGGAGATGTGGGAGGAGATGTGGGAGGTGTGTGAGGAAGTGAGGGAGGAGGAGGACAAGAAAGGGAAGATGGAAAAAGAAGAGGAGAAATAAGCAAGAGAGGAGGAAGAGGAGGAGATTAAAAATGAGGAGGAAGTAGGGAGGAGGAGATTAAAAATGAGGAGGAAGTAGGGAGAAGGAGTTGGAGGAGGAGTTGGAGGAGGAGGAGAATGAAGATGAGGAGGAGAATGAAGATGAGGAAGAGAATGAAGATGAGGAGGAGAATGAAGATGAGGAGAATGAAGATGAGGAGGAAGTAGGGAGGAGGAGGAAGTAGGGAGGAGGAGGAAGAAGAGGAAGATGGTGATGAGTAAAAAGTAGGGAGGAAGAAGGGGAGGAAAAGATGGGGAGGAAAATGGAGATGTGTAAGAAGTAGAGAGGAGGAAGAGGAGGAGGAGAAAGAAGATTAGGATGTGGAAAAGTAGGAAAGAGGAGGAAGAGAAGGAAGAGGAGGAGGAAGAGAAGGAAGAGGAGGAAGAGAAGGAAGAGGAAAAGGAAGAGGAGGAAGAGAAGGAAGAGGAGGAAGAGAAGGAAGAGGAAGAAGAGGAGGAAGAGATTCAAGAGAAGCAAGAGGGGGAGGAAGAGAAACAAGAGGAGCAAAAGGAGGAGGAAGAGAAAGAAGAGGAGCAAGAGGAGGAGGAAGAGAAAGAAGAGGAAGAAGAGGAGGAGAAAGATCAGGAGAATGAAAATGTGGAAAAGTAGGAAGGAGGAAGAGGAAGAAGAGGAGGAAGAAGAGGAGGAAGAAGAGGAGGAAGAGGAGGAGGAAGAGGGGGAAGAGAAGGAGGAGGAAGAAGAGGAGGAAGAGAAGGAGGAGGAAGAAGGTGGTGATAATGAAGATGTGTCAGAAGTAGGGACGAAGGGGAGGAAGGGGAAGAAGATGGTGATAATGTTGAAGAGGCTAATAATATAATTGATGTAATTTAGGTGATAATTTAGATGGTTCCACAAGTGGTGCTTTAGATGGTGCTACGAAAGATGGTTCAACCTATGGTTTGGTTATTCTGCAGGTGGCGCTGATGGTGATGTAAGCAGTGATACAGATGGTTCTAATGGTAATGACACAGCTGGTCATCTAGATGCAACCTACACTCCTACACCACCTCACCACCTGGCGTAACCACCTGGCCAGCGCAGATGGTTACAATCCAGGAATATAATATCAAACCTGAATACAAATGGTTATTTTTCCTACAAAGTAATCTTTGGTTTGGTTATTTAGTTATTATATAATTATATTTTTATTTATTTATTTATTTATTATTATAATTTTTTCGCATCCGACCTAGTTATGGACCAAAAGGTCTCCTGTCGGCATGTTCCGCCTTTGTAATCGTTTATTGAAGGCGATAAGCAAAGTTAAGTTGTTATTGTGGGTTATTACATAGGTTGTATTGTTATTGAAGTTAGTCACAGATGTCCCTGGGTTGTTATTTCAGGTTGTGATGGAGATAGGAGTTATTTAAGGTGATTACACAGATGGTCGTGTTATTATCGGGTTGTGAGGAGGGTTACTACGTTATTGTCGGTAATCACAGAGGCTGTTGGGTTGTTACTTAAGGTTGTGACTGAGGTTGTTTTCTCTGTGAAGTGATGCCTGAAATCCAGATGGCTTCAGATGGCTTCAGGTGATGAAAAACGTGAGAGACAGTGAGATATCTGCATAGGTATTCGTATAGAATGTTGTTTTATTAGTTATTGTTTTCGTTATTACAGTTTTTACAAAACCATAAATAAAGACGAACTGCACAGTTAAACAACTGCGTACTCCGTGTCCTCGCCTTGGGGGGGTTGGGAGGAAAAATGAGCGGGGGGAGGGGGGAGAGGGGAGGATGAGTGGGGGAGGGGGGAGGGGGAGAGGGGAGGGGGAGAGGGTAGGGGGGAGAGGGGAGGGGGATAGGGGAGGGGGGAGAGGGGAGGGGGGAGAGGGGAGGGGGGAGAGGGGAGGGGGGAGAGGGGAGGATGAGTGGGGAGGGGAGGGGAGAGAGGGGAGGATGAGTGGGGAGGGGAGGATATATGAGCGGAGGGAGAGGGAAGGAGAGGATAAATGAGCGGGGGAAGAGTGAAGGGGAGGATAAATGAGCGGGGGGAGAGGGGAGGGAGGGAGGATAAATGAGTGGGGGGAGAGGGGGGAGGGAGGATAAATGGGCGGGGGAGAGGGGGGAGGGAGGATAAATGGGCGGGGGAGAGGGGGGAGGAATGATAAATGGGCGGGGGGAGAGGGGGGGAGGATAAATGGGCGGGGGAGAGGGGGGGGAGGGAGGATAAATGGGCGGGGGGAGAGGGGAGGGAGGGAGGATAAATGGGCGGGGAGAGAGGGGAGGGAGGATAAATGGGCGGGGGGAGAAGGGAGGGAGGGAGGATAAATGAACGGGGGGAGAGGGGAGGGAGAGAGGATAAATGAACGGGGGGAGAGGGGAGGGAGGATAAATGAACGGGGGGAGAGGGGAGGGAGGGAGGATAAATGAACGGGGGGAGAGGGGAGGGAGGATAAATGAACGGGGGGAGAGGGGAGGGAGGATAAATGAACGGGGGGAGAGGGGAGGGAGGGAGGACAAATGAACGAGGGGGAGAAGGGAGTAAAAATAATTGAGCGTGGTGTGGGAGAGGGGAAGGGGAGGATAAATGGTCGTGGGGAGGAAAGGGGAGGGGAGGATAAATGGGCACTGGGAGGAAAGGGGAGGGGAGGATAAATGGGCGTTGGGAGGAGAGGGGAGAGGATAAATGGGCGTGGAGAGGAGAGGGGAGGGGATGATAAATGGGCGTGGGGAGGATAAATGGGCGTGGGGAGGAAAGGGGAGGGGAGGGTAAATGGGCGTGGGGAGGATAAATGGGCGTGGGGAGGATAAATGGGCGTGGGGAGGAAAGGGGATGGGAGGATAAATGGGCGTGGGGAGGAGAGGGGATTGGAGGATAAATGGGCGTGGGGAGGAGAGGGGAGCGGAGGATAAATGGGCGTGGGGGGAGGAGAGGGGAGCAGAGGATAAATGGGCGTGGGGAGAAGAGGGATGAGTGTGGGGTGGGAGAGGGGAGGATAAACGAGCGTGTGGTGGGGGAGGGGGGAGGATAAATGAGCGTGTGGTGGGGAAGGGGGGATAAATGAGCGTGTAGTGGGGAGGGGGAGGATAAATGAGCGTGTCGTGGGGAGGGGGAGGATAAATGAGCGTGTGGTGGGGAGGGGGAGGATAAATGAGCGTGTGGTGGGGAGGGGGAGGATAAATGAGCGTGGGGAGGGGAGGGTATAAGATAATTAGCCTATGTTCCCAAGGACTATAAGCACCCGCGGCTAACAACCCCTTGCGCACCGGGTGGTACTTTTCCCTTTTCTCCATCTGCCGCCAGGCGATTTTATTCATCCCGTGGCGCCCTCCTGCTAGTGGGCATCCTCAAAACTGGAATAAAACCCCCTAACGATAGTATTAGAAAAGGGGAGGGGGAGAGGGGGAAAGGGAGAGGGGGAGAGGGGAAGTGAGAGAGTGAGAGAGTGAGAGAGTGAGAGGGGGAGGGAGGGAGGGAGAAAGAGAGAAAGAGAGGGTGGGTGAGGAAGGGGTGTGGGCGGGTCGGTTAAAGTGTCAGGTCGAGCGAAAGCATTGGGTGGGTCGTTCCACGCTTGACTGAGGCGGCGCGGCGGCGGCGGCGGTGGCGGGTGAGGACGGGGCGGAGGCGGAGGTGGATCAATGGGCGGTACTAAAGTTCCTCGTAATCTCATTAATTTAAATTTATTCATCATCTTTATGTTATAAATTTTATTATATTTTTTATCATTATAGCTATTATCATTATCATTATTACTGTTATCATTGTTGTTATTATCATCATGATCGTTGTCTTCAAAAATCAACCTTATCGTTGATTTTAAATTATCTATTCTATCTGCCGTCGGGTGATTTTATTCACCTAAGAGGAGGTGGGGAGAGAGGGAGACCACCGTTCGCGGTGAAAGGGTTAAAGACGTGTCATCGGGATGAGGTAATTAGCCTGGAAAGTTGGGCCCCTCTTCGATGTGGTAAGTCTGCCTTAAAAAAAAAATAATAATAAAAAATAAAATAAATAAATAAACAGAAATAAAACAAAGAAATATAAACAAATCAATGAAAATAAGATAAAATTGAAAAAAATAGATAAAACATGATGAAAATAATCATGATAATATTGATTATGATGAGGTACTACAGGTAATGGTTGCTGGCATCTCAAATACTAAAAGTGACATAACGTCTCCCACACCTTGAATTACTACTAATACTACAGAACCACCACCACCACTACCCGCATCACTACTAACCTTCCTAGTACTGCAACTACCACTACAGCTACTATTACTACAGCTACTTTGTCAACTTCTCAGATCTACAAACACCGAGATGAAAATTTTTCTCAGTCCCACGCAGAGCGAAAGTGGAGAATGCATCACGTAGCAAGGCCAGTTCATATCTGTCGTAATAATAACAATAATAACAGCTGGATGACAGCTGCATTGTTGTAATGATGAGGTCACTCCGATGACGCAACGGTGGCGATGTCACTGTGACGTCACTCTGATGACGTCACCTAACGAGCGTCTCGGTGTGTAGAGATGATATGATGAAAACGTTTGTCATGATCGAACGTTTTATATTATTGTTATTATTTGGGGGTGAGAGACATTCCTGCAAACGTTCTCAAACGTTCTCAGCCACCAAAGGGATCTCACAGCTGAATAAAATCGCCTGACGGCAGACAAAAGAATGACTAAAAAGGAAGAGAGTTAAGCAAGATGAAAGATGACATAAAAGGATAGTGATATGACTCAGGTGAAATGTCAACATAAAAATAAATAATGATATTGATAATAATAATAGTATTAATAATAATGGTAATAATAATAATAATAACAATAATAATGATCATATATGTGACGATGAAATATTAAATAGAATAATAATAATGATCATAACAACAATAATAATAATAATAACATAAATAATAATAATAGTAATAATGAATAATAATGAAAATGATGATGATGATGATGATGATGATAATAATAATACAATGAAAATAATAATAATAAAAATAACAATGATAATAATAACAATAAGTGTTGCAGGTCGTTAACCTTCTCTTGTGCAGCGGCGGCGGCGGCGCCTGACATTCGCAGAGATCAAAACAATTCGGTCAAGGAGCTTCGGTGGTCCACTGGGTGACCAGCAACAAAGACAGACACAGAGAGAGAAAGACAGACAGACACACAGACACACAGACACACACACACACACACACACACACACACACACACACAGAGAGAGAGAGAGAGAGAGAGAGAGAGAGAGAGAGAGAGAGAGAGAGAGAGAGAGAGTGTCCGAACACACTGTACAAAGGTGATGGCTTCACCCCCAGGTAAGAGCCTCCTGATGTAACTTCGTCTTCTCAATCTCAACAAGGCAAATATAAGTATATATATATATATATATATATATATATATATATATATATATATATATGTATATATATATAATAAAAATTGTAAAAATAAACAATAATAAGTGATAATAATAATGCTAACAATAAATAAATTAATGAATAAATAAATAGATAAACAAATAAACAGCTAACGGGAAAAAAAAAACATCGGTAAGGCCAACCCTAAATCCTCAAAACTCGAGCCGAGCACGCTAACCACCGGTCCACCACGCCCCCCCCCCTCCCCTCCTGGGCGTTGCTGTGGTCTGGACCAAGGCTGGGAGATGATAACACAGCGGATTGCTGTGGCGGCCTGGGAGACCGCTGCGGAGGTCACAAGTCACCAGCAAGGTTGCAGTAGGTTGCACAAGACCGATGAGGTTGCAGGAGATGGGGCAGGGGGAGGGAAGGGGGAGGGGGGAGGGGGAGGGAGAGGGGGAGAGGGGAGGAGGAGCTGCAGTCTGATTTGCATTGCTCAAGGTGTCGGGAAGTACGCAGATGCAGCCCTGCTACCTCTGGGGCCTCAGGGGGACGGGGAGGGGGGGTAGAAGAGGGAGGAGGGGGGGTAGAAGAGGGAGGAGGGAGAGGAGAAGAGGGAGGAGGGGAGGGGAGAAGAGGGAGGAGGGGAGGGGAGAAGGGGGAGGAGGGGAGGGGAGAAGAGGGAGGAGGGGAGGGGAGAAGAGGGAGGAGGGAGGGGAGAAGAGGGAGGAGGGAGGGGAGAAGAGCGAGGATGGGAGGGGAGAAGAGGGAGGAAGGGAGGGGAGAAGAGCGAGGAGGGAAGGGGAGAAGAGGGAGGAGGGGAGGGGAGAAGAGGGAGGAGGGGAGGGGAGAAGAGGGAGGAGGGAAGGGGAAGGGGAGGGGAGGGGAGAGGGAGGGAAGAGGGAGGGGAGAAGTAGGAGTAAGAAGGGAGGGAGTACGGGAGAGGTGGTGGGAGAAATGGGAGTAGGAATAGGAGGAGGAGGAGCAGGAGGGGAGGCAAGGGAGGTCAGAACCGAGAGGAGAAGGAAGAGGAAGAGAGGAAAGAGAAGGGAGACGAACAGAGGGAGAAGAGGAGGAAGGGGAGGAGTGATGGGCGGGAAAGTGGGAGGAGCAGGAAGAAGATGAAGGAGAGGGTAAAGAGAAGGGAGGGTGAGAAGGGAGGGGAGAAGGGAGAAGGAGGGGAGAAGGGAGAGGGGGGAGGGAGAGGAATGGGAGGGGAGGATAGAAGAGGGTGGGAATGGACAATAGGAGAGGGTATAGGAGGGGAGATAAGGGAGGGGAGAGGTATGGAGGGAAGGGGAAAAGTGGGGAAAGGAGACGAGGGGAGAGGAAAGGGAGGGAGGGGAAGGGGAGGAGATGACAGAAGAGGAGGGGAAGGGAGAAGAGGAGGGGGTAAGAGAGGGGAGGAAAGGGAGGGGGGAGATGGGGAAGGGAGGGGAAAGGCGGGGAAGGGAGAGGAGGATAAGAGGAAAGGAAGGGGGGGAAGGTGGGGAAAGGAGAGGAGGATAGAGGAAAGGAAGGGAGGGGAAGGGGAGGGGAGGACAGAAGAGGAGGGGATGAGAGAAGAGGAGATGGTAAAGGAGGGGAGGAAAGGGAGGGGAGAGGTGGGGAAGGAAAGGGAGAGGCGGGGAAGGGAGAGGAGGATAGAGGAAAGGAAGGGAGGGGAGGGAAATGGAGGTGAGGCGAGGAGATTGGTGGGGGAAACTAAACGAGTGGGAGACTTTCTACTGTGGCGACAGCTTCTGATTGCTCCACTCATCTCCCAATCGC
>NC_134798.1:43408861-43411361 GCF_046742065.1 Oratosquilla oratoria
CTGGATTTGAAAACTTGTGAAAGCAAGTTAAAACAAAAAAGTATCTCACAAAAATACTTAGTCATTCACAGCTGCAGCAGAAAGTACTCAAATAAACACTTTTGTACTAAAACGAACGTTACAAGAATCACATTACTAAAAGAAATTTACTTAAAACGAATATGGAAGTATAAATCTAGTTGTAATGATATCATACACAGAACCTGGAAGTAGTTACATACTTGAAAAAGATGACCCTGAAATATACTGGAAAGAAACAGAACCGGTAGAACAAGACACAGAATAAATATGCGTTTGCAAGTTATCATTTGACCACAGGCGCCCAGACAGGTTTTGAATAAAGGTAATCGTGTGAAACAAGCCTTCAATCAGAGGTCGGGCAGGCGGGAGCCCGTCTACCTTCCTCCCCTGCCCTCGAGGAATGGACTCGCCCTCAACAAACAAACATTAATTTTATCGTTTTTGCCTCAAGGGAATGTGAGAAGGAAAACAAAGATATTTCCAGGGAGATTTGAGACAAATTGAGACTTTTGTCAAATATGTGTCATTCGAAAATAGGACTATAAAGACATTAAATCTGGTTTCAAGCGACATGACGTCATCACCCATTCTCTGATGGATCTAATCTTGTTTATTTTAAATCACGCATATTTAATTCTTTTTGTGGGTTCGTGGTAGTTGGTAGTAGTCTTATACACAGCATATTTAGGTCATTTGATCATCTTCTCAAGTTATAGAAGCCAAACAATAATCTCGCGTGACGCTTAATCAACAAATCTCATGACATGAAGGAAGCCCGTGAACAACTACCTGCCCATCAAGACAAAAAGCGAAAACGTATTCATTTCATCACACAGCATTCAATTAAAACGAATGACATATGAGACGTGAGTGAAGCATGTTTCTATTAAGATAAGTGTGAGAAAGAGAGCGCCGAGATAAAGTGTATTAAAAAAAAAATCTTCCCCACCTTCAATAAGGCTGAGAGTTCTGAAAGTGAAACCCTTTTGGTGATTGCTTGATGATGGAAGTACCTGACTCCTCCTCCCTCCCCTCACCGCAGCCCTCCCGTCCCATCTCGTCTGGTCTACTTTCTACCCTCCCTCCTCCCACTTCTCCTCCTCCTCCTCCTCCTCCTCCTACTCCTCCTCCTTTTCCTCCTCAAAAATATTACCTTTCCCACCGCAATTAAAACTGTCAAGTGTACTTCAACTATGCCTTGCCACTTGTTCTAACGCACGTACGCACGCACGCACATACACACACACACACACACACACACACACACACACACACACACACACACACACACAATGTTAACGACATAAGTCTTTGTCAATTTCAAGAGACCAAAACCATAAAAAATCCAACATTAGACATTGTCTTTGTTGATAGCCGTAAAATAAGATAGAGAAAAGAAAACACAAAACAAACTAAAATAAGACAAACTAAAGAAAATCAGAAAAAGGCAAATATTTCTTTTTATAAATATAATTCTATTTGGGACAAAACACTTGCCCCCCATCCGTTCGCTTGTCGACAAGCTTGACGACTCGCAGTCTCCAACCAACGTCCCGAATGACAACACACGATCCAGTTTACAAAATTTTATGGCTTGATGTAAGAAACACACTGACGTTGTCATTAACGATCACTTGGTATTATTTTTTTTTGTATTTTTATGTTCTTTTATATAACATTGAAACAAATAAATAAATAAATGGTTGTCATGCTAATATAACTGTAATTAATTCAAAACTAACTTTAGCGAAAAGTATTCTTGTGACGCGTTTGACAAGGAATAAAAATTTATATCAGTTTCAACATGATATTTCCATCGCTTGATACACTTACATTTAAGTACATTTAAGTACACTTAAGTACATATCACTTGGTACAGAGGTAAGTTAAGTTGCTTATAGATTTCTATTCTGTTAGAGCAATAAAGTATGGTTGAATCTCAGGGATCCTAGATTTAAGTCCGGGTAATTTATTTGAGGAAAGGAAATTAGCATTTGTATAGGCTACAGTCAGTGAATGGAGTTTACATTTAAGCCTACCGTCGATTGCAGCCTTAGAAAATCCTGTGTTATTTGACCTCATCTTAGTACTGTTAGATCTATCAGGCAGTCCTATATGCTTATACTTATTATCTTGCACTTCTAAATCCAATAAAAAGGTTTAAACAAGCAATGTGATAATACTGCTTTAGAAAAAATTATAACCGAAATTAAGGTCTGTTTGTACAACCTCACATCTCCATTATGAATAAATACTCCACATTTTCTACATTTGGCTCTCCCTGAAATTGCTTTCTCGATGCTACTGGGTTGGAACTTCCCTGGTTACCTTCAACAACTTTATGTTCCAGAGTAGTCCCCTAACCACGTATGCTAGTGTTTGCTAAATATAGCAAAATTATTAGAAAACGGAAAAGTTATATTTCATTAAGATAAAATCTACGCTCATATGATAACGAGTAATTGGTAGATAACGTAAG
>NC_134798.1:43413861-43418861 GCF_046742065.1 Oratosquilla oratoria
GTGTGTGTGTGTGTGTGTGTGTGTGTGTGTGTGTGTGTGTGTGTGTGTGTGTGTGTGTGTGTGTGTGTGTGTGTGTGTGTGTGTTTGTGTGTGTTTTCGAACGTACTATTGTTGCCCTTGTACTCCTTGTATTTACCCAGTTGCCTTTGAGCACAAAAGTAGTTTGGAAACCAAGGGAACTCCTCCTCTTCCTCTTCCTCTTTCTCCTCCTCCTCCTCCTCCTCTTTCTCCTCTTCAACTCGTGTGTTTGATCAACCCGACCGTGTTTGTTTTGTTTTTGTTCTATCTTTTAACTCTTTTCGATTATTTTTTGTGCGTACAGCCTCGTGTATAGCTTCCGATACAATGTAATGTGTACACGAGTGCGCGCGTGTGTGTGTGTGTGTGTGTGTGTGTGTGTGTGTGTGTGTGTGTGTGTGTCTGTGTGTGTGTGTTTTACCATTGTCTATGATCACGTGCCGGACTTACGATCGACAGCTGTTATTCTCCCGGATGAGAGCTCGTACCTGACACAACCACATCACATTATCTTGCCCAAGGGGAACAGTAACAGTTTGTATTATCATTTAAACCTTCTCACGCCGGGAGCGCGGCTCGAACCCAGGACCTTAAGTGTGAGACCACAAATATATATGAGTGTGTGTGTGTACATATATGCAAACAAATGCATGTGCGTGTGTGTGCATATATGCAAGCAAACGCGTGTGCGTGTGTGTATATATGCAAGCAAATGCATGTGCGTGTGTGTATATATATGCAAGCAAAGGCGTGTGCGTGTGTGTGCACATATGCAGGCAATCGCATGTGCGTGTGTGCAAATGTGCAAGCAATCGCATGTGCGTGTGTGTGCATATATGCAAGCAAATGCGTGTGTGCGCATATATCCAAACAAAGGCGTGTGTGTGTGCATATATGCAAGCAAAGGCGTGTGCGTGCGTGTATGTGCGTGTAAGTCTTCTCCTGTATCATCCTTTGCATCATCTGGGCAATCGTGTATCCAAGGTGCACGTGTTGCAGCCTGATTGTATCACCACATATCCTTGAACACACGCACTCTTCGTGCAAAGAAAAAAAAATTCCCACACATATAACCTCGTACCACAAGAAGAAAAACAAACAAATAAATAAATAAACATAAATAAACAAATAGACAAAATAAAATAAAATAAAATAAAGTAGAATAAAATAAAATTAAAATGTTCCATCCAGTTACGCTCTTCATCAATTCTATTAAGTCCAAATGAGTATAATTTGTGTTGGTACTGGAGACAGATTGATATTTCAAATCTAATAGAATCAAATTATTCAGTCAACTGGGGGCACGCCTCTCCATGCCTTCGGAGACAAAGCCTCGTCATGTGTGTGTGTGTGTGTGTGTGTGTGTGTGTGTGTGTGTGTGTGTGTGTGTGTGTGTGTGTGTGTGTGTGTGTGTGTGTGTGTGTGTGATTCAACATGATTCTGGATAACGTGTTGGACTCGTGATCAATAGCTATTACTCTCCCGAATGAGAGCTCAGAGCTCATATATGGGCTGAGGTATTGGCAATGCTGTGAGTTTACACACACACAGACACACACACACATACAGACACACACACACACACACGCACACACACACCAACTCCCCGCCCACGAGGGCTGGTGTGTGTGTGTGTGTGTGTGTGTGTGTGTGTGTGTGTGTGTGTGTGTGTGTGTGTGTGTCTGTATGTGTATGTGTGTCTGTATGTGTGTGTGTGTCTATGTGTGTGTGTCTGTGTGTGCACGCGAACATAACATAAAGCGAAATTAAGTAAGTTCCTCAAACAACATTTATAAAAAGGGGAAGGAAAAAAGTGATAAAAATAACCTTCTTATCGCAAAGACAATCACATGAAATATATTTCAAACTCCACGGAAAAATTAGACAGAAATATGAATAAATGTTGCTAAGATTTTTATTCTCCTTATTCGTTTTATTTCTAGGAAATGTACCTAAATGCCTAAAACATAACAAATGACAGTTAAATGAACACAAACAAATTAACAAATAAAAATTTTCACTTGAAAATGTTGATAACTTTAATAAGACTGTTTTCTCCGTCATTCCGATGTCGGAAATTCCGATCTCGGAAATTCCGACCTCAGAGATTCTGACCTCGCAGACCTGACGACCTGACGACCTGAGATGCTAATACAGGTCCTTCCTCTCTTCCTCGCCTCAAACAACTTAATTCTTCGTGTGTGTGTGTGTGTGTGTGTGTGTGTGTGTGTGTGTGTGTGTGTGTGTGTGTGTGTGTGTGTGTGTGTGTGTGCGTGTGTGTGTGTGTGTGTGTGTACTCGTTTTTAAACCAAACGTAATTACTTGTAATTTGTCGAGTCAAATCACGTTCACATGTACACACAAGACCCTGACATACATCAGTGTCTGCGTACGTACACACACACACACACACACACACACACACACACACACACACACACACACACACACACACACACACACAACACACAAAACTCGGTGGCGCGGTGGTTCGAACCCCGACTGTCACTACGGCGGTCCGGGTTCGAATCCCACCCAGGGCTTAAATAATTTCAGTATCGCTGCGTTTCGAGTCGTTACTCCAACTCTCATGGGCGGGGAGTTTGGGGTGTGTGTGCGTGTAAAGTCACAGCATTACCCATAGATCGGTCAAACGAGCTCTGAGCTCTCTTCCGAGAGGGAAATAGCTGTCGATCACGAGTCCAACACGTGGTCCAAGACCATGGTGAATCACACACACACGAACAAACATACGACTACTTCATAGTAATACTAATGAGGTACCACATCGTAAAAGCAACCACCTCACAGTACTGGGCCAGTTGCATTTGTCCTCCCCTTCCTCCCCACACACGTTCATCTGCGTCTTCGTTCGATCTACGTTCTGTTGCGATACGCGCATCATTACGTTCATCACGTCATTTTGCACAGCCATCCATCTTCCTCCTCCTCCTCCTCCTCCATTACCGCTTCCTCCTCCTCCTCCTCCTCCATCATTACCATCACTGCCAACATAACTTGCTCTTCCCCTCCTCCTCCTCCTCCTCCTTCATCACCAATGCCATCATCTACTCCTCCTCCTGTTCCTCCTCTTCTTCCTCCTTTACCTCCACCTCCTCGGTCACTACCATCACTGCCAACATCTACTCCTCTTCCTCCATTACCACTTCCTCTTCCTTCTCCTCTTCCTCCATTACACTTCCTCCTCCTCCTCCTCCTCTTCCTCCATTACCACTTCCTCCTCCTCCTCCTCCTCCTTCACATCCACTTTTAACATCTCTTGCTCCTCCTCCACTTCCTCCTCCTGTTCCTTGGCCTCCACAGTTGCCTTCAACATCTACTCCTCCTACACCTCCGGTGGGTCGCGCTCCAGGACGGGGGGAGGATTGGGAGAGTGAGGGGGGGGGAGGCAATGGGTTCCCTCTGATCCTCTCTCCAACACAGAATTAACAATAAAAATAACAATAACCACAACATCCACTACTTCCTATTCCTTCACGTCATCACCTTTTCCTTTTTTTTTTATTATAATGTTTTCTTCTTCCTCCTCCTCCTCGTTTTCCTCCTCCTCCTCCCGTCTCTGCCTCCCTCTCTTACTCCCCTGTGACCCCTCCTGCCCTCCCCATTTGCTCTCTCCGTCATCTCTCCCTCCCCCCTCCCCCATCCCCCCTTCACTCCGTGCCCCCCACCCCCCTCCCCCTCCGCCCGTGCGGAACGACAAACAACTTCGTCGCCGTCGTCTTCGTCTTTGTCCTCTCCTCTTCCTCCATTTCCTTCTGTACCTCAGCCTATATCTCTTCCTGTTTGTCCTCTTTCTATTCTTTAGCCATTTTCTTCCCGGTCCTCCTCCTCCTCTTATTTCCCCTCTTCTACTCCTTCTCCTTTCGCTCCATTTCTCGCTCCTCTTCCACCACTTCCCTTAAACTCATATTTTCTTATTCAACTTATCTATTTCGTTCTCCTTGGTCATTCTTTTCTTCAGCTTTAAAAAAAAAAAAATCTACGCCCCGCCCCCATTAAGGTCTTTATATATTTTTTCTTGGCTGTCGCCGCGCGATTTTGTTCAGTTACAGAAAAATCCCACCACTGTATGTGACCGCTTCAGTTCACCGAGTCTTTATTCTGGCAGCCGACACATGATTTTACTCAGATTAAGATGTGGATCCGTCACAGATGTACACACACACACACACACACACACACACACACACACACACACACACACACACGCAGGCAGGCACACACACAACTTCCTCTGGTAATGACGACTTAACACTTTTAGTCTGGTTGCCGCCAGGCGATTTCATTCAAAACAGCGAAAGGGTTGTGACACTACCTGGTCGCTAATCTTCTTTGTTTCTCTTCCCCCTCCTCCTCCTCCTCCTCCTCCACCTCCTCCTCCCATTGTCTGACCTCGGGTGGAGTACTGAAGGTACATGACAGTTAATCGATATCTTAGGGTACTTTAGTCACACCCCTACGGAACAGATTCACTCAACATTCTCTTATGAACAGAGACTATTAAATAACTATGATAACTACAATAGTAATATTAGCAATAACAATAATAATGATAATACATATACCAACGGCTTTTTCCCCCTTACAAGGGAGGTACCAAAAAAATAAAAAGGCATAAAATCCACTCCCACCCATTTCATCCCCATATACTCCACTCCCATCCACCCCCCTCCCTCCCTCTTATCTTGGCTCTTCCTGGATGACGGGTCATCCCTGCTGCATCTCACCCACTGCCCTGGGTCAGAGGCAGTGTCGTAAGACACAGCAAATCCACAGCAAGACCGGTTCATTTAATCGGCGACCCCTCCCTCTCCGTAAGAAGAAGAAGAAGTAATGAAAGAAGTAATGGAAGAAGAAGTACAAAGGTGGAGCATGCCGACAGGAGACCTTTTGGTCCATATCTAGGTCGGAAGAAGAAGAAGTAATGGAAGAAGAAGTAATGGAAGAAGAAGTAATGGAAG
>NC_134798.1:43421361-43423861 GCF_046742065.1 Oratosquilla oratoria
GTATTGAATTTTGCATGAAACTATAAATCTAAATAACACTTGATATTTTTACTTATCAATATATTCAAAGTGCATGACATATTGTTCACATAAATCCCGACACGCTCCGTGACGTCATTATTGTAATTTTCCCGCCATCAGGATAATGACGTCATAAAGATAAACAAGGACCCAGGCAGCGTCGGGCGACTTGAACACATCCGGTGGACGTTTTCGTCCCCTCAAAGACCATCGGTCACTTTTTTCTTATATTTAGTTTTGGTTGTCGCCAGATGATTTTTATTATATGCAGAGAAACCTTTGATACATGGTTAGAATGTATATATAATAATAATAATGATAATAATAACAATAAAAAGTTTTAAAAATAAATAATAATGATAAAAATAATAGAATAAAATAAAATAAATATAAGATAATATAGAAAATAATTAATTATAATTATTTTATTATGGCTGACACCATACGATTCCATTCTGTTCTGGCATTAAAAAAAATGTGATTTCAATCACCATAGGGGTAGATAAACAAATATACGAAGTGATAAAGTAAACAAGTATATAAATAAAAAAGTAAGTATATAAGTAAAGATATGTAAAAATTAAGTACATAGATAAGTACAAAAATGAAATATAAGAATCAATAAAAAAGAATGAATTAATACATAAATAAAACAAGTAAATAAATAAAAATTAAATAAAAGAGGGAGGGAGGTTTAGTGACGAAATTCAAAGATTTTATTCTAGGTGTCGCAAGGCGATTTTATTCACTCGAAAGCCGACGAGCCTCAAGATGGAAACCCTCACCACCACTCACCTGAATAAAATCACCTGACACACACCATAATAAAATCAATATTACACTCCAACCCTTTCGTGCTTAAAAGGGGTTTTATGTATTTTGCTCTAACAAACGTAGGGGGTCGGGGTCGACTGAACACCTCTTCAAGCTGGGGACCCGCTCTTCGGAAATAAATCTATTAATGTGATCTAAATAGTTCTAAACTCGCTATCCCACTACTCCCACGAAATGGGAAGTGAGAAACCCAATGGTAGGACAAGTCTCTGGGAATTTTAGGCCGATGTTTGGGTCGTCTCCCCGCCTAGCCAGGACTATCGGGAACCAACACAGCGGGTCCCGGGAATCGAACTCACGACCACCTGTTCACGACTTTGACAAGGTATCCACTGGGATACTACGCGGCCCAATTAAATGATTAAATGAATAGATGAATAAATAGATAAATGAATAAATAATAAAAAATGAATGAATGTATAAAAGAACATCGACTCGATGTCAGAGATGACCAAATCTCGCCGTCGCATTTTTCAGTTCATGAACTCGAAATTTCATTTCATTTTGTTTCATTTCGTCTAATATTCTCAGCTTCAGTAGCCACGAGATTAAGTGGTGGTTTTATATACTGTATATATGTGTGTATATATATATATATATATATATATATATATATATTACGGGGGAAGGGGGTAGGGGAGAAAATGAATAGGGAAGAAGGGGGGAGGGGAAAGGGAAACGGGAAAAGAGGGGGGGAAGAGGAAAGTGGGAGGGGAAAAGGGGAGAAGGGGAGACGGGGAAGGGGGAAGAGGAAAGGAGGGAAGGGGGAGGGGGAAGGGGGCAGGGGAAAGGGGGCAGGGGAAAGGGGGCAGGGGAAAGGGGAGAGGGGGAAGGGGAGAGGGGGAAGGGGAGAGGGGGAAGGGGAGAGGGGAGGGAGAAAGGGAGAGGGTAAAAGGGGTAGAAGGAGGGGAAAAGAGAAAGGGGGAAGGAAAAGGGGAGGGGGAAAGTGGGGGGGGGGGAGAGTCCGTGGAATTTTTCGCCGTAGAATTCTCCTCTTATTCTTGTGCGGTCATTTAACCCTGGGAATAAATACCGCCCCGTCATCGTATGTGATATGGACTGGCGTGCGGTAACATACAGTTACGTCTGTCCAGATCCGCCCACACGTATTACGTACACGTTGATTGGCAAAATAATTAATTTACTTATTTATCTATTTACTTCCTCTCTCTCTCTCTCTCTCTCTCTCTCTCTCTCTCTCTCTCTCTCTCTCTCTCCGTATTTTTTTAGCAAATACACCCACGCACATATGTAAATTGTACAGAAAAGTTTTGTTTCTCAAGAGCTTTGAATATACGACAATGAACCCTATAATGGATGATCTTTGATTCGGTAGGGTTGGCACGTTTGTGTGGGAGACATATCAGCTGATCAAACATTTACAAAATCTACTTTCTACTTTCTACTATCATAGAACTTAAACGAATACTAAGATTACCTACATAAATCGACCAATCCTTGCCTCGAGTTTCACTGAATGGAAAAACCGCAGCCCCACAGAAGCTGGCAACGGTCGCTTTGGACTCTTGTCTGTGTTGTGTGAGTGTGTGACATTTTCTACATCACCGGCAGAAATTGGACAAATTTAGATTTAAGAAGAAAATAGGCAAGAATTGGGTTACCAACAAAGTTGTTAACGAATGGA
>NC_134798.1:43431361-43436361 GCF_046742065.1 Oratosquilla oratoria
TCTGCAGTGGAGCATTAAGAATTGATTTGATTTGATTTCGAGCCTAGGGAGACTCTTTGTCTAGTTATACTGTATTAGGGGGGGGAGGGGAGAGGAGAGAAGATGAGGAGAGGAGAGAAGATGGGGAGAGAGGAGGGGAGGAGGTGATAGGGGAAGATAGGTGTGAGGAGAGGAGATGGGAGGGGAGAGTGAGGAGGGAGGATAGAGGAGGAGAATGCGAAGGGGGGGTAAGAGGGGTGTGGAAATGGTTTGCAAGGGTTGGTCTCCCCTCCCCCCTCCTTCCCTCCCCCAGACAGACGCGGGAGACAGGGGCGAGTTGGGGAGGGCAGGAAATTCCCGCGTGGTTCACTACTTGTTGGTCATTGAAGTTACCAAGACAACGGTCCTGTCCGAGCCTACTGACTGTGGGTTCCCGCAGCTGAATAAAATCACCTGGCGGCACTTATATCACATGAAAGTCGCCTGTATGAGCAAAAGGGTTTTGTAAGAAATAAGAAAAATATAAGAAATCCGAGACAATTTTTTTTTATATTATGAAACAAATAATCTCACCTGAAGCTATCTGCTTAACGGCCAATCCATCCCAAACACTGAATTAAGTGTACTTAAACCATGCTTAAGTGGTTATCACACAGTGCTATTTTTCCTCCGACATCATACCTCCAACCTCCATTTGAACAACTAAAATATGACTCCGCTAACAGAAATCTAGACTTCTCTAAGAACATTTCAACAGTATGTCTAACATTCGTTTAGGTTTCCAATCTCTTAGTTCATCATTTAGCTTTGCTATATATAACGAGAAAATAAACTGATATTTAGAGATTTGAAATTTCAAATATTGTAACCGAAGTCGTCTTTACTCAAACGAACACTCAATTGGCCGGTGCTGGTGAATCCCGAGGAAGCCTAATGTGATAACCCCAATCAGCTCTACTTGGCAAATCTTAACTCCCTTCGGCAAAAATCTATCACATTTTAATCAAATATTAATTCATTAAAGAGGCGTTCTCAAGGTACGGTCTAGGCAAGTTAGTGATACATTGGCCTATACAGCGTGGGAAAGCGAGCAGGACTCGTCATGCAGAACGAGAAGGAAGGAAGGTGTCATGCAAGGAAAAGGGTGAACCAGTCATGCGTGCAAACGGCGGCAGTACCGGTTCCGCAACGACTGCAGAGAACCGACACATGGAGGCCGGTTCCTTGTCTAGCAGAACCCCAGTGCCGTGACGTCATAGAACCCTAATGCCGTGACTTCATAGAAAGCAACGCCATGACGTCATAGAAAGCAACGCCGTGACATCATAGAACCACAACAGTGACGTCAAAGAACCCTAACAATGTAACGTCATAGAATCACAACACCTTGACGTCATAGAACAGCAACGCCGTGACGTCATAGAACCCTAACACTGTGATGTCATAGAACCGCAACGCCGTGACGTCAAAATCTCAAACGGAGTGACATCACGTACAGTCGAACTCCAAAGTCCGTCGACACTTCTGCAGTCCATAACAGCAAGGATTTGCAAAATATCTATTTCATTTATTTTTTCATTTATCTATCTGGTTATTCACTTATTTATTCATTTATTTGCAAGATGATAATCTGTGAGAGCGGGTGGCTATCTATTATAAGATACAGGTGGAAAGCGATCCACCTTACTGAAGGTCTTATTACACTTATTTAATAATATATCTATTTATTTGTCTGTTTATTTATTTTTAAAAGCTACTTTCCCACTATACTCTGAGTCGAGGTCGCCGATTTGAATGAAATATAATATAGAATAACATAATATTGCTATATTTTTCTTGAAGAGACATATCTCAGTGCATTTCGAGTTGGGGTTATAGAAAGGAAACCACCACAACCACAACCACCACAACCACAACTACCACCACCACAACCACAATCACCACAATCATCACCATTGCGCCTCAAGCACAGAAGTGCTGGTAAACTAGAGTTCACAACTTGTGCGATTCTGTCGAGAGAACGAGGGGCTTCGCAAAGATCGGTGGCCAGAGACAGGACCCTGGTGATAGCCACTTGCCCTTCTGCGCCGACCACCTGATCGTAGCAACACATTATTTCTAAGTCATATATTTCTCGTAATTCTTTCAGTAGCGCTTGTCTGCAGGCATTTATATACATACATACATACATCAATACACACACACACACACACACACACACACACACACACACACGCACGCACGTACGCACACACACGCACACACACACACACATATATAAATTTATCTCAATTATGACGCAGCACTTCCTCTGTATTTTCAATTCAGAGTCGCGTAAAACCATGACTAAAAAATAAACAAACAAATAAATAAATAATCAAAAAACAAAAAAACAGAATAAAAAACACTTCCATACCCGAATGTCCCTTGTTTTATTCTGGCTAACGCCACGCGATTTATTTCGAACTGTGCAGCAACAGAGCGCCCTCTCTTCCGGTGACCAACCGCCCCCGGAACAAGTAACCGGAACTCACGCAGCGTCCATGGTTCCTTCTAAATTCACAAAGAACTCACACGAGAATCGAACTCGGGATCTCACTCGGCGACTCACGATCGATAATCGCGTCTCGTGAGGTCATTCTCACTGGGAGGCTCTAGAATTCGCTTCCTCCTGATATGTCCCTGTTAACGATTTTTTCAACGTGAGAAGTTTTCTTATTGGTCATTTGTGAGCCTTTTTTATTTTTTTTGTTCTTCTTTTAATTACAGAATTACTGGTCTTTTGAAGACATGTTTATAATCCTTTTTCATAATCTATGCTTAAAAGAATCTTATTGGTCTTTTAGTGGATATTTTCATAACCTTTCTCACTGTCCTTTGTAAAGATAAAATATTGGTCTTTTATAGATATGTTTATATTTTACTTTAACTGATATTTGCTAGATAAAATTTTTACTGGTCGTTTATAAACATTTACATAACCCTTTCCGCCTTAAAAAAAAAAAAAAATCTCCTTTCGTCACAGGTCGATCCACAATAGGTAAGCGTGACTTGTACATACGGAGTAAAAAGTATCGCTCCCCATGGGAGGCTCTGATCGCCTTCGTGCTGACCGATACGGAAGGGTTGGTACGTCTGTTTCTGAAGCGAAGTTACTAGAACTTTAAAGAAATACCAATAATTGGGAGTCTTGCTTCTTAGACAGTTTGACTTAAAAATAGCTGAAAATATATGATAATAAAGAAACAAAAATTATAGAATGAAAATAAACCAATAAATGTAAATTAATTTAAATAGATGAAAACGAAAATTACATAAAAATCGTCAGAAGTCTTCAGTTGCAAGAACCTCTCTCTCTCTCTCTCTCTCTCTCTCTCTCTCTCTCTTTAAAAAACTCATTGATATAATAATAATAATAATAATAATAATAATAATAATAATGATAATAATATAAAATATTCGTCCCGTTTATATGAATGGTGCACACGCACACACACACATACATGCACACACACACACACACACATACATATACACACGCACACACACACATACGTGCACGCACACACACATACATACATATACACACGCACACACACAAAACTCCGAACACCCACATACGCCCACACCCATTTATCCCCCCCACCCGACTGTTAGTACTAACGACTTGCACCAATTGTTCCTGACCTTTACCCCCCACCGCTCACTCTCCCCCAGCCTCCCCCATCTCTTCTCAAATGGTCCCTCCCTCCTCCCCCCTTCCATCTTTTCCTCCCCCTTCCATTAGCCCCTTTTTCTCCTTACTCCCTCTCCTCTTTGTCCCTCTCACCTGGCAATTACCGTCTTCAATATGGTGACGTACCAGGACATCCTTGTTCTGGGCCGCACAGTCCCCTCTCTCTCTCTCTCTCTCTCTCTCTCTCTCTCTCTCTCTCTCTCTCTCTCTCTCTCTCTCTCTCTCTCTCTCTCTCTCTCTCTCTCAATCCTATATGGGGTCTCAACCAATGAAGACCCTCAACAAGAGGACCGCTTCAGGTGAACAAGACCGTCGCCGTGATGAAGGGTCTGTCCTTGTTGGCGTTCTGACCCAAACCCTCTGACGTCACCTCGCCCCAACAAAAGAAGTCGACCCAGCGGTCAATATGGGTGCGTTTTTGTCGACTTATCAGGATTTTTAATCTAGCTGCCGCCAGGCGATTTTATTCAGGGGACTCGGATCAAATAGGGAAGCATTATCATAGGTCCATCATCATCATTATCACCATCATCATTAACACCATTATCATCATCGTCACTAGCATCATCATCTTCATCACCATCATCATCATTAACACTATTATCATCATCGTCACTAGCATCATCTTCATCACCATCATCATCATCATCATCATTACCACCATTATCATTATCGTCACTAGCATCATCATCTTTATCACCATCATCATCATCATCATTAATTAAGGGCATACGCCAGGAAGCGCGTTGCTTCACTCGCACGCCAGCTCCAGTCAGTGCCCACGGACCCTCCGAGGAACAAGCTCCCATGCAGCCACCCAGCCATCCCATTCCAATCAACTCTCGGCAGATTCGATCAACTTGCCCAAGCAGCCATGAACTCTTCTTTGGGCGTTCCCATCTCGGTCTTCTCCATCGAGGATTATCTCTTGTATTATTTTACCTAATTGTATTTACCTAATCACTCACTATAAACCCACTATCGGAGAAATAATATCGGAAATACAGGGAAACTGTATATTTCGACTACTATCTGTAGTCCTCTTCAGCAGAAGGATAGTAGTCGAAATATACAGTTTTCCTTTACTTCCGATATTATTTCTCCGATAGTGAGTTTATAGTGAACATTTACAAATGTGTTATAACATACCAGTTTCCAGTTACCTAATTACAGTATACAGGAAAGTAGGGGTGTGCCAATTAATCGGCATCGGCAAGAATCGGCACTTTTTTGAGAAACGGCATCGTCATCAGCAATATTTTGCCAATGGCGATGCTGATTCTCA
>NC_134798.1:43441361-43451361 GCF_046742065.1 Oratosquilla oratoria
GAACACGTCTCGTATTACTAACAAGTAAGCGTGCACGGATGCGAGGCACGACAGTGTAGCATCAAGTCAAAGTAAAACAATAAACGGTTCGATCCCCAACACGAAGGGCAAAGGTGACGGCTTTGGTCTGAGCTCAGCGCCTCCTGGCCTCTCTCTCTCTCTCTCTCTCTCTCTCTCTCTCTCTCTCTCTCTCTCTCTCTCTCTCTCTCTCTCCTACTGGATCTCGTAAGCATGGGAACAACTTTCACTTAGCGAATACATATGGAATTGTGTGATGACAGAACACCATTTGTCTTATGTGATGATTATAGAGTCTAAGAGTACAATCGTGCAGTCAAACGGAGTCGTGCAGTCTGTATAATCAAGAGGTGCTTCCGTCCGGGAAAGTAACATTATCGATGTGAATCTATGTCTGTGTGTATGTAGGTATGTATGTTTATGTATGTGTGTATGTATGTTTATGTATGTATGTATGAATTATATATATTTATGCATGTACAGTATGTGTTTATGTGTCTTGTATATATATATATATATATATATATATATATATATATATATACGTATTCATGTATGTGTGTGTGTGTGTGTGTGTGTGTGTGTGTGTGTGTGTGTGTGTGTGTGTGTGTGTGTGTGTGTGTGTGTGTAGATGTGCATGTTGACATGTACATATGTACGTACAGTATCCATGTATGCATGAATGTAAGAATGTGTATGAAAAAATGTATGTACGTATGTATATGTAGATGTACATATATACATGTATGTATATGTGTACAATACAATGCATATAAGTATTGTAGGTGTACATGTATATGAGTATGATGCATATACTGTATACACTCATATATGCATGAACACATGTACGTGACTATGTATGCACACATGCATGTACGTGTAGATATGCATACATGAAAAATTTACCTCTAGGTATTTATGTATGCCTGTACTGGTGCGTGTACACACACACACACACACACACACACACACACATATATATATATATATATATATACATATTATATATATATATATATATATATATATATATATATATATATTACAAATGTATGTTGTGAAGTGTGCAATCGTGTTGCTTGTGTATAATGGTTTATTTATATGTATACCCAAGATCATACTAGGCATTGTTTGGGCCTAAATTTACAGTTCATTTACACAAGTCATAAAAGTGGAATAATTATCTAAAAGACACAAACGGTAAGAGTATACGCTGACATTTGGGCGTCCGGAGGGGGAAGGGAGGAGGGAGGAGGGGGGAGGGGGGAGGGAGGAGGGAGGAGGGAAGAGGGGGAGGGAGGAGGGAGGAGGGAAGAGGGGGAGGGAGGAGGGAGGAGGGAAGAGGGGGAGGGAGGAGGGAGGAGGGAAGAGGGGGAGGGAGGAGGGAGGAGGGGGGCAATTGTCCCCTCCCCCTGGAAATCCAGGATGTGCTTGAAACATTGCCAGGCGTTATGTATAATTTCGTTAATTTTTCTTAAGTTATAGAATATCAGTGATGAAAATAAAAAAATGCAAATCACGTACATAATATGAATATATGCCTATGCGGCCAATTTGAAATGTGTGTTTTGATATAACCCTGTACGATTAACGATATATGTATAATATTTTTAATTTTGCGCCCACCCCTCCCATATAAAAATTCTTGCCCCCCCCCTCAACAACAAAAATTCCTGTCGGGGGGGGGGGAGTCTCTGCGTTGGCATTTGGTGGACTGTGCTTTACTATGGGTACCACGCCTTGACTCAACAAGAGACCAAATATTTTTTTTATCAGAATCCCAGTCATTTGTACCCGAACAATCTCTCAGAAAATATTAATAATACACTTCTTTAGCATTTAGGTTATTTATGTGTGCATTTAAAACGTTGTGGTGGACAATAATGTTCTTTGGATAAAGTAAAACAAAGCAGCTGCATGATGAAATTCAATGACTACTCGAGCATCGGCACCGTCGCTTGATGGCAGTTGCGTAGGTTTGGCAACGTTGTGCAATGCAGTGACACGGTCCTAGAGTACTAATATAAATCAAACATTTATTCCCAGTTTACTCTTGATTTTCACACTCACTTTACCTTGTGTACGAACAAAATATCTTCAACAAGTTTTAATGAAATAAATAAATGTGTGATGTAAAAAATATTAGTTATTTTTTTCTTTTATTTGCGTTGGCAGGACTGTCTAATATAAAGATATAGAAATGAATAATTTGTCGTTTTCGTTTGATTTCGTGGACAGCTGTGCGTTCGATCTGCGACGAAAGGGAAACGAAATAATGCAAAGGTCACAAGGTCAATAATGCGTTTGACCTTTCTAGCGATTTTTACAAGAACCCAAAACCGCGCGGGAACCATTAAACTCTTTTTATAAATTATAGGTTACGCTCCGGGCAATTCCTTTTTATTTCTATTTTCAATTTTATTACTATTATTATTATTTTCTTATGAATGTGGTGCAGACCACTGGCGTATAACATGGGTTTATCGGGCACAGTATCACATAACTGCGATTTCTGAATTCGCGATTTTTTTTTTTTTTTTTTTTTTTTTTACTTGACATTAAGCAGTTTCCCACAGAGAAATGTAATTATGAACCTCCTTGAAAGAAAAAATGAGGAGGAAGAGAAGCACGAGGAGGAGGAAAATGAAGAAGACGTAGAAGAAGAAAAAGGAGAGGAAGGGGAAGAGCAGGACGAAGGCGAAGAGGAAGTAGATGAAGAGGAAGAACAAGAGGAAGAGGAATAACAGGAAAACAGAAAATAAAAGAAAAAAGAGAAAAAGGAGAAGAGGAAGAAGAGGAAGAAGAAAAAGGAGAATAGGAAGAAGAGGAAGAAGAAAAAGGAGAATAGGAAGAAGAAAAAGGAAAAGAGGAAGAAGAGGAAGAAGAAAAAGGAAAAAAGGAAGAAGAGGATGAAAAAAAAAAAAAAACAGAAGAAAGAAAGTGGAAGTCACTGTTCAAATTAGGGCCCGCGATGGTCACTGACATATCACCACTGTCCAGAAAGAAAAAGTTGTGTTCGCACCGTCGATCAGGAGTCTACGTCCTCCATCGCACAAAGGAATCGCCAACGACTAAATCGAAGAATAACAACATAATCGTGAGAAACTATTTGCTTTCACTCCGTCACGGGCTAGTCTCCTTTCAAAATATTGAAGGGCAAGTGAAGAGGACTGCGCGCGCACGCGCACGCACACACACTCCAATGGTCATGTACTCATGTATACCTCCATGTATGCAAGCATGACCACATATATGTGCATTACATATGTAATGTGGTACATTATGTGTACGTTTATGTGTATGTATATGTATGTGCGTATATGTGTATGTATATGTGCGTATGTGTGTATATGTAGATATGTGGCACTATGTTTATGTATGTGTAGGTATGTACATAAGAGTATGTATATATATATACGTATATGTGTATTACAGTATGAATGTACGAGTGCATGTATGAATATATGTAGTAAGGTGTGTATGAATATAATGTGTATATATGTATGCAAGTATGCACTTTCATATGCACGAGTATCTTAGATGTGACCACTTGAAATCTAGGAATGCATAGGGCCTGTGCTTTCCTGTAGTAAGCATTACATACGCACATGCGTACATACACACATACATAAATACATACACCAAAAGGATCGTTCCCCCTTATAATGGGGATAGCCTAACCAAGGCCACAGACATAATATAAAAACAAATAGATAAATAAAATAATAAAATAAATAAAATAAAGTAAAATAAATAAATAATAACAATATAAAATAATAAATAAAAGAAAATAATAATAATATCAAAATCACCTGATGGTATCCTCAACCAAAGGAAAAGTGTCACCCAATACGGGAAGAGGGTTAATCGACTCGTTTTAGTGTTCCATTGCCAAGAGTTAAATCAGTTCTCGTCTTCCTCCCCCCTCCTCCTCCCCCCACTCCCTTCTGTGGCCTGAGTACCCCCTCCCACTCCCCCTCCCCCCTCCCACTCCCTTCTTTCCTTCCCTAATTCCCATGTTTTTCTTTTAGTTCTCATTACTACATCCTTAAGCGACGTTGTTCTTTCCTCTAAGAGTGTTTGTGGGTTTTTAAAGTCTATTTGCATATTTATTCGTTCTCTCTCTCTCTTTCTCTCTCCCCCTCTCTCTCTTAGATCGTTTGTCGCGCACGTTATGTTTCTTTTGTTAACAGACGACGTGACGTAGACAGACGTGACGTCTTCTATAAAGATAGACGACACGACATAGATACAAAGAACTTTTTTCCAGACATGACGTAGATGCGCGTAACGCCTCATTTTCAAACTCAAGACGACATGACGTCACCGCGCGTAACGTTTTTTATTCTTATTTACAATTGTTTTATTTCACCTTTATAATCAATAGTAATAATAACTTATTATTATTATTATTATTATTATTATTATTATTATTATTATTATTATTAACGTAGAAATTTTGCTC
Source organism: Oratosquilla oratoria (assembly GCF_046742065.1). Lineage (NCBI taxonomy): Eukaryota > Metazoa > Arthropoda > Malacostraca > Stomatopoda > Squillidae > Oratosquilla > Oratosquilla oratoria. The sequence goes on from NC_134798.1 coordinate 43,445,845, forward strand.
ACTATTGTTGATGAACACTTAGTTCTGAATCTTTATTCTATCTTTTTAGTAACAGTCTGTTCATTTCTCTCTCTCTCTCTCTCTTTTGCCGCATCTATGAGACTCCAAGGATAAAAGCGCTGGACCTATAATCTGTTTACTATAAAGTGGTACAGCATAAGAAGAAGAAAAATAACCTCAGACGTTATTCTAAAAATGACGGGAAGCACAATAACAGAGATGGAGGGAGGGGAGGGAGAGCGAGAGGAAAAGAGAGAGAGAGAGAGAGAGAGAGAGAGAGAGAGAGAGAGAGAGAGAGAGAGAGAGAGAGAGAGAGAGAGAGAGAGAGAGAGAGAGAGAGAGCAAAGAGAGAGGGGGAGGGGGGAGAAATGAACATAAGAGTATTGTAACTAAAAAAATGAAAAACCTGAACCAAATATTCATCAACTGAAAAAATGAAAAACCTGAACCAAATATTCATCAACAATAGTAAAAAAAAATTATTTAGACGAACACAAAATAGTAATTAATAATAATAAAACAATAAAATGAAATAATAAAATAATAATAATAATAATAATAATAATAATAATAATGATAATAATAATAAAATAAAAATAAAATAATAATAATAATAATAATAATAACAATAAAATAACAAAAATATAATAATAATAATAATAACGATAAAAATAATAATATTAACAAGTACTTGCCCCTCCCCGTTGCCCCTGCACCAACCGGGGAAGAGAAGATGGGCAATGGGTGTAAGCCGATACTTTGTGTGGCAATGTGATTTTTTTTTTTTTTTTTTTAATCGATGTGCTCAGTCGTAAACTGGAACCAGTCATGCCATATTAAGTCGGAATAGCTACAGGACTGGTCATTTTTTTGCTCTCTCTCTCTCTCTCTCTCTCTCTCACACACACACACACACACACACACACACACACACACACACACACACACACACACACACACACACACACACACACGCACAACCACAATGATTTACGCGTATGTCATTAATCTTTATCGACTATCTACGCACCCACCGTGTTGTTCTACAAGCGGTTTTCATTCAAAATATGTAACTGAACGATCATAAATGGGAACTAACAATCAACTTAAGACGATTCTTCTTAGTCGAATATGTTCTGTTTCGCATTTTTCTTCAGTAAAAAAAAATATATATATTGGGTAAAGAATAATATTTATATTTTTCTCGAACGTGTAGTATTAAAAAAAACGGTAACGATAATTCTTTGTGATATATTTTGCAAATGCGCTTCTCCTTGACGTCTATTCCCGCCAAAACTTGTGAAGAATCAATGACGTCATGTCGCTGGTCTGATCTCGGTCCGATTAAACACTGGACGCCGTCTCGCAATGTCAACATCATAATAAAGTCGACATGCAAGGACACGAACGCGTATATATACACGCGTTCCACTTGTGTATACACTCGTAAGCAAATGTAAAGATTAAAGAACAGAAGGACAAACATATGAGAGAGAGAGAGAGAGAGAGAGAGAGAGAGAGAGAGAGAGAGAGAGAGAGAGAGAGAGAGAGAGAGAGAGAGAGAGGGGAGGGAGAGAAAGAGAGAGAGAGGGAGAGAGAGAGAGAGAGAGAGAGAGAGAGAGAGAGAGGGAGAGAGAGGGAGAGGGAGAGAGAGAGAGAGAGAGAGAGAGAGAGAGAGAGAGAGAGAGAGAGAGAGAGAGAGAGAGAGAGAGAGAGAGAGAGAGAGAGAGAGAGAGAGAGAGAGAGGGGGGGAGAGAGGGGAGAGAGAGGGAGAGAGAGAGAGAGAGAGAGAGAGAGAGAGAGAGAGAGAGAGAGAGAGAGAGAGAGAGAGAGAGAGAGAGAGAGAGAGAGAGAGAGAGAGAGAGAGAGAGAGAGAGGGAGGGGGGGGACGGACATTGTCTGCAAGACAGGCACAGAGATTGACAGGGAACGATAGACAGACAGACACTATTGGACAGTAACAATCAGGTTAGTGGACAGAGGGACGGACATGAAAAACAGAAGGTGGACAAGGATTTATGGATTGTAAACAGATAAACAGACAAGTAGAAAGACAGACAGACAAACCAACAGGTATATAGACCATAAACGTGGTCAATCACACAAAGACGCAAACATGTATTTTTTATTTATTGTATTAATATACTGTGTATTTATATGATAAAAAGTCAAACTAAAAGTTACTGGTCACACACACACACACACACACACACACACACACACACACACACACACACACACACACACACACACACACACGACTCAACGGCGCAGTGGTAGCGTTCGCAACCGCTGCTACAACGGTCAGAGTTCGAATCCCACCCAGGTCTGAAATAATTTCAGTATCGCTGCGTGCAAGTCATTACTCCAACTCTCGTGGGCGGGGAGTTGGGTGTGCGTGTAAGGTCACAGCATTACCCATAGATCGGTCATATATGAGCTCTGAGCTCTCATTCGGGAGGGTAATAGCTGTCGATCACGAGTCCTTCACGTGATCTAAGAGACCATAGTGGAATATAAATATATATATATATATATATATATATATATATATATATATATATATATATATATATATATATATATATATATATTCTTTATATCAGTCACGTGGCCAAACATTGCGTTGTTGTCCTTAGACGGACTCTCCCTTAGCGGGCGGCGGCGCTCTTCCAGACGGCCCTGGGGCTCCCCCGTCCCCACAGGGTCTGCTGAGTCACAGCAAGTGAGGAGAAGGAAGATGAGGATAAGGAGGAGGAGAAGAAGAACAAGAGGAAGAGGAAAAGAAGAAAAAGAGGAAGAGGGAAAGAAGAAAAAGAAAAACAAGAAGATGAGGAAGAAGAAACGAAGAAGTAGAAGCCGAAGAATACGAAGACGAATACGAAGAAGAAGAATACGCAGAAGAATACGAAAATAAAGAATACAAAGAAAAGGATGACTTAGAAGAAGATGACGAAGAAGAAGATGACGAAGAAGAAGATGACGAAGAAGAAGATAACGAAGAAGATGACGAAGAACTTCTTGTCCACACTCACCTGGGTCCTCAAGTTCGATGTGTTCTCCCGAAGAATCCAGCGGGTGCTCGGACTCCGAAGAATAGAAGAACTCCTCCGGGTCCCGCCCCGCCGCCTCCAGCAGGAGCGACTGGTGGCTCCTCCTCATGGCTTGCCAGCCACTCGGGGCCTCCTGCTGCGTCGAGGAGGACATGGAGGCCACGCGCTGCTTCTCCAGGGGCGTCGGGTCAACGGAGGACTCCGGAAGGCTGTCGAAGAGCTCCTGAGGAATATCCCTGAAGGACTTGATGCTAGCGGCCACGACTCGAGGCGAAGAACCTGAAGAAGGGGCTGCCATGGCTTGCTGGTCATCTCCAGCCCCACCAGCCCCACCGCCGCCGCCACCACCACCACCACCACCATGCACCACTACACCATTCTCACTACACCGCACACTGGACGTGTCCTCAGTGGACACCACGATACTGTGGTCACACTTGCACGGGACGCGGCCCGATGGAAACGCTGATACTGCTGCTGCTGCTGCACGTGGGGGGGCTACAGCGAGCAGCTGGTCTGCACGTCCGTTGCCGCTCGGAGTTTCACGTGTACTGAGCACCTCAGGCTCACCTGCCGAGCTACTGGTTCCTTTGCCGCCGCCTCCTCCTCCTCCTCCTCCTCCTCTTCCCTCACCACAACCCTCCCTCGGCCACCCACTCCTCACACCTGCTTCGAACTTCTTCCTCGTCTCTTCTCCTGACGCTGTCATTGCCGTTGTTGTTGGAGGTCCTCCTCCTGCAGGTAGGTTCTCACCACCGCCCAGGCCCCTCTCTTCGTCCAGTATACGACGCAGGGGCGCGGTGACTTTTTCCTGCTGGGAGGTCCAGAACGGGAAGGCACTGATGGTGTTCCTCTGCTGACGCGGACGTGGTCGAGGAGGAGGCAGACGGTGGGGATCCACCACCCGGTACCTGATGACCTCCGTCAGCGGTTCCTGAGGCTTAGGAAGCTCTCCAGCAGGAATCACTTCCTTCTTTTTCTTGATCTCCACCTCCGCCTCCTCCTTCTCCACTTCTTCCTCACCTTCTTCGTTAGCTAACCAAGTCGTCCGCTCCTCGTTCCTCAACGGCTCAGCCTCGAAGAACTTTCGTCGTTCGCTCACCTGCCCGCTGACGGCAAAGTTCTCGAGGTCTCGGGCCTTCGAGGCCGAGTAGGGTTCGATCACGAGGGAGGCGGGACGTCGGAGATGGTGGGCCGCCCTCGGGAAGGTGGCGACGGAGGAGGAGCAGGCGGAGGAAGAGTAGGAAGAGGTGGCTGGGCCGAAGGGGTGGAGGGCGGCCATCTTCAGGTTCCTCCGAGGCACCGTGGCCACGATCTGCGGCGGGAGGACCGTGTAGGGCGAGGTGCAGCTTCGGCCGGCCATCTTGAAGCGCTGCAGAAGGAAACGGAAACACATTTATATATGAAACTACTTCTCGGATGGATGGATGGAGAGAGTGAGTAAGAGAGAGAGAGAGAGAGAGAGAGAGAGAGAGAGAGAGAGAGAGAGAGAGAGAGAGAGAGAGAGAGAGAGAGAGAGAGAGAGAGAGAGAGAGAGAGAGAGAATGGGACAGAATGGGAGAGAAGGAGGGAGAGAGAATGGGAGAGAAAGGGAGAGAGAGACAGAGAATGGGAGAGAAAGGGAGAGAGAGACAGAGAATGGGAGAGAAGGAGGGAGAGAGAAGGGGAGAGAAGGGGAGAGAGAGAGAGAGAGAGAGAGAGAGAGAGAGAGAGAGAGAGAGAGAGAGAGAGAGAGAGAGAGAGAGAGAGAGAGAGAGAGAGAGAGAGCGGGGAAAGAAAATGAGTGATAGGGAGATAGAACATGAGAGAGAGAGAGAGATAGAGAGATAGATAGAGGGAGAGAGGGAGAGAGAGAGAGAATGAGAGATAGAGTGGGGAGAGAAAATGAGAGACAGAGGGGGAAGAGAAAATGAGAGACAGAGGGAAAGAATGAATGAGAGGGAGAATGAGAGAGAATGAGAGAGAGAATGGGAGAGAAGGAGAGAGAGAGAGAGAGAGAGAGAGAGAGAGAGAGAGAGAGAGAGAGAGAGAGAGAGAGAGAGAGAGAGAGAGAGAGAATGAGAGAAAGAGAGGGAGAATGAGAGAGAGAGGGGGAGAATGAGAGAGACAAAGAGAGAGGGGGGAGAATGAGAGAAAGAGAGAGATAAGATAGAAATAATGAGATAGAGAGAATGCAAGAGGGATAGAGAGGGAAAAATGAGAGGGAGAAAATGAGATAGGGATAGAATGAGAGAGGGGAGAAAATGCGAGATGGAGAAAATGAGAGAGGGAGAAAATGAGAAAGGGAGAGAATGAGAGAGAGAAAGAATGAGAGAGGGAAAGAATGAGAGAGGGAGAGAGAGAAAAAAAAAGAGAGAGAGAGAGAGAGAGAGAGAGAGAGAGAGGAATACAGAGAGCGAGAGCGAGAGAGGATGAGAGAGAAAGAGTGGGGGAGAAAGATAATGAGAGAGATAATGAGATAAAG
>NC_134798.1:43453861-43456361 GCF_046742065.1 Oratosquilla oratoria
ATTTATTGGAAAAAAATAATATAAAGGATAGAGGAGAAACTATGCTCAGACGGTAGCTTGGTAACCCTTGCGATGTAATAACACATACAATCTTCTTTCAGATTTCTTAGCGTACTCAAAAAAATATTATAAAACGAATAAATAAATAAATCAACAATTAGATATATATATAACAAATAAACAAATGAATATATAGATAGAATAGATAAAGATAAAAAAAAAAAAATCAGTCGAAGAAATCTTCGAATCTTTTCCTCTCACGACCCACCTCCCCACCCTACTCCCTAAATCTGCTCCTTCTCCTAACAGCCATCCACCCTTCCCTCCCTCCCTCCTTCCTTCTCGCTCCCCCTCCCCTTCCCTCACCCATACGCCCCCTCCCCCCTTCTCGCGTTCCCATTCCCTGTCTCCTTGGATGGTGGTGGTGATGGTGATGATGGTGGTGATGATGGTGGTGATGGTGATGATGGTGGTTCTGGTGGTGGTGGTGGTGATGATGATGAGGATGAGGATGATGATGATGATGATGATGATGATGATGATGATGATGATGATGATGATGATGATGATGATGATGATGATGATGATGATGATGATGGTGGTGATGGTGATGATGATATGGTAGTGATGATGATGATGATGATGATGATGATTAAATAATACTTTGAGCATCGTCTTCTCAGCCTCCCTTCCCCTCCCCCCCTTTACTTCACAAACACACTCTCCAGCTCCCCTCCCCCAAGCTTCTCCCCTCTCTCCACCCCTCCCCCCCGATAGGCCGGCACGGGGTGCGTGGAACTGTTCCTAGGATCGTGACTAGAGGCTCCTCGGTGGCCCCTTCGCCGTGACGTCGAACTGTCAATTACCGACGGAGGGAATGTCGAGGTCCTTGGACGAGGTGTCCTTTCCACCCCTCCCCCCTCTCTTCCACCCCTCTCTTTCTTTCTCTATGTCTCTCTTTCTCTCGAATCTAGAATGATGGTGTCGCCGTCTACAGGATGAATTTGAAACGACATCAGAGGATCTACTTTGTTTATTTTTTACATGACTGCGTGCATACACACGCACAAACACACAGGCACACACACACACACACACACTCACACACACACACACACACACACACACACACACACACACACACACACACACACTCACACACACACACACACACACACACACACACACACACATACACACACACACACCTAACATTCTCAGAATACTAAGTCTGTCACACTCCAGACCCGAGATGGAGCGCCACTCAAAATATCGAAAACATCACAATACTGCAAGCTGTTACTCTCCACCTTGAGCAAGAGGAATGTTGGATGGTGTGTAAAGATCGGACAATACGAGTTTTTAGCTCTCACCCGGGAAGGGCAATAGGTGCCACTCACGAGTCCAGCACGTGATGCTGAACTGTGGTGATTTTTTTTCTCTCCCTCTCTTTCTCACACACACACACATATACTACACGCACACACGCGCACACATACACATGCACATACGCACACACATTGTCACGACTCTGCGTGAATGTGAAAATGTTATATTGTAGAAATATATATTTGTACATATATTATGTACTGACATTTTATGTTACAATTTTGAAACAGACGTACAGAAAGACGTACAGAAAGTACAGAGGTACGTTAAGGACGTTTCGCGGGACCGCGTGTGTGATTCACCTGGTGAAGGTGTGAGAGCGGAGGGAGTAGGGAACGTTTCGGACGAAATCACGTAACGTTCCTAACGTATTCCTTCAGTGACGTTATACCCGCGCGACTATATAAACAATACCAAAGGACCCACGAGGAGATGTATGACTCTAATGGGACGTGCACTCAAGTCTTCTATCGGACCACATGAAGAATAGTCACCCCAGACTTAGACAGGGTGGCAATTCTTCATGCGGGGCCATCCTGGGTTTACGATTCTTCGGTTGAACAAGTTGATGACAATAAGCATAACCCTCATTCAACAAAACCTAATCTAATCTAATATTTTTTCACTGTTGATATTCGTCGCACTGGGGTGACAATTCTTCAGGTGGGATCTCGTGGGGTGACGATTCTTCATGTGGGCTTTCTGGGGTGACAATTCTTCATATGGGATCTCATGGGGTGACAATTCTTCAGGTGGGATCTCATGGGGTGACAATTCTTCAGGTGGGATCTCGTGGGGTGACGATTCTTCATGTGGGCGTTCTGGGGTGACAATTCTTCATATGGGATCTCATGGGGTGACAATTCTTCAGGTGGGATCTCGTGGGGTGACGATTCTTCATGTGGGCGTTCTGGGGTGACAATTCTTCATATGGGATCTCATGGGGTGACAATTCTTCAGGTGGGATCTCGTGGGGTGACGATTCTTCATGTGGGCGTTCTGGGGTGACAATTCTTCATGTGACCCCTTCTATCGGCTCACTTGGCCGATCATACAACGCCCCTTAGCTGAAAGAAATCTTCGGACTCCCATCTTATATTGGGTACTTGTC
>NC_134798.1:43468861-43473861 GCF_046742065.1 Oratosquilla oratoria
ATCATTTAGCAGATGCTCTCAATCACTCTCCCTCGGGCATCTACCATTTCATTGGTAATATGTCATCTCTCTGGCCAATGAGCTTCATTCAAAACCATTACACGACTCTGCAATAACAGTAGCACTTGAATGTACTATGTAACCTCACGAGAGGCTGTCAAAATAATAACAAATAAATATTCCAATAACGATCCTTTAGCGTCTATATTCAATTTTGTTAATACCATCTACCGTCAAGCGATTTTATTCATATGAGGACACTCTTTTTACCCACCTTTCTTACGGACCGAAAGGTCTCCTGTCGGCCATTTTGTTTTATCATCACCCATAAAAATAGAACACAACTCATATCAACATGTTTCATCATTGGAACTCACTATAACCTCAAACTGTACACTGTTTTGCGAATTGTATGAAGATTTATGAAACAACACTTGTTCTATGCAAACTCAGCCTTATGATGATGCATTCCCATTTATATTCGCTCACACCAGCGCGTGTGAACGGAACAATATGTTCAGTGTTTTGGCATCTCTGTCGCCAAGTCTACAAATCCGGCGCCAGGCGATCTTATTCAGCTTAGGTTAGATTAGGTTAGATTAGGTTAGCTTAGGTTAAGTTAGGTTATTAGGTTAAAGTACGTTTGGTTAGGTTAGTTTAGGTTGTTAGGTTAATGTAGGTTAGGTTAGCTTTTATCAACCTCTTCTAGGAACACCTTCCATTCTATTTTTTTAAGCGGTTTCCTATTTCCTACAGGATATTCTGGCCACTGTTTCTCTTTTCTAGCTTTTATTTTGTATTATATGTAACACAACAATACTGCATATCATCTTCTATTTCCCTTCTCCAACTCTCACTCTTGCTGTGTGTGTGTGTGTGTGTGTGTGTGTGTGTGTGTGTGTGTGTGTGTGTGTGTGTGTGTGTGTGTGTGTGCGTGTGTGTGTGTGTGTGTGTTCCTGTGAGGAGTTAAGGATTCGAACCCTGTACCGGAGTATCTAACCCATTGTGTTGTGTGTGTGTGTGTGTGTGTGTGTGTGTGTGTGTGTGTGTGTGTGTGTGTGTGTGTGTGTGCGCGTTTTTCTTCCAGTGAGCTCAGGACTCGAACCCGGCACCGTAGTATCTTACCCACTATGTCGTGTGTGTGTGTGTGTGTGTGTGTGTGTGTGTGTGTGTGTGTGTGTGTGTGTGTGTGTGTGTGTGTGTGTGTGTGTGTGTGTGTGTGTGTGTGTGTGTGTGTATGCGCGCGCGCGTGCGTTCTTTTCCCAAGTGACCTCCCCGGAGCTCCTGCATCCCAAGACCTGTCCCTCAACAATGAGGAGCCTACTACACCAGGAGGCGCTGAGTAGCTGCGGGTGAAGCCGTCACCTTTGCCCTGTGATGCGCTTTAGGGCCTACTGAGAATCTGAGAGTAGTGCGGGATTCGAACCCACAACTAAGCGAGTACGAGGAAGATTCGGCCTGAGTGCCTCTTGCAAGAGATCACAAGTACTGACCAAGATTATCCAGGAAGTCTTACAGACCAGGAGAGATACAAAACAGAGAAATACGACGAAAAAGTCGCGCAAAAATAAATAGATAAACGAATGATAAATAACAAGAATAAGATAATTAAACAAATAAATAAAAAATGAGGTAGGAATGGTCTACAAGAGGGCCGTTCGTTATTTTGTCATAAAGAAAAAAATAATACCGGTAATGATAAATGATAATAATGATAAACATCCATAAAAGAAGGCAAGCTACCCTGTTTTATAATTCTAGATTTTGAGTGGGTATTCGTAGGTATTAGTCCTCTAGAGCATAGTAACATTAAAGAATTGATACAAATAATGGTTGGATTTTATTAGGTAACGTAACAGCAATAAGAAAGACGGGCATTAATGTTCTCGTGAATACATGTAATCCCTTTGTCTATTACAGTAATCACGTTATTACAAGTTACATTGCTATCTCGCACTCGGAAAGAGGAAATTAACATACCTCCATACACGGAAAGATGGTATAAATATACCTCCATGCTCGTAAAGAGGAAATCAATATACCTCCATACTCAGAAAGAGTACATGAATATACCTCCAAACTCAGTAAGAGGAAATGAATATACCTTCATACTCGGAGAGAGGAAATTAACATACATCCATACTCGGAAAAAGGAAGTGAATATACCTTCATATTCGGAGAGAGGAAGTGAATATACCTCCATATTCGGAAAGAGGAAATTAATATACCTCCATACACGGAAAGAGGAAACGAATATACCTCCATACTCGTAAAGAGGAAATAAATATACCTCCATACTCATAAAGAGTAAATGAACATACCTCCATACTCAGTAAGAGGAAATTAATATACCATCATACTCTGAGAGGGGAAGTGAATATACCTCCATACTTGGAAAGAGGAAGCGAATATACCTCCATATTCAGGAGAGAGGAAATGAATATACCTTCTGGTTGAAGAAGTGTACACTTCCGACAGTCACAAAGTTTCGTGACAGCTATATTCTTTTGTTTCCAGTTTAAACTCGGCCTATTCAGACAAACCAACTCAGAATGGTTGCAGAAAATGTACCCATTCTTATGCTTTCACCAAGTCCAGGAAAACGTCGCTTTAAAAATCAGATAACGAAAATGTGAATTAAAAATAAATAAATAATGAATAAATCAATGTGACCATGGAAATGACTGGAAATACTGCCACTATCACGCACCACATAATATAAATACATAGATAAAATTTTAGATAAACAAATAACAAATATTTCCCCACATTTGTCTACAATGACATATTCACAAAAGTATTGCAACAAATCCATGAAGATTATTTTGATCACAAACATGATGATGATGATTATATCATGAAAAACTAGGGAAGTGTATTGATAGTGATAGTGATGATGGCGATGATGATGATGAGAATGATGACAACAATGATGATGATGCCATTTACGATGAAAATTGTGATAAGTCCGGCCAGGTTGATGATGATGATGATGATATGGTAATGATGATGACAATGTAGATGATGTTGCTGATGACAAATGATTGTGATGAAAAAAATTATCACAAGGTCAACGAGGCGGATGATGATAATGATGATTTATTGTGATGACAATAACAATGAAAAGGCCAAAGAGGTATAGTGACAACGAAACTAGCGATGGCGATGATGATGATGATGATGATAATGATGGTGATGGTGATGACGACGACGACGACGACGACGACGACGACAATGGAAAAAACGATAATGAGATAGCGCTACACAGATGACTTATCCCGGGGGGAGGTGGAACGGGAGTGGGAGGGGTGAGTGGGAGGAGTGAGTGGTTGGTTTCGGTGGGGGAGCTGGATTGGGAATGTGCTGGAGAGGACAAATGGGAGGAGGAAGGGGTGGGTTCCAGTGGGGGAAGAGGAAGTGGGAGGAGGGAGTGGTAGGTTCCAGAAAAGGGAGGAGGAGAGGGTGGGGGAGAGGGAGGGGATGGAGAGAAAGAGAAGGGAAGGGAAAGGAAAGGGAATTGGGGGAGTGGAGAAGAGGGAGGGGGATAGGGAGGGGAAAGGGAGTTGAGGAGTGGGAGGACAGGAGGGTGAGAAGAGGGAAAGATAAGGAGAGGAAATGGAGTTGGAGAGGGGGAGGAGAGGGGGAGAGATAGGGAGAGGGGAGGGAATTACGCAGTGGGAGGAGAGGAGGGTGAGAAGAAGGACGGGGAGGTAGAGGAGAGAGGGGGGAGAAGAGGGAAGGGGAGGGAAGGGGAGGGAAGGGAGAGGAGAGGGAAGGGGAGAGGGTGAGAAGGAGAGGGAGGGAGGGGGAGAGGGTGAAGAAGGGAGGGAGGGAGAGGGAAAGGGTAGGGTAGGAGAGGGAGGGGGCTAAGGAAAGGAGAGGGGGGAGAGGGAAGGTTAGGAAGAGGGGAAAGGGAAGATAGGAAGAGGGGAAAGGGAGGGTGAGAGGGAGGAGCAGAGGGAGGGGAGGAAGAGAGGGAGGGGAGAGAGGAGTGAATGGGGGGAGGGGAGTGAATGGGGAGAGGGGTGGAAGCGTCGCACGCTGTGCTTGCCAATCCTCAAATTCCCACGGCTGGTTGGCACCAACAGGAGGGGGAGAGGTGGGGATAAGGGGGAGAGGGGGGATAAGGGGGGAGAGGGGGTTAAGGGGGGATAGTGGGGGGGGTCACAGGATCTCCGCCAATCCACCGAAGGTCACGCAGGAGCATTCTCATCAACGAGCGAAACAAACACAGAAAAAAAAGCGCGCTTACCCACCAAACACGGAAAATACGATTACGCCAAGCACGGAAAACACGTCTGTCTCAGTGGATACACGGTTACACCAAGCACAGAAAAAACACGCTAAAGTAAAACACAGAAAAACATATCAAACCCAAACACGGAAAAGTACTTATGCCAAACACATAAAACACATTGTTACGCCAAATACAGTAAACACGTTCGAAAGGGAAGAACCTTACATACCTCAATTCAAGTTATATAGGTTCCACTACTACCACCTTGGGAACAAACACAAACACACACACACATTATATATATATATATATATATATATATATATATATATATATATATATATATATATATATATGCATGTGTCGTGTGTATATGTACGCGTGTATACAACGATAATTATAAAAAATGATAATAATAAATAATTACATTGTCTGATGATACTTTAAACCCTCACCGTCGCTGCCGACAGGCCATTCTATTCATGTCAACCCCTCCCTCCATCACCCTCCCTCCCCTCCCCTCCCCCCGCCCTCTCCTAGAGGATAAGAGGGAGCTCTTCCCTCAGGAACCCTTTTGGGCGCGACGCCCTTCGCCAACCGGGACGTCCTTGGGACGGGTGGAGGGTGTTCTTCCTGCGGCAGTGCGCGCGCACGCGCGCTCTCACACTGGCGTAGAAGCGGGGAACCCACAGCTCCGTGTGGATCTGCTGGGTAGTGAACATCTCCTGGTATCGAAAAGTGGGTTTTGATTCACGTGTATTAC
>NC_134798.1:43481361-43496361 GCF_046742065.1 Oratosquilla oratoria
ACTCAGAATTTTATTTCTATAATTTATAACTTTTACCCTCTCTCTCAGTTCTGGATAGAAGCTCTGGTTATCGTTCCTTCCCCATCAAGGAGCCTGAGAACGATTCCACGCGGGTGCCGGTGACCACCACGTGTCCCTAGTTTCAAGACTCGAGCCTGCGAAATACAAAGCGCGATGAGCCGGACACGCTAGCACCGGACCACGGTGACCGGGGGTGGCAAAAAACGGATCGATATTATTTCCACTCCAGTTATCGGCTCTCTCCTTCTGTCTGCGCCTATGCAGCATGGCTCTGAGTGACAAGACAGACGAGACAGACAGACGGGCAGACGGACAGAGATAGAGAGGGAGGTGGAGTATATAAGGCCTTAATCTATTTGTAGGTGTCGTTTTTCTTATATTATATATATATATATATATATATATATATATGTATATATATGTGTGTGTGTGTGTGTGTGTGTGTGTGTGTGTGTGTGTGTGTGTGTGTGTTTTTGTGGGGGTTTGTGTGGAGAGAGAGAGAGAGAGAGAGAGAGAGAGAGAGAGAGAGAGAGAGAGAGCGGAGGTTTGAGTCCTTAGCTAGACCACGTATCAAATTCTGCATGTATGCCTCCTAGAGTTCCTCGACGTTGATGGATTAGAATTAAAGTGAATTGGGGTTGATAAATGTAAATCTGTTCACTGGGACACATTTAGTGTTGCGCGCGCGAGCGAGCACACACACACACACACACACACACACACACATATATATATATATATATATATATATATATATATTAATATATATATATATATATGTATATATATATATATATATTATATATATATATATATCAATACAATGATCAAATTACGAATTCTATCATTTCCTTCCTGATTTCTCCAACATCATCATCATCATTGATATTAATACCATTACTCAGTCTATTTCCACTACAGCAATCTACAAGGAACAAAACACAACATACTGACCATCGTGACAGGCAAAAAAAAAATATATATATATATATAATCCTTGAAGGCACACATTAACACAACCTTGGAATCTCTGTAGACCCTGGATTCTTCTTCATCCTTGGATACCTCCCCCTCCTCCTCCTCCACCGTCACAAGCGGGCGACCACAAGTGGGCAACCTTCAATCTCGGTTGCCCGCTACATCGACGTAATCCTCTACAGAGAAGGCGCACCACCCCCCCATCCCCCAATCCCCGCGGATTTCGGGTGGACTTCCTTCTTAGGAGCACGGCATCTCCCCCCCCCATCCCCCCACTTTCCCTTCACCACCCCCCCTCTCTCTCACTCCAAATCTCTCTCCCTCCCTCCTTCCAAATCTTTCTTCTTCTTCCCCCAGTTCTCTCTTTCTTCTTCTTTTTCTCTCTTCTTCTCCCCCATTTCTGTTTCCTTCCCTCCTCTATTTTCTTCTTCCTCTCTCACAAGTCTTTCTTCTTCCTTCCCTCTTCCCATTCCTCTTTCCCTCTCTCCTCCTTACCTCCATTCCCTCTTCCTCCATCCATTTCCCCTTCCCTTCCTCATACCATCTCTCTTTTCCTCCCTCTCATTCAATTTACCTCCCATCCTCTCTCTCTCTCTCTCTCTCTCCCTCTCTCCCTCTTTTCCCAGGGGGGTCGTCGTGGTCCAGTGGTTAGCGCACCATAAATCGACTGCATTCGAGTCCTGGCTGGCAGGTTTTCATTTCAGGAAATATTATTGGGATATAAATATCACTGAAATATAAACTGAAATATCACTGAAATATAACCTGAATTTACAATGCCAGCCGGTTTCACTTCAAGAAAATTAAATTCAAATACTTAATCTAAATCCTCAATACCAATATTTCTAAATAGTATTTTTATTTTTGGTGGAAATAGAACAAATTAGAGCACACGCGCGCGCGCGCGCACACACACACAACAAAAAGGGGGCGGGGTAGGAGACTTAACAGTAAGTGGGCTAGGAGACCAGAGTATTGGGCTATAATAGGCGGGGGCACACCATATAGCCCATATGCGGCAGCCGGGTATAGAGCAGAGGATTTCCCGCCTCCGTATAATCAGCTTAGCCTAATTCCGGCTTGTAGTCTTCGCTGATACTCAACGACCACTTGCTTATGTATACATGTGTGTGTGTATATGTACGTGTGTGTACATGTGTGTGTACGTGTGTGTACATGTGTGTCTGTGCGTGTGTGTACATGTGTGTGTGTACCCATTTGCCATGTTCTTCCTCTCCCCGAAGCGGTGCTCTACGGACATTTATCTTTTCTTTAATAATCTAGGAACTGTCAGTAATATAAATGTAAAAAAAAAAAAAAAAACTGGCAACCGAACAATCGCAGGAACAATTCAGACGCTTCCGCCATCTTGGGAGACTGCTGCCAGCACGAATAAACGATAAAACAAATAAACGGGTAAATGGACCAACAAATGGATCTTCACACTTGACACCCGGAGGCATTTCTGCCTCTTGGGAGGGAGGCTATTCTCTTCTCGCCAGCAGCTGCTGGGCTCCATCACTCACTTGCAAGGCCGTACCACCACAGATCATCTATTTCATTTTTTTTATTTTTTTATTTTTTGTTCTTAACGAGCTTCATAAATTTGGCAAAATTGAAATACCTAAAGCTCAAGACACACACACACACACACACATTATATATATATATATATATATATATATATATATATATATATATAT
The DNA here is from genome assembly GCF_046742065.1 of Oratosquilla oratoria. Classification (NCBI taxonomy): domain Eukaryota; kingdom Metazoa; phylum Arthropoda; class Malacostraca; order Stomatopoda; family Squillidae; genus Oratosquilla; species Oratosquilla oratoria. The sequence continues at coordinate 43,484,064 of NC_134798.1, forward strand.
ATATGCTAATAAGAACACGGGTACGTGTGTTCACTTATGCAAAGTAGACCACTTGGAAAAAGAAACTAACGAAGCAGAGCGCTTTCGTATATTACATCTTCAGAAGATGTATATACGAAAGCGCTCTGCTTCGTTAGTTTCTTTTTCCAAGTGGTCTACTTTGCATATATATATATATATATATATATATATATATATATATATATATATATATTTATATATATATATTATATATATACATATATATATATAAACAAATACGTAAAATAAACACAATGTTAGATTTCATTAAATAGAAAATAATAATGAATCACATACAAGTAAATGAAATAATTCAAATAAATGAAACCAAAAATAAAACATAGAAAAAAGGATGAAAATAAAAACAGAAATTGACAAATACCCTAACGAAATCACAGACAACTCAAAATATACCTAACAACAAATATACAACAACAACAAAAAATCTTTAAAACATCTCCATCATCGATCACGAACATCCTGCTTGGCCGTAAGAACAACGTGCAATGATTAAAAACACGAGAAAAAACAAAAAACAAAAAATAAACAAAAATGCAAAGAAATGTACATAACCTTAACAGTCATGATTCAGACTGTATCCCTGTAATTATCATAGAGATTCAAGGTTACTGAAGACATACTCAAAATATGATTCACATGATTCACGGTGTGACGATTCAAGAAAGAATTCTGTTTCAAGTTTCGACAATGACAGTCGTCAGGCGATTTTATTCAGCTGAAGGAAATTTTCCCACTTGCCCGAGATTAAAACCCGTCTCCATTAATCCCGTTTATGAATTTCGTTGTATATATTCTGACTACAAAGGATTACAAAGGCAAAGGATTACAAAGGCAAAGCATGCCGACAGGAGACCTTTTGATCCATATCTAGGTCGGATGAAAAAAAAAAAAAAAAAAAAAAAAAAAAAAATAATATTAATAATAAATTAAAAATATAACAATGTAAATATCAATTAAAATACATAAATAAATGCATTGGTATAGTTGAATAACAAACAAACAGGTAAATAGTAAATGATAATAAATTGACATATAACTAATAATAAATGAAAATCAGACAGACAAATTATAACAAAACAAAAACAAATAATATAACATAAATTATAATAATTACAGCATCTTACTTAGGTATTTATCTAAATGATTCTTAAAGCTTCGAACTGAACTACATTGCACTACCTGTGCAGGAAGTTTATTCCATTCATTAACTACACGGTTGGCAAAGTTGTTTCTACCTACTTCCAAATTGAATCTATTTCCGGACAGTTTGAGACCATTGTTTCTTGTCTGATTCTCATTCAATGTGAAAATTTGGTCACTTTTGATGTTGTCAATTCCCTTTAAAATCTTAAAGACCTGTATCAAGTCACCTCTGAGTCTACGCTTTTTTAGGGAAAACAGATTCATGTGCTTAAGTCGATTTTCGTATGATTTATTTTTGATATTTGGAATCAGTTTTGTGGCTCGCCGTTGTACTTTTTCCAGTCTGTCAATGTCTTTAATGAGATTCGGTGACCATACGGAAACAGCGTATTCCAAATGTGGACGAACTAACGATTTATATAGCTTGTTAATGAGTGATGGACTTTTGAAATCAAAAGATCGCGCAATCAATCCCAGAATCTTATTTGCTTTCTCAGAGGCTGAAATACACTGCTTGGATGATTTGAGGTCGTTACTGATAATTACGCCGAGATCTTTTTCACTATCCACTTTTGTTAACGAATTTCCAAATAACTTGTAATCGTACTTGCTGTTATTTTTACCTATGTGCATTACCTTGCATTTACTTGTGTTAAATTTCATTAGCCACTTTTCAGACCATTGCTGTAATTTATCTAAATCTTCTTGAATATCTAATTGGTTTGAGTGATCATTTGCCACTCCGCACAGTTTTGTATCATCAGCAAATTTGGAAACAGTAGATTTTAGTCCATGGTCTATATCATTTATATATACTATGAATAGAAGTGGCCCAAGAACGGAACCCTGAGGAACTCCACTTGCAACACTTTTCCATCCAGAAGTTTTTCCATTTAAAACAACAACAACTACCCCATACATATGTACATATATACATACACACACACACAAGCATACATACACACATACATGCATACGTACACGTACATACATGCATGCATACACACACATACATATACATAAACACACATACATGCATACATACACACACATACATGCATACATACAAGGACACATACATGCATATACACACTCACATTCACACACATGCATACACACACACTCACATACATACAAACATACACACATCCCTATGCATTCAGAATATAAAATAAAATATTAAAAATGTAAGAACAACAAGCAGTTATCAATAAAGTTTAATAACTAATTTAGCTGCAAACATTTCACAGTGACGTGAACCATAACAAAAACTTATCATACACGTTACCAGACGTGCGATCTCACGTAACTAGTCATGTTTGTTGAACTCCCACGACCAGATCGCCACCATTTCATAGCTTTTAATTTCAAATATAAAATCCTCCCTCAACGTCAGATATAATTTCTACATTTAATAAAACTGTTCCAATTAATCTAGAATAAAAAAAAATCTAGAAACAATATCGGCCACGAAAGCTACGGACCTATAACAGTGACGTCACTGAACTGATGACGTCACTACTGGCTGTGACGTTTCCTCTTTGAAATCATTGACGTCATGTCGGGGCTCGGCGACCGCAGCCCGCGAGCCAGCGGTCAGTGGGTCGGTTAAGACTTGGGGACTCTGGTAGTGGCGGTTACACTCGTCTTAACCGCAGAAGCAACGTCTCGGTTCTTGTAGTAACTGAAACCGCCACCGTTGCTCTGATTTGTATCAGGGACAGACTCTGCCCAACGGTTAAAAAACGGTTATTCCCTTCCAATTTAGTTTATCTTTTCCTTGTGTCGATAAATCTTAATCGATATTGTTTAATAATATTTTATTCTATTATTCTATTCTTATCTAACTACACACACACACACACACACACACACACACACACACACACACACACACACACACACACTACGGCAGTCCGGGTTCGAATCCCGTCCAGGGCCGAAATAATTTCAGTATCGCTGCCCTGCGAGTCGTTACTACAACTCTCGTGGGCTGGAAGATGTGTGTGTGTGTGTGTGTGTGTGTGTGTGTGTGTGTGTGTGTGTGTGTGTGTGTGTGTGTGTGTGTTTACCTAGTTGTATTTACCTAGTTGTATTTTACGGGAAGGGGAGCTATGCTCGTGGTGTCCCGTTTTCGTATCTCATTTTATCTAAACTATTTATAAATTCATGTATTGTTTTTGCACACACCACTTTCTCATCTAACTTGTTCCAACGTGTGTGTGTGTGTGTGTGTGTGTGTGTGTGTGTGTGTGTGTGTGTGTGTGTGTGTGTGTGTGTGTGTGTGTTTACCTAGTTGTATTTACCTAGTTGTATTTACCTAGTTGTATTTACCTAGTTGTATTTTACGGGAAGGGGAGCTATGCTCGTGGTGTCCCGTTTTCGTATCTCATTTTTATCTAAACTATTTATAAATTCATGTATTGTTTTTGCACACACCACTTTCTCATCTAACTTGTTCCAACGTGTGTGTGTGTGTGTGTGTGTGTGTGTGTGTGTGTGTGTGTGTGTGTGTGTGTGTGTGTGTGTGTGTGTGTGTGTGTGTGTGTGTGTGTGTGTGTGTGTGTGTGTGTGTGTGTGTAAGGTCACAGCATTACCTATAGATCGGTCATATATGAGCTCTGAGCTCTCTTCCGGGAGGGTAATAGTTGTCGATCACGAGTCCAACACGTGATCCAAGACCATGGTGAATCTCACACACACACACACGCGCGCGCGCACACACACACATTTATCTGCGGACGGGACGCATTTGATAAATAATGACATGAGGAAACAGGTCGCTGGTTCGTATCTTGTTATCAAATGCCCTACGGTTCATTATGGAATCAAATAAAAGTGTCCACCTGATATTCTCAAGATTTCTTCTTACAATCAATAAATGAATGAATAATAAATAATGATTAAATATAGGAAAAGGCTTCCCTTGTCCCTACAACACATTTGATAAATAATGTACCGGAATACCTGAAAATCACTTAACAATGTTATAAAAACAAAGTGTGCAAGTATCGCGTTCCATCCTTGCAACGCATTTGATAAATAATGAACCTATGTACCCGAGATTCACTCAACAACGTTGTGATTCAAATGCGCGCACAAAAGAATAATAATGACAATAACAATAATAGTATAGAAAAAATAAATTACATTATTGACAAATTGGTAAACGAAGAAATATAATTTATAGATAAAAGTATTAATATCGCATTTGGCAAAAAAAAAAGAGTTTGTTAAAATGAAACATGAAGAGAGAGAGAGAGAGAGAGAGAGAGAGAGAGAGAGAGAGAGAGAGAGAGAGAGAGAGAGAGAGAGAAACAATCAGGTTGAATTTCACACAGCAACGAAAGGAAAGAGTAAGCAACCCTGAATCACTTCCTGGTTTGTTAAAACTTCAATCATGAAGACCACCATTATGTGCGTGAGCTTGCAGGGCCCCCCGTTGTCCAGCCACCTCATCTCCACTAATAATCATAACTGGAGTCTCGCCAAAGTGACAGGAGGCCACAAACTAGGCCTACGTCTCCCCCCCTCCCCCCAATGAAAGGTGGAAGGGGAGAGGGGGGAAGGGGGGAAAGGGGGGAGAGGGGGGAAAGGGGGAGGGGGAAAGGGGAGAGGGGGAGAGGGGGAAAGGGGGAGAGGGGGAAAGGGGGAGAGGGGGGAAAAGGGGGAAGGGGGGAAGGGGGAAAGGGGGAAAGGGGGGAAAGGGGGGAAGGGGGGGAGGGGGGAAGGGGGAAAGGGGGGAGAGGGGCAAAGGGGGGAAACGGGGGAGAGGGGGAAAGAGGGGGGGAAAGGGGGAGAGAGGGGGAGAGGGGGAAAGGGGGAGAGGGGAGAAAGGGGGGGAAGTCCTGAATCATTTCTTATCAATAACCATCGTTTATAGACCCTTGGGGTTTATTATCACACCGAAGAGGTCGAGTCGTTGAGATTGATGCTGTTGTTATTGTTGTTGCTATTGTTGGTTTTTATTTTTGTTCCTATTATTACTGTTGCCGTAGTTAAGGACGACAGCGTTTTACTAGCGCTTCTATCCTTGTTGGCAGTCTCGCGCCGTCTCGTCGAGGGTAACAGGTAGAAAAGGAAAGGGGTAAGTAAGTTAGCAGAGCGGAGGGACAGAAGAGGTATAAACGAAACTAGTATATATTTTTTCAGTAAAGATTGGTTTCTAGTAATGAAAGGACTTCGTGTTTGGTGACATCCCCTGCAGGGATGTCACTAAACACTAAAATATCAACTGCAGTCAGTATCCCATACGAGAAAGGAAAGGAAAGAGAAGGGGATAAAGAGAAAGAGAAAGAGAGAGAGAGAAAGAGAGAGAGAGAAAGAGAGAAAGAGAGAAAGAGAGAGACCAAGAGTGTGAGAAAATGTGAGAGAGAGATAGAAGGGAGAGAGGGAGAGATAAAGTGAGAGTCAGAGTCTAGAGTGCGAGATAGATATAGAGAGAGGGGAGAGAAAGAGATAGAGTGAGAGAGATAGAGAGGGGAGAGAGAGAAATTAAGAGAGAGTGAGAGTGTGAGAGAATGTGAGAGAGTTAGAGAAGGGAGCGATAGAGAAAAAGTGAGTGAGAGAGTGTGAGATAGAGAGGGAAGAGGGGGAGAGATAGAGAAAAAGTGAGAATAAGTGAGTGTGTGAGAGTGTGAGAGAGTATGAGATAGATAGATAGATAGATAGATAGAGATAGAGAGAGAGAGAGAGAAGGAGATAGAAAGACAGAGTAAGAGAGAGGGAGAGAGAATAGAGCTGATATGTACACAGCATTTCCAGGACTTCCCTTTGTCACTATAAAACAATAAAGAAACAAAGACAAAAGAAAATAAGACAGATTTTGTAGTAGATCATTCTGCAAGGATACATATTACGTTTGACCACTTCCGTAGCGGTTGGCACTTTTCATATTTTATTCTGGCTATGCCACAGGCGATCTCATCAATTTCCGGGGCTACCCTCCTATGAGTCGGGGATTAGTATAAAAGAACACTACGTGACTCTGGTCCATATGGGTGTGTCACTCATTGCTGAAGTCCCTATGTTGGCAAGTAATTCTATTGTACATACGTCATATTTATTAACCACCTGATACTAAAAATATATATATATCACAGTAACACCTCTCCATTTCATTCTAAATAACAAATAATAAATAATAAAGAATTATAATTTCTATATAAGAAATTCTTGTGTTATTTGCCCATAATGTCACTTTACTTGAATTCACGAACACACAATCACTGCATATAACGTTATCATCATCCTCTCCGGCGTGGTGGAGTCTGTATACGTAGTCATGCTCGACCAGCCCCACATCCGCTCCCTTTTGTAACCGTCGTAGTCATTCGGGAACTATTCAGTCATCCACGCAGAAACGTGGGATTGTCCCTCATCATCCAGTCCTGGGATCCATTTCATCCGAATTAGGAAAGAAAGTCTCACAGACGCCATCTCTTGACAGGCGACATGACGTCATCGCGTCGTGACGTCATGTCGCCAACAACGTACCTCTGCCTATCGTGCGTCGCCATCTTTGTCCATTTCAAAAATATACATATCAATAAAATCACCTGACGGCACCAAAACGAAAAGCAAAACGCCACCACGTACAAAAGATGGTGCATTTTACATATTTTATTCTGGTTAACATCAGACGATTCCATTCAAGCAACGGATAGTTATAACCTTTATATTTACAACCACAACAATCATCAATGGCAACCATACTCACTTTTGAAACGTAAGCCGTTCACCTTGATATGGAAGAAATTAAATAAATAGATAGAATGAATAATAAAAACAGATACATATTTTAGCATTTTTTCGACGTCATCGAACGGTTGGAAGAAATTAAATAAATATGCAAATACATAAATAAATAAATACATGAAAAAATAGATTCAACATATTCTAGTATTTCGTCGACTATAAAAAGCAGTGTTATCCTGCTGCCCATCACCTCCATTAGGAAGTGCAACCCCAAGGGGCTGGCATTCAGTGTCAAGACTGGATCCAAGATATCCCCACATCAACTGCAGTTCTTGCACCTTTTCACACATGAGGAGCTGACAACCGGCGACTGATCCCATCCCACTAAAAATCCAAAGTTTCTTCACAGAGAGATTTGTGGGAGGGGCCGAAGTATCGTTGTCATCCAATGTAGGGTTGTGGGTTTTCCACTTAGTGAAATTCGAGGCAACAATCATCATTACTATTGTTGCTATAATATAAGTGTTATAATATTACTATCATATCGTCATAGATATAAATGAATTATCATTATATTAATATCATTACACTTATATATAATTATATTATTATTATTATTATTACTATTACTATCATTATTATTATCATTACTCATTATTATTATTACTATTATTATTACTATCATTATCACTTTCATTATTATTATCATTATTACTATCATTATTACTATCATTAACTACTGTTATTACTATTATTAATTAATCATCATCATCATCATCGTCCAAAGACTCTTAGAGGCGAAGGGAGAGATTGAAGGAGGGCAGCGGAACGGAGGAAAGGTAGAAATGAAACCACTCTCCAATTCCAAAATAACGTTTCGTGGGTCTGGTCCGTAAGGGTGTCAACAAAGTCCCTAAAGTACCGACTGTACAAAACTTAGGCAGAGCACTATAACATACACATACTACATCCAGCAAAATTTCATAATATCAAAACACAGTCTATGGATATCTTCAGGTTTTATGCTATTGTGATAGATACCCGTGTTATGCTATCACAAACACTATTACCATACTAACACAGACCTCAGTGCTGTGTTAACACGTTACGCCTGTGTCCCTCTATCAGACTCAACATAACACGTTATCACAAGGATTGGTGCTATGTTATCACGAGCTTCGGTGCTGTGGAGCTTAAGATGACCAGGGCTAGCACTGTTTCTATCACCACAAGCAGAGCTATAACACCTAATCCCGAAGTTTTGTACTCTATGGTGCTTACGTGAACACCATAATTAGGGACATGTCTGTATTGCACCTACACCAGAGGGTAGGGGAGAGAGAGAGAGAGAGAGAGAGAGAGAGAGAGAGAGAGAGAGAGAGAGAGAGAGAGAGAGAGAGAGAGAGAGAGAGAGAGAGAGAGAGAGAGAGAGAGAGAGAGAGAGAGAGAGAGAGAGAGAGAGAGAGAGAGAGAGAGAGAGAGAGAGCGAGAGAGAGAGAGAGAGAGAGAGAGAGAGAGAGAGAGAGAGAGAGAGAGAGACAGACAGACAGACAGACAGACAGACAGACAGACACACACACACACACACACACACACACACACACACACTCACACAGAAAGACAGAGACAGATAAAGAGAGAGAGAGAGAGAGAGAGAGAGAGAGAGAGAGAGAGAAAGATAAAGAGAAAGAAAGAGAAAGAAAGAGAAAGAGAAAGACACACACACACACACACACACACACACACACACACACACACACACACACACACACACATACAAAGACAGAGACATATATATATATATATATATATATATATATATAGAGAGAGAGAGAGAGAGAGAGAGAGAGAGAGAGAGAGAGGGGGGGGGAAGAAAGCGAAAGAGAGAGAGGGAAAGAAAGCGAAAGAGAGAAAGAGAGGGAGAGGTAGATAGGTAGAGTTGATTAATTGTTGGTGATGGCTAACTACGTTATTATTCCACCACCAACACTGCTATCATCATCAGCCACCACCAACACTGCTATCACCATCAGCCACCACCACCACTTAACACCAATTTTTACTTCACCAGGTTCTGTAATCAATTTTTACATCCAGCAGCACCACCACCACCACCACCACAACAACAACAACACCAACATCATCAACCCGTTTTTTAAGTTCACTACTAACACCACACGCCACCCACCACGTAAACACCATAAACTAGAGTCAACGTTTTTGCACCACTTGTTTCACACACACCACCAGAGAGGAAAACGGTGCGACCTTACCACCACGGGGGTCGCACGTAGAGTGAGGTTTGCCTGAGGGTATCCGACAAATAGTGCCTCTCCCCTCCCCCGCCCCACCTCCCCCCCACCCCTCCCCCGGGAGTGCCTCGGCGGTGCCTCTCCGGGATCGGTCACATACATAATGGTGGCTCAGGTCTCCAGGCAGAGGCATGCGCGTGTGTATATGAGAGTGTATACACAAGAGATAGGAACACTTTACTCGCTTATACAGGTACTATCCACCTCTCTCCCTCTCTCTGGCGCGCACACACACACACACACACACACACACACACACACACACACACACACACACACACACACACACACACACACACACACACACACACGCACACACACACCTACCTCGTGGCGCTGTGGTTAGAGTTCTCGCCTACCACTACGGCGGTCCGGGTTCGACTCCCGCCTAGGCCTGAAATAATTTAGTATCGCTTCGCTGCGGGGTGTTACTCCAACTCTCGTGGGCGGGGAGTTGGGGGTGTGTGCGTGTAAGGACGGTCATACGAGCTCTGAGCTCTCATCCGGGAGATTAATAACTGTCGATCACGAGTCCAACACGTGATCCGAGACCATGGTTAATCACACACACACACACAAGCATTACCCATAAATCGGGATATAGATGAGTTCTGAGCCCGCATCCGAGAGGGTAACACCTGTCAGTCACTAATCCAACACTTGATCTAAGACCGTGGTGAATCACAGGTACACACAATGTAGAAAAAAAAATGCAAAGTATCGGAAACGAGCAAAAGGACAAAGACCCTCTAAATGGCTGACTCGATGGGAAATGAAACAATGGCGAAAACGAAAGAGGATGATTTGGGACTGTTGTTCTTGGATATAATTTGTCATTTGATAAGAAACACCGGCAAGACTGTTGGCAAGATATATGAGCTTTCAACGAGCATAATAGTGACAGTCCACTGCCTAGAGAGAGAGAGAGAGAGAGAGAGATAGAGAGACAGAGAGAGAGAGAGATAGAGAGAGACAGAGAGAGACAGAGAGAGAGAGAGACAGAGACAGAGAGAGACAGACACAGAGACAGGGAGAGAGAGACAGAGAGAGAGAGAGAGACAGAGACAGAGACAGAGACAGAGACATAGAGACAGACAGACAGACAGACAGACAGACAGAGAGAGAGAGAGAGAGAGAGAGAGAGAAGGCACAGAGAGAGATAGAGACAAAGAAAGAGACAGAGAGAGGCAGAAGAGAGACAGAGAGACAGATAAAGATAGAGACAGAGAGAGATACAGACAGAGACAGATAGACATAGAGAGACAGAGACATAGAGCCAGAGAGAGAGACAGAGAAGAGAGAGAGAGAGACAGAGAGAAAGAGAGAGAGACAGAGAGAGAGACAGAAACAGAGAGAGAAAGGGAGAGAGAGAGAGAGAGAGAGAGAGAGAGAGAGGAGAAATTATATATATATATATAATATATATATATATATATATATATATATATATATATATATATATTTATATATATATATTTCAACAAGAACCCACTGTGTTGGATAAGAAGAAATTAAATAGACGATATCCATATATTTCGATATCGTCTATTTAATTTCCTCTTATCCAACACAGTGGGTTCTTGTTGAAATTTAAGAATGTATTACGACATTACTTTGTAGTTATATATATATATATATATATATATATATATATATATATATATATATATATATATATATGATGAAGGTGGAAAAAGAAGTCACGGGTCTAGTTCCGAGTTACTGAGTTTATTCCTGACCGGTTTCGCTCTATGCATAGAGCGAAACCGGTCAGGAATAAACTCAGTTACTCGGAACTAGACCCGTGACTTCTTTTTCCACCTTCATCAACTTGTCACAATGTACCAACATATATACATATATATATATATATATATAATATATATATATAATCGAGGATCTTATCCGACCAAAATAAGAATGTGCAGTACTGGTGTGATCCTTACACAAAATTAACAAAAACATGGTCCAAATAACACAAAGAACGGGAAACAAAATAGTCTACCGAACAAATCATATAAGAAGAAGAGATGACAATCATTGTGTTCATATCAATGAAAGAAGTTAATAAAATTTACAAAAAGGTTATCTTGGTTTGGGAGCTCATTAAAAATAAATAGAAATAAAAAGATAATTTGTGTAAAGGTGCGTCAACCCGTGGAATAAGAGGAAATAGTTCAATAAATAATCACAAATGAAACCAAGACTAATTTGGAACGACAGAGTGATGTCACACTTTCTTTGTACAACACAAATAGGCACGCACGCGCACACACACACACACACACACACACACACACACACACACACACACACACACACACACACACACACACACACACACACACACACACACACACACACACACACACACACACAGGTCTCAAATTTTAATCCATGTCAAACTACTATGGTTGATACGTCGATTGTGATCTGGTCTACTTTACGTACCATTCAGTCTGCCACCGGTTAATTTTTTCGCATCCGACCTATATATGGACCAGAAGGTCTCCTGTCGGTATGCTCCGCCTTTGTAATTCAACGGGAAGAACGCTGCCCCCCCCCCCACCCACACCCTCTCCGCAGTTATCGCGTTCAGCAACGAAATCCAGACCTTAGCAATTACCGCAGGATTTACTGTGGGCACGCAGACAGGGTGTTATTGTTGTTGTTGTGGACTGTAGTTTACCAGCGCTTCTATCCTCATGGTAACTATCTCGCGCCGTTGCCATGCGTTATCTCATGTATTAGTTTATTCTAAGGGTATTTGCAGTTTAGTTAATAGTCCCGTTTCGTGTAGGAACTCTTGACGTCGACTGGTATCAGGTCTAATAAGCATTCAAGAAAAGATACGAAAGACAAGATATCTCAAATTACTTTGAATGCACCACATATTTCACTTCTACGTACCACACAGACCTGTGCCGCCTAAGCCAATGTCACACTGCCCGGCGCGGCCGTTGCGGCTTGTTGCTGTCGTTATACAAAGGTCTAGCTACTGTCGTCAGGTGATTTTAATAAGTTATTTGATCTTGCAAACACAATTTGGCCGCATCCGGCACAGCCGTATTGTGTGACACGGGCGTTATAGTGGCCAGGCACGC
>NC_134798.1:43501361-43521361 GCF_046742065.1 Oratosquilla oratoria
ATGCCGGTCACAACATTTCACCCTGTTGTCGAGGCCTCTGCTATACAAAGACGAATTGTTCCGTTCCCTGTCATCTAGGCCTATCTGCCGTCAGGCGATTTTATTCAACTGAGGGAAACTCATCCAATCCAATCATTTCACGGCAAATTTAATTATCTAAGAACCTGTTATATTTTTGTCAGAAATCTTCAAACATCAAAAACAATTTAGCCCCCCTCAATACAACTCTTGCGGCCTAGTCGAGCCAGATTCCATTCAAATCCGGTGTAATCGGTTGTAGAAGTCAAAGAATTTATCTTTAGATAGATCATAAGAACATAAGAATGAAGGAGACTGCAAGAGACCATAAGGCCTACACTAGGCAGCTCCGTATCCATCACCACCTGTCATCCCCATCCATAAAGTTGTCTAATCGTTTCTTAAAACAACTGATAGTTTCAGCGCTTACTACATGGTTACTAAGTTTAATATTCCATTCGTCAACCACCCTATTAGTAAACCAATTCTTGCCTATTTCCTTTTTAAATCTAAATTTGTCCAGTTTATAACCATTACTGCGAGTCCTGCCCTGTTGTGTTAAAATGATGACCTTGTTTGCATCACTCTTGTTAAAGCCTTTGATCCACTTGAACACCTCTGTTAAGGGCCCCATTCACGACAACGATTTTCAACCCCAACCCAGATTTCGAACATGGTCGGGGTTGGAGTTGTGGTTGGCGGCTTCGCCACTCACTGCAACAACCAATTGTCCAAGTTTTCGCAGTTGATCCGCAGTTCTATTGTGATAAGATGTCTGATCTCGACTCTGGCGATCTTTTTAATATTGCTGTTTTTTTAGAGGCAGATAGAAAACGCAAAAAAAAAAGTCTAAGTGATGTAAGTCTTGGCTTCAAAAAAGAAACAAGCTATCCCATAATCAATTATTAGAGGAACTGAGACTAGAGCCTAAAGACTATATGAACTATTTAAGAATGGATGAATCCACATTTTTAGAAATTCTGTCCTTGGTAACACCAATCATAAAAAAACAGGATACGATGATGAGGAAGGCTATTACACCTCATGAACGTCTCGTATGTACATTGCGATTCCTAGCAACAGGGAGGTCATATGAAGACCTCAAATTTTCCTCCATACAGTTCTTAACGAGCCAATTTTTTTAACTACATCATCACGCGTAGCTGCGGGGTTTACTTCCTTAAATTTTGAAACGAGTATTTCATAAGCATTGTTTTTCATTATTTTATTCGAGTATTCTTTACTTTTAACTTTCCATAGGCATGGATGTTGACGGTATATCTCAATAATCTCTCTTACGAAATCTTTACTGTACGCTTCCATTTTTTTAGTTAGGCAGCACAACTATAGCTACAAACGCACGGTACGAAATTTTGGGCACAAGTGATAGATTTGGTTGTCCGCACCCATCCACCACTCCAACCCCAACACAGACATAAAGCTCCGCCCACAAAATATCAGGAAAATCTGAACGACTCCAACCCCAACCACGACCTGCAAATCGGGGTTGCGATGTAGGTTGTTGGAGCCCATCCACGAGAAAATTTGGTCTGGGTTGGGGCTGGAAATCTGGGTTGGGGTTGAAAATCGTTGTCGTGAATGGGGCCCTTTAGATCACCCCGCACTCTGCGTCTTTCCCGAGAGTGTAAGTAAAGGTGCCTAAGCCTTTCTTCGTAAGGCAAATTTCTGAGTCCATGTATCATTTTGGTCATTCTTCTCTGAACTGATTCTAGTGAATTGATGTCCATTCTGTAGGACGGAGATCCTTGTCGTAATTATACGCACGGTTTAAATATATTATGGAAGCTGACAGTTATAATTTATAAATATACAATTAGAGTGTAATTATCAAAGTGATGGAACGTTTTGTCAATATTACCAGTTAAGACTGTATAAATTGACCGTCAGAATGATCTTGCCTATTGTGCCGATCGAATCTATTACGGAATTCAGTTTTAACGCCACGCGATTTAAATTAGCGAGACCATCAATGTTGCAACTACCATCTCGACTGAATTATCCTCAATACGTCCACGGTTCCGGATTTAACACATCTAAAATATCGAGTAATCACAAAATAATTTTATTCTATCTAAAGGAAAATTTAAAGAAGGATTACTACACACCGTATAGGTTGTGTACGACCTGAATTTGAGGAACTAAAGCTTCCCTGGTTTTATTTAACTTTACCTAGAATTTACGCAGCAGTCGATGTTAAAAACTCCTGCTGTAAAATTTTATCTGACTGGCTAATTAGAATATGAATTGTGTTTTGTACTCATTCACACTTACCTCGAGATGTCATCGTGGACGATTAAATAACTTCGTGAGAAACTGTATTTGTACTTCACATTCAGCACTATCAATTCACACCTTCCTCGTAATACCCGTCGCACCTCGTCGACTGATACAGAAATTCACAGCATATACTATCACAAGGAATTCTCTTATAAACAATATTGTCATTATAATGAGGAAAATGTTATTTTGGTGATTACATGAATCCAAAATAACATATATGAGTATGTAATTTTCATTTATTGATTTCTGTAGTTGTTTACATGTTGTTGATTTCTTGCTTGTTCTGTTCACAACCTTCATAACAAAACAATGCCTTCGACTTCGTCCCTATGTTATATATGTGACTTTATTTTCTGATTTTACTTTCTTTCTAATTACTTCTATTTAAAAAAATTACGTAATTCTGTAATCAATTTAAGAATAACTTATTTATTAGATTTCATCCTAATTGGTAATCGTCACTTTGCTTTTGTCAACCCTAGATAATTCTATCCCATTTGAATCGAAGTTTTCCCTGAACTAAATAAATTCTTTTAGCGGCACGCAGAATAAACATGCAAGTCAAGTAAGGTGTTCAAAAAAGTTAGAGGGCAACAAGGTTAAATATATCAATATATCAATTTGTCTTAATGACAAAACTTGTTCCATTTCAACGAATTGTAGACGTTGTCGTTATTGTATCGTTACTTAGATCCATTATGTAGAGATGGAAGAAGTTAAGCACATTTCCCAATTTCTATAATCTTTCCTCCAGCCTAAGCATATCCTCTTAAAAAAAAAAAAATCTTTGACCAGAAATCCATGGCCCTACAGAAGCTGCCAACGGTATCATATGACAATTTTATGCAACTACGCTCATCATTGCTCCTTAATTACCCATTAAAATACATTCCACCTCAATTACTCTTAATAAGCTTTTTCTCGTTGAGTTGGAACCCTAATGTTTAGCGCTATACCCGTTGCACTGAGATCTGGCCGTTAGGGCGGAGCACTGGGAGTTCCCCTATGGTGCCACATATAATTATTCTATAATTTCATTTTATTTCATAATTCTATTTTATAGTTTTATAATGTTGCCTCATATGATTGTATTATAATTTTTTGTCACACACCACCACCGAGGTAAAAATCAAAGCAATGTTTTCTATACAAAGGTTTCGTTTCTTTAAGTCATGAGAGAGCGACGTTGCCGCTACATCTAATCTCTGGCCCCGCCCCCCTCATACTGCATTCAGAAAACATTGCATCCACATGCACGTTCTCGCCATGGATGCCCACATGTGGCAACACCGGGAAATCTCCTAGCCCCGCCTTATCGGCCAATTCTCCTTGCGCTGACTATAGCTATGTCCTTGACAACTGCAATAACTGCCACTACCCCATCAAACATGGAGACTGCACCTTCCTCCTAGGGTGTCCATTTCCAAAAAGGAGGACACTGCATATCGATGATTATAATATGCAGTAATGTGTGTGTGTGTGTGTGTATATATATATATATATATATATATATATATATATATATATATATATATGTATAATAAAAAACTGAGAGTGAATCACATTTTCCACTTACAATAAAACCGACAAAAAACAAATACCTGTATTTCTTACCAAGTTACAACACAAACAAAACCTAGTTGTATCCTCACATTGATTGCCTCGAGGTTTATTTCTTTTTGTATTTCTGCCCTCTACTTTTTGTATTTCTGCCCTCTTTCTTTTCGGCATTTTCAGACTCCTTAACCTCATAAATTGATTACCAAACCACACAGCACCGTGGCCACATCAAGACTGCAGCCCAATGTACGAGATGTGAATCATGCAATCACACGTTCCCAACATTGGTCTTGTGCAGTTCCTGTCTACTTCGGCTGCCGAGTTCCGACGTTGACCTTGACCTGGGTACTCCCACATAATTTAATTGTACGACATTATTGTATACCTAAGGTTGTTTATTTATCTATTTATTTTTGCCACACTCCAAGAAAGGAGGACAAATGCACGTCCGGCGTGAGGTTGCGCCGGATGGAGGACAAAGTGCTCAAAAGGAGGACTGTCCTCCCTAAAGGAGGACGTCTGGCCAACCTACTTCCTCCCCATTTCTTTCCTTTTGTGTCACTTTCATTTGCATTTCTCAATCAATTCTATATCTACTTCATCCATAACCCATCACTCAAACAAAGATGCACTACCCCTCCCTAAGTCTTGCAATAAATCAATTGCTTTCATGTATACATATACCAAAAGGACTTTGCTCCCCTATAAAGTGGATGGACGAGTCAGGCATACATCCACCCTACACTGACCCAAAAATAAGAAATTTTTAGCTGGATGACGTGGATGGGTTGCCACATAATGAAGCAGTGAGAGTAAACCAACTCTTGGCTGTCAGGTCCTGCTGTGGAAGTACTTTGTGTTGGTGTGGTGTAGGATTGTATTTTGTTGTTTTGTTATTTATTGTATTATTTATATTATGTATTTGGTTGTGTTGTATATCGCAGATGCGATGCGCGCCTTTGTTTTGGCGCGAATTGGAGCGTGGCGTCAGTATCGAAGAAGGCCTTGCTGAGGGTGCACACATTTGTGATTGTGTCATTTTGTGTGTATCTAAATATAAAATTTAACTCTTACTTTGTGCACTCATTAGCCACCCAATACATTAAATGGTGGCAGCGGTGTCTCGCTGCACTGACATGAGCAGTGTGCCGGAGACAGGGATGCCCTTCATCCATGAAGAGCTAAGATGGGAGAGACAATGGAGGGTGGATGAGGGACAGGTGCAGGGTGTGGGTGGGTGTATGCTTTGACTCAGCCAACCCCCTTGTAGGGTGGAAAGGGCCTATACACACATATATTTATATATACATACATTATGTATAGTGTGTATTGAGTCATGATGAATAAAGCTGAGAAAGACTGGACATACAGGGAAAGGGAAATATGTTTTGATGTAGTGCATTTCCTTGAGGGGACGGAGAGGGTGGTTGCTGTGTCTAACGGCATTCCTACCGACCCAGGGCTGTGGGCAAGATGCAGGGATGACCCATCATCCAGGAGAAAAGAAAAGAGGGAAGGATGGTGAATGGGAGTAGAGTAGGTGGGAATGAAATGGGTGGGAGTGGATTTATGCCTTTTGACTTTGCCTACCTTGTAAAGGGGAAAAAGCCCTTGGTATATGTATGTATATACATTATGATTTGGTTTAACATAAACTCTCCCTTATAATAGAAAGGTCTCTCCCTCCTTATACTTAATACACATCAAATGACATAAGTCACTCCTCCCATCTCATCACCTTGTAGATGAAGGATAATTCCTGTTTCCTGCCACATAGTTTAAGTAGAAGGTAGTGCAGTGAGATGCAGCACTTCCACAGCCAGGCTCAACAGCTGGAGCTGGTTTACCCCCACTGCTTATTATATGGTGACCTTTCTCCACATCCACAATCTATTAAGTGGATGAGAACATCCTCTCAAACTGTCCCATCCTTATCTTCTACACTTCACCATATAGCCTGAGGTTGTGTAAACTTAGGGTCGACACAGGCTCTTTCCCTCATAAATACAGATTGTTCTTTGGGTCAGGGGCATTGTCTTGTTACATTGCCTCTGGCATGAGCAGTGTGGTGGGGTACTGGGATGACCCTTCATCCATGAGAGCTGATGGGAGAGCGAACAGGTTTTTGGACACATGCATGCTTTCACTCAGCCACACCCCCTTATAAGGGAGTAAAGGTCTTTTTATACATGTATATATTCTTCACCCACCTCTCCCTCTAATCAGTCAATCTGCTGCCACAGGTTGCTCTTGAAGGATACATATGGCCTCTAGGCAACTGGCAATGACCTCCGATATTTCTTTAAATAATAAACAATAACTGTATCAAATCTTGCTGCATTGCTTCTGACCCAAGGCAGTGGGCGAGATGCAGGGATGACCCATCATCCAAGAAGAGCCACGAAAAGAGGGAGGGAGGGGTGGTGAGTGGGAGTGGAGTATGTGGGGATGAAATGGATGGGAATGAATTTATGCCTTTGACTTTGGCTATCTCCCTTGCAAGAGGGAAAAGGCCCTTGATATATGTATGTATATATCAAAATAAAACCAAAGTGCACTGCCAACAAGTCCTGTATGCCACACTTGTGTAATCTTTTCTTTTACAATCCCTCTTGGAAAAGAAAATTCCAACGTGTTCTTTAAACATATCTATTAATATTCTATCAACAATGTTACATGGAACATATACCATCACTTTATCTTAATACCATTACTTTCCCCAAAGTAACATTTATTTGCATCATAAATGTGGAACAGCATATTACATTTCAGCTTCCACACTTGGAATGTAACATAGTACTTAGAACCTCTTGACACGGATGAATATTTGTCATGGAAACACACTAGAGGATATCAACTACTCGACTTATCAAAAGGCAAACTATATACAATAAAAATACCCATGTTTTCCATGAAATACAACCATTTTGAACAGAATGTTGAACTCAAACTGTCATCCAATGACTAACATGGCAATGTCTCTGCACATACCATACATTGTAAACTTTGTCAATAGCACAACATATATTAACACTTTCAACTTCAGTAAACGTCTCGTACTGTGACCTAAAACTACTGAGGCCTGTCTCGAGGATAGAACTCTGCGAGAGTGGAGGCTGGGATACGTTTGAGCATTTCCTTGGGGAAGATACGAAGGAGCTGCCAGCCGATGTCGAGGGACTCGAAGACTGTGCGTTTTTCGTAGGGACCTTGGGAAATGAAGGATTTCTCAAACTTGCCAAGGAACTCAAGGTAGAGGAGATCGTCAGGTGTCAGAGCTTCTTCACCAACGACAGCCTTCATGGCCTGCAAGTCCTTGGCAATAGCGTAACAGGCGTACAGCTGGTTGGAAACATCAGAGTGATCCTTTCGTGTCATTCCTTCTCCGATAGCGGACTTCATCAATCGAGACAGGGATGGCAATACGTTGATGGGGGGATAGATCTGTCGGTTGTGCAACTGACGGTCTACATAAATCTGACCTTCTGTGATATAACCCGTAAGATCAGGGATGGGATGGGTGATATCTGAAAACAGAATAAAATTTCAAGAACATTTATTGCATTACAAGCTAAAGGTTCACAAAAACATAATATATATACAATCTCCCTTGCTGTATGATTGAGTTATATTCCTGAAAAACCAACTGCATAACAATCAATTGTATTGTGAACTTATAAGATTATGGGTAAAACAGGAACAGTGACTTAAGAACTGGAAATGATTATCTACTTAGCCTGTCTGATCTTACAAGTGAAACTGGCCAAATGGGTAGTGATATAAGGGTATTAATAATGATCATATATGTGGACTATTATAAACCAACACATTGTATAACATGGGAGATCTGTACATACCAAAAGTCCTTTCCCTGTACTAAATATAGAGATACATGTTCTTCTTCACTGCAAAATCAACAGATTGCTTATCTGACTTTAAGATAAAATAACACACCTCACTCCATATAACTACTACAACTGGAAGTGCAATATCTAATATCATACCATCGTTAGGCATAGTAAGGATGGGGATTTGTGTGATGGAGCCTTGCCTGCCCTCTACTCGTCCGGCACGTTCGTAAATGGTGGCCAAATCGGTGTACATGTAACCTGGGAAACCTCGACGACCTGGCACCTCCTCACGAGCAGCTGATACCTAAGGAATGATTAAAAATCTCATGCTAGATATGTTATTACTCTACTGGCATAATTTCCTGTGATAAATTACCCATTTCATATCTCATGAAAATTGTATGTTATGTCATATCTTACAAACTATTCTAAAAACAAGTTAGAAAATAAAATTACATAAATATTCAAACATATACTAAGGGTCTTCTCCCCCTTACAAGGGAGGTAGCCAAAGTCAAAAGTATAAATCCACTCCCACCCATTTCATCCCCACATACTCCACTCCCATTCAACACCCCTTCCTTCCTCCCTCATTCCTTAGCTCCTCCTGGATGATGGGTCATCCCTGCATCTCACCCACTGACATGGGTCAGAAGCAATGCAGCAAGACACAGCACATCTACAGCAAGGCCCTTTCATTTAATCAGCTAGCCCCCCCTCCCCTCCAGAAAAAGAGAAGACGGGGAGAAATGCCTTTGTGCTGCGTCAAAATATCATTCATACATACTACCTAAGCCCCCCCCATCCCTTTCATGCATCACAGCATCATCAATACACAACCATTCTCCACTCACCCCTATCTTCTATCTTCTCCCTTCCTTCCTCAACACACATCTCCCTCTTTCCCAACACCCCTTTTACCCCATCCATCCATCTCATCCTTGGTCTCCCCTTCATGTTCACTCCATCCACCTCTGCCCTCCACACTTCTTCAACTAATCTTTCTTCACATTTTCTTACAAACAAAATAATGCTGGAGCATCCAAGCTCATGCTCATTACTCTCTTTTATGCAACAGATAATTTTAAGACATCTAAATTACTTACCTCACGAAGAGCCTCTGCATAGGAAGACATGTCAGTAAGAATAATAAGTACGTGCTTCTCACACTGGTAAGCCAAGTACTCCGCAGTGGTGAGAGCAAGACGAGGAGTGATGATACGTTCAATGGTTGGATCGTTGGCCAAGTTCAAGAAGAGGCACACATTCTCCATGGAACCATTCTCCTCGAAGTCCTGAAATTCAGACACAGGTTCTTTGTAAATTCAATTCAATATTTAACTAAAGTACAAAGCCTTGGTATATGTATGTATGTACAAGAATAGAACTTTGTTTCTATACATGAACATGATATAAATATAGCATATATCATCATGCAGTGAAAGAATCAACCCAATTAGTCAGTAATTGGAACAACCTAAACATTGAACGAGTCCAACCAAAACCATAAACAAATTTCAGGTTGTGATCACTGGATTCAAAGAAACAGGATCTCACTTATGTGGTTTTTTTCTTGTACAGCTGCACAGAAAACTATCGTTAGTAAATCACGCTAATCATTTTGACACAAAACAACGAAACTATTTGAGACAAGTTGAAGTCTCCATCGGAAATAAGATTATCATGTCATAGTGAATCCATATGACCTCCGGAACTATTATTCGATTCATATTCATTCAGAAGGAATTCGAACAATTCGAACCCCAGAAATACCAACCCTTCGGTATCATAAGGTTATGTTCATTAGCGAATGTTTCGACACCCCTACTAACGATAGTTTTCTGTGTAGCTGTACATCACAATTAAGTTTGATTCTACCAATCTACACACCCAAGGATTCTTCCCCCTGGTGAGGGAGGGAGCCAGACAAGGCACCCACCCACCTCACCCATCCCATTCCACTTTAAATTATTTGATTCAGCTTAACATTGTGAACTTCTCCCTATTCGGAGGCTAGGGCAGTGCCCCTTACAGAGGACTTTGTAGAATGGAATTTAATGAATCATGCCCTTGGTCCAACTCGCTTGTGGTAAAATTCAAACCATTGTCACCCCAACATCTGTCACAAGTAGTGATACACCAACCCACACGGCCAATGAAGAATTATAGATGGAGGCAAAGTTAAAGTACATAACATAAAAATTATGAAAAGAACTTCTGATAAAACCCTTAATTTATCATATACGACATAATTTATTTGATGTTTACCTGCTTGAAGAACCTAGCTGTCTCCATGTTGACACCCATGGCAGCGAACACAATAGCAAAGTTGTCTTTGTGATCATCATGAACACTCTTAGATGGAAGCTTCACAAGACCGGCTTGACGACAAATCTGGGCAGCAATTTCGTTGTGAGGAAGACCAGCAGCAGAGAAAATGGGAATCTTCTGACCACTGAATAGAATAGAAACAAATAAATTCTATCAATGGCCTACTTCTTAAACATACTTTATAACCAAAGTTGTGGGTAAAAAATAAACTACTCAACTTCCTAAGTCATTCACCTATAAATCTTTGCCCAGACCTTAAAGTTACCATATACATATACCAAAAGCCACTTCCCCCCTTAGGAGAGGTAACCAAACTGCCCAGTCTAATTCTTCTTTACATGAACTCTCTTCATTAAAAAAATAAAAAATAAATAAATAAATAACATTTTCAATACCACATCTTACCGGGCAATGGAGTTCATGACATCAATGGAAGAGATTCCAGTCTGGATCATTTCTTCAGGATATGTACGGGACCATGGGTTGATGGGCTGACCTGCACAATAGCATGCCAGTAAGAGGAGTCTCAAGTCATCTTTGGAAACAATGAGCTACCACGCCAATTACACATACATAATAGAAGTCCCCAAGTCTTTGGTACAGTACTTCACAATGATATGCATTTAATGTACATACAGTCAACCCCTATTAATGTTGTGGCCATGCTCAAAGACCCCTTCCAGAAGAATAATGCATTCAAAATTGACTTATTTACCCCTTATAAGGGAAGTGGCCAAGTCAAGGCATGTGCCCACTCCCATTCATGCCTTTGTTTCATTCTTATCCTAAGTCCTTATCTTAGCCTTGAAGTCAAGGCATTTAAAAACTAATGCAACCTGAAATCCTAAACACGATAATAATAATAATGATTATTGCTAGGGGTGTGCCAATCAATTGGCATTGGCAAGAATCAGCACTTTTTGGTGAACCAGCATCGGTGAGAATCGGCATCATCGTTGGCAAAATATTGCCGATGATGATGTCAATTCTCAAAAATAATGCCAATGCCGATTAATCGATACACCCCTAATTATTGCCTCTAGTTTCACTAATTGGAATTTGCAGCTCCACAGTCACCCATGGTCTCTCTTGCACGAGTCCCATAGCCTTCAGGAAACCAGTAATGGCCTAAAGTAGAGGTTGATTGTATACGTACATTAAATGCATTTCTGGTACAGTACTTACACAAACACACATGTTATTAAAAGATTCATTTACAAATAAGACAAAATAACAATCCTACCATATTATGAAGACATGAAAGTAGAACCGAAACATTTACAAGAACAAGTTAATGCAATACAAAAATTGGTTATGCAAAACATGGTACCTAAAGTACTCTTTATGTGCAACAGGAAAGAGGGAGTATTAGGACTGCAGCAACAATTACAGAAATCAAACGACAATGTGTACAAGTGACCAAATTGATGATGAATTACAGACCCAAGTGACCTACTGGGATGAGCACAAATTAGTACTTGCACCATGATGGAAGCAAATTTCGTATGGTTCAAGTGGGAGGGAGGGTGTAATAAAAACGAATGGTGAGGCTCTTTCTTCCTCATGCCCACCTCACTTTGTGGGTAACTAATAAAAAATGGTTAAGCATATAATGGCAAGAGAATATCAAGAAAGATTGTAAATACCCATGTGGAGGAACAAAATTTCAGGAATGATAAAACTGAGACAAAATAAAGTGGAAAATGAAAAAAAAAAAAAAAAGTATTGATGAAAAAACATATGAAAAGGTCTGCACATTACCTTGGATATCCAAATAATCTTCTGCCAGTACAGTGGGTCCCTGATCAATGGGCTTGCCAGAACCGTTGAAAACTCTTCCCAACATGTCTTCTGATACAGGTGTCCTCAAAATATCTCCAGTAAACTCGCATACTGTATGCTTGGCATCAATACCTGATGTTCCTTCAAAAACCTAAAAATAAAAATTGAAACTTTACTAATGCCGCAGGGACCAATGACGTGTACCTACTTAAGGTAGTCCTAAAAGATGGAAAGCTGGGGTGCACATTTTCAAAACCTCTCAACAACTTGCCTCCATTCTGAGGTGCAGCCCTGAGGATCTATCTCTACCAACTTCAACTGTATTTCTTACACATTTTCATACATACAACAGGGTTTGATGGCACAGTGGTAGTGATTGCGACTGCTACTCCAGTGGTCAGTTTGAATCCTACCTAGGGCTACAATAATTTCAGTATTGCTGTGCTGCAAGTCATTACTCCAACTCTTGTGGGTAGGGAGTTGGGTGAGTATTTATCTAGTTATATCTTACGGGAAGGGGAGCTATGCTCGTGGTTTCCTGTCTTTGTATCTCACAGTCTCTAGTTTGCTTTTAAATTCATGTATAGTTTGTGTGTGTGTGTGTGTGTGTATGTGCAAGGTCATAGCATTACCTATAGCTTGGTCACATATGAGATCTGAGCTCTCATCCATATTAGTAACAGCTATCAATCAAGAGTTCAACACATGATCAAAGACCATGGTGAATCACATGGCCAGCAACTGCTCTCCTCCTTTTACTATTTTCAGCCAGTGAATGAAATTGTCCCCTCACTAATACAGCACAGGCATCAATCCAAAATTTCTTCCAAGAGAAATCTGTAGAAGGGGCTGAGGACAGTTATAAAGTTCTGTGGGACTGTGGGTGAAACTTGAAGCAATAATTATCATTATACATTATCCTTTTGTTTTATGTACGTGAAGCATATATGAAACAAATGTCCTAATACAGCTTTAAGCAGAAGGGTACCACTGCCTTAAGTTTACAGACTAGAAACTTGTAGGTCTACAGTAACAAGCAATGGTCCTGTGACCCTCCCAAAGATCTCTCTAGGGAGGAACAATGTAGATCTGTTTCAAAGTCCATGGCTGATTATACAGTCACTGGCTGTCAGCTCTCCTTTGGTGAAAACATGGATGAAAGATAGTTAAGATGGAGACTGAGAGCTTAGCCCCTCACAATTGCATCTCCAGATGGAAAAGAAAGTATTTATGAGATCTCTAGAAGATTGACAAGGAAAGGATTTCTTTAACTTTAGTCTCACAGGACCAACACAGCAGATCCCTATCACTGGCCTAAAATGGGAAATACATCACAATAAAGTCTAGGTTAGATGAAAAATACACGTCTAACCTTCCTTCAAATATTCTATGTACCAAAAGGCTTCTTTCCCCTTATAAGGAAGGTTGCCAGCTAAGGCATATATTCACCCTTCATCAATCCCAAACCTATTTGTTTTCCCTTTTATCTTAGTTTATTATTGTGGAAGATGGGCCATCCTTGCTCTCTCCCTGCCCACTGCCTGGGTCGGAAGCAATGCAGCAAGACACAGCATCCCCAGAGTAGGGACCAGAAGCTGAAGCTGGTTAATCCCCACTGCATCATTACATTTGAGAGTTAAAAAATTTTCCTTACAATGATTGATAAATATAATAACTCACCTGTACCACAGCCTTGGATCCGCTCACTTCCAAAACCTGCCCCTGCCGCTCAGTGCCATCTGCTAAATGCAGGTTGACAATCTCGGCAAACTTGGGAAACTTGACATCATCAAGAATAACCAGTGGTCCATTCACACCTGTCACAGTCTTGTAGCGCAAGCGTGGCTGTGCAATATAATCACGCGTGACTGCGGCTAGATGGTCTACGGTTGCCATTTTCCTGCAATAGAAAATTTGCATAAGAAAAATAATACATATAGTTTCTCTCTAGTAAAGACAATGATAAGTCTTAATAAGTAATTTCCTTAATCAAAGACATACAGAGTATGCATTGTGTCTTATGTGATTAAAATTATTTTCCTTTTCCTCTAATTCAAACTTTGGCAACAGATGGATAATATTACGTAGATTTGCAGGATGCCTCTAAGGATCAAATCCAGACCTATGATGTGATTATATGAAAAATGAACCCTGCAGCCTGACACTCCAAAAGAAATATCCCTTGGTCACATGGGTCATTTGAAGTAACTAGTGATGTAACCTATTTCACATTCTTCTCATACAATGGTGACCCATGACCAATCCTTAGATGTGCCTTGCAAATAAACATATCAGTGTTACATAACTACAGCTCTTCAGGGTCATGTTATCTATAAACTAGTCAAGGTTGGACTAAACTAAACAAACTTTAAGCAGCTGTATATGAGCTTTTAAGGAGATTTATTGGGTCACATGAAGAATTGTCACCCCAGAACACCCAAATGAAGAATCATCACCCCAAGAGATCCCACCTGAAGAATTGTCACCCCAGCGTGCCAAATAACAGCAGTGGAATAAAGATTAGATTAGGTTAGGTTGAATGAAGGTTATGCTTATTGTCATCAACTTAAACAACCAAATAATCATAAACTCAGGATGGCCCACATGAAGAATTGTCACCCTCGGATAGATCACACGAAGAATTGTCACCCTGTCAAAGTCTGGGGTGACAATTGTTCATGTGATCCGATAAATTTACCTCTTTAAGTGAGGAATATAAAATCAGATCTTGCTATGTCATGGGAACCCCAAAATGAATTCCTACTTAGAGCCCCAAACCCACTGACTCAAGGATACGCGGAACTTAATAAAACTATATTTTGCAAGAATGTGATACCATTCTTAAGCAGCATATGAGAGGCAAAATAAGAAAGAAATAAAATATATATGTATGCAGTTCGGGGGAACAAGCACTGTGCCATGTCAGGGTAGACATGTTAAAATCTTATGGCGAGCCATTTCTAAAGTATTACGGTTAAACTATATCTGGTTATCGTGATACACAATCCCATTTATGCCACAATATAAACATAAATATGCTTAAGTCAGAAAAAAATACCACCTTCTACTTTATCATTACCAGAGTTTCTCAGAATGTGTAAACAATGCTACCGAATCCATATCTTTCTTTAAGAATACTACTGTACTTCAATTCTGGTAGCAGTAGTTGATCTAAGACAATTTATGTTATCACATGCATAATAGTAACTGACACGCTATACAGTAATATTCTTCCCACTATTTCCCTTGTACTAAAAATTCCTTAAGTTAATTTTGTTCATGATGCAAATGACAGAATGGGTTCATGTATCCTGATAACTAATTGAGTGCATTCTAAATACTAAGTCGCAGAAACTGTATGTGATAGAATAATAAGCACAATGTATTGTGTAAAAACAAGGAAATCATTTAAACTTAAATATGTGCTCATAAATGCTGAAAAGAAACTCACATTAGGATTTGCAAATTAACACCTGTACATGCTTGCGAACCATAATGCAAACCATAAAGCTATACTTCAATAAATACTACCTGCGATGCATTTTTGCGAAGTCCAAGACAACCTGGGAAGTATCAAATTTCATGTAAATGGAGAAGCAGTAAGATAGACATTTTGTGGAGCGCTATAAACTACACTCTACCTTATATCATGTTCTTATCTAATTGAGAGATAGTAAGGAAATATAAAATTATCTTTATAAACAAGTAGGTGGCACACTCAGAAGAGTTGGTTGTTCTTACATCTTCTTAGTCGCAGATTCAAGTCCTACACTTCTCCAATTGTCTGTAGCGACTGTGGCCTGCCCCAACGGTCCCTAAAGTGCACAGCAAAGGGGATGCCTTCTGTTGCAGTCACATGCCTCTTGGTGTGTGCTCCACACCTTTTTGTGATCCCCAAATCCAAGATATGCGAGCCAATTATCTAATCCTATGTGACTGCCATTGGATCACATGAAGAATTGTCACCCCAGAACCCCCACACAAAGAATAGTCACCCCATGAGATCCCACCTGAGGAATTGTCACTCCAGAACCCCCACACAAATAGTCACCCCATGAGATCCCACCTGAAGAATTGTCACTCCAGTATGCTGAATATCAACAGTGGAATAAAATTTAGGTTAGGTTGAATGGGGGTTACACTTATTGTAATCAACTTATACAACTGAAGATTCGTAAACCCAAGATGGCCCACATGAAGAATTGTCACCCTAGGATAGCCCACATGAGGCAGTCACCCCATCGAAGTCTGGGGTGATGATTCTTCATGTGATCCCTGCCATCTATCTATATACCAAGGGCTTTTTCCCCCTTATGTGAGAGGTAGCCAAGTCAAAGGCATCTACCTATTCCATTCCCATCCACCGACCTTGTTTCCCTCTTGTACTAGCCCCTCGTGGATGAAGGGTCATCTCTGTCTCTTGCCCACTGCACAGTTCAGAAGTAATGCAGAAAGGCATAGCATATCCACAGCAAGGCTGCTTTGCTTAACAGGTGACCCCCTCCCCCCCCCACTTCTGTCCTACACAGCACACCCACAGCAAAGCTGCTTTGCTTAACAGGTGGCCTCTCCCTCTCCATCCCCTTATGTGGAAAATAGAGAAGACATGGAGAAATCTCTTTGGGCGGTGTCAAAATATCTAAGCTTTAAACATACCAGGGATGCAGTCACTACACTCTCTTGGAATGTATTCCAAGTATCTATTATTCGTTAAAAAAATTTTTGCTTTTCAAATTTTCAACAATTTCAGCAGGTGGCCTCGGAGATTGTTGGTATTAAAATTAAAGAACTTTGTGTGGGAGGCATTTTCAATGCCTTGAATCAGTTTGAACACTTAAATTAAGTTAACTCCTGGCTTAGAGCTTTTGAAAATCCAGTCGACGGCACCATTCCTTATTATTGCCATATATGTCACCCATGATTAAATACCAGTCAAAAATGAAAAAGACTCGGACAAATGAAAGAAGCACCAGTATATCTCCATTAAAAATACTAAGTTCCTATTTATCATGTCTAGGTGACTGTTGGCTTTGGCAGGAACCTTAATGGCGTGGGCCGATGATGCTCAATACTATGAGGTCAACATCCTCTTATCAAATAATTATGTGTAATTTAATTTTTATTTGAGATAAATGCTTACATTCTCTAGAATAAACTCCTTTAGTTTAGAAGGAAATCTTTAGTCTTCAATCTTGAAGACTGAAGATTTCCCTCTTGGGGGATCAATCTCTGTTACTATCCATAATAACTAGTTACATCTCCACTATATTACTTTGTTAGACATCTTAAATTTTTAAGACAAATAAAAAAAACAAGTGCTGCTTAATGTACAATGCATGCATGTTTTATTTTCAGTGTAGCCAAATAAAATGACCGATTTGATAACTGACACTATATGTTTTATATACTTTAGGTACTTTGCCTCACAGCCAGCCAGATAAGAGGGCTGCACCCCATGACTATGTCTATGCGTTAGTAATGGTATATATGAATAATTTACGCTCATATACTAATTGATAAGAATTACTAGCTAACGCTGAAGAATTATTTCTTTCATGGTGCACTGTGTCTGTTATAAATGGACGTAAATCCATTGATATTTCACCCAAAACGTACCTCTACTAGTGACTTCTCGCTTATCTCCCTCCACTCCTGTTAAGTTCGATAGGATGCACTTGTCAATGAATTCTAAATACGAATGTATTTTTTCCTTAAAGGAAAATGTCTTGCACGATATGATTTATTTGTAAATCAGCCACAGTGTTACCTCTACGCTACATAATTTGTTTTTCATTCTGCACAAAATTAAGTTTCTCTAATTAATTTACTACATAAAAAACAGTTGTCAATATTATGTATTCTTAACACAACAGTGGATATAGGTTCTAACAAGTAGTATTAATCTTGTCAATCTCTTCAGATGTGCTTACAAAATGTATATATATAGTCTGATACTAACCTGCTCTGTTTACTCCCTTAAAACTGACACTTGATCTGCCGAGGGCAGTCCCTGCTTACATGTGATGTCAGCTGATCGATGCAGGGTGTTGCTCCTTTGCAAGATCGAACCGTCAGAATGTCGATGCTTTCGATTCTTCAGTAGAACAGGATTTTTGAATAATATTACTACTGACAAATTATATATAAAACAAATATCCGTAAATCGTTGTAATACAGTAGTTAGATTTATTTCAACGAACTATTTACGCACTTTTTGATAGAATCAATACAGATATGGTAACTGCTCCCTCAAGAATAAAAGAGATAAAGAAAATTACTCTTAAAATTCTACACAAAATAAATTTGTATTCATGAATTCTTGATATCATTAGCGTCTCAATTATGCGCATGCGCAGTTTGTCATTACTAAAGGAGCTGCAACTGGATTTTTATATATGCTTATTTTTATCATCATTCACAATGCTTTTGCACTAATAGTTGTCGTATACGATATTTTGAATACCGTCGAAATATCTTATTTCAATTGAGAATTTTTGTGTATTTCAACAATTACGCTGCGTCATATAACTAGAATCTATTCTGGGAACAAACTGAAAGAAACTAGTAACGAAAATGTGAAATCATCTCGAGCCTATATCGATTAACACTGTCGCTGCGTTAAACGATTTATTTATTAAAGCTACCACTAGCCGATTTCATTTAGTTGGCGACCTCCGCCCTCTGCTGCTGTGATTGATTTAGATTAATATTTGATGTGATGCTCGACTCGTTATCTCCTTGAAGTCGATTCATTCCTCTGGGTTCAGTCAAAGGAAGACTGTAATGATTCTGCTTTGTTTCAAAGTACTATAGGACGCGAATTAGTACCCCTAAATATAATTTGCTCTTTAAATGTGATAAAAACAATAATAATGATGATAATGTCTTTAGTAATATATATATATATATATATATATATATATATATATATATATATATATATATATATATATATATATATAATGTCTAATAAACGATAAAGCAATATTTTGATTATGATAATAATGTCTCAGTAAACAATAAAACAATCTATATTGGAACTAAGTGTCATACTGTAGTGACGTGATGCATCCTACTACCCGTCACACACTAATCAAAGAAATCTTCGGAGCTAGCCTTTCCAAGTTCCTATAGTTGGCAAGCGTAGTTCGCAAGGGTGCCCCTGCCAGCCAGCGGTCAGCCAATCAGGAACTTGGAAAGCTCCTCACGTTCCCTCCAACCTGGGGAAAAGCAGGCTACTCAGGCCCCACCTGTGGCTTATCAGGTGGCGAGGAGATATATCTCCTTTGCTGCTGCCGGCCGACCTCTTCGTTGACGTCGGCAGACGGGTTTACACCGCCCGCCTGCCCCCCCCCCCTCGCACCGCCACTGGATCATCTCTACAGGATCTCAAACCCAACCTGGGGAAAAGCTACTCAGGCCCCACCTGTGGTTTAACAGGAACGCGCTCTACACACGGGAAGTGAACTCTACTCACTTCCCGTGAGATACACACACACACCTCTCACGAACATAGCCACGCTACACGCACAAACATCTACACTTACTTTTTCTTCGACTAAAATTCGCTTTCTTTCTTTCTCTTCTACTACATCTCCTCATTTCAGTTTACCTCCCACTAAAGATTTTTCCGTTTTTCCACCTTTCTCTACTACTACGCCTCCTACCATTTTCTAAAATTTCGTTGGTGATCCTAGTCCTACTCCCGGCGTCGGCGCCCCCGTCCAAGCTCCCAGTCCATTTCTCCCGAGCCACGACCACAAACCGCTCGCTAATTCGCCCGGTTGCAATAGCCCTCTTTTATACGCTACTATCTTTTCATTTTCTTACATTCTTCCCCTCCCACAGAAACCGATCCCGCGCAAGCGAGTGGTATTTCCTAGCAATTCAGAATTCAGAACAGTACCGACCAGCGCACAAACTACATCTCGTCCAGTCTTCTAGCTGTCCCATCGAGCCTCGCCGTCATCATCTGCTACCGCCTCGCTGACGTTAGGCTCCACGTCCAGCTACAACCATAAGCTCCACTAAGCTGTGGCCTTAGTCCGAGCTTCACCTATATTTCTCATGTGACACTTCTAGTGTCGCATCTTGTGGCTAATTACCAAGAGAGAGATTAGATATTTTGTGTTGATTTTCATTTGTCCTGCCGTTGTT
>NC_134798.1:43523861-43591361 GCF_046742065.1 Oratosquilla oratoria
ATCAAATCAGAATACACTTATACCAAAAGGACCCTTCCCCATTCCAGAGGAAGTGCCCAGCTATGACAACCTATCCTACGTAATTCACCTAACACTCACTTATTCTCCGTTATTTTAACTCGTTATGAAGGGCCAGCCATTTACCACGCCTACTGCCTGGGTCAGAAACAATGCAGCAAGACACAGCACAGCAGCATGGGCCGCCAGCTGAAGCTGGTTTACCCCCACCGCTGCATTTTAGAATTGAGAACACATATCAATACAAAAGCACCAACTCCCCCCGCTCATCCCATCTTAACTTTGAGTTGCAGTGTCGTTCTACCTTGAGCCACGCTGGTCAAACGCCTTGCAACTGACCCAGACTAACCAGCTATTGATAAAGAATAATGATAATAAACAAATAAATTAATTTATCATATAATAATAATAAATTTTGCTTCAGTAGGATTAATTCAAATATAATAATCATTCAAAATGTGGTCTGGAGGCGTATTCTTCACACTTATTGGCAGGAAATAGACTTCAGATGTACATTATTTTGGCGGTCTAGGAGAGGAAAGAGACGATACAAGCAGAGCAAATGTAGGCGATATTTGTAGATGTGTGTAGTTGTTTATGTCCAGAAGAACAACGGTAAACAAAGCCGATTTAAAACGTGTTGTAGACGACAACAAATGCAGATGTTACCAGTCGTCTGGGAGACCAGTGCAGTAAGATAAGTTTGGAGGCTAGTTGTAGACAATGCCAAGGGGATAATAGAAGTAGATCCTCGGCTATCTAGGAGAGCAACAATAGGCAGTGAAACGGTTTGGATTCTAGATACTGTTCAACGAGGAAGCACCAGGGGAGAATGTTGGTGAGTGGTATTATGTTAAAGTAAGTGCATTGTGCAAATTCTGCAGGTACTACTGTATTGTGTTCAGATGCTTGTGACTCCATGGGGATGTGCTTTGAATGGGGGCGTGTGTCATTACCTTTTCTATTGCCTGAGGCACAACGTACTGGTTACGATCCCAAGATTACTAGCACCTATATGTGTATATATATAATGAGAACATACCCCGCTAACCGGGACGCCGAACGCAGTATTCACGTTATCACAGTAATGGGGAGTAATCTAAAGGGATTCCAAATTCGCTTTCAAGATTCCATATATCCAACTAGTTGTATGGGAAGTGTCCTGGTTTGTTTATGTGGCTGCTGTAATGCTGCCGTTACCTGAAGATTTTCTTAATTAAGATAAACACTTGTTCGTTTACTCTCAACAATCGGAGCGCTGACTATACTTTTGGCGAGTCCTTGCCTACCACTGTTCAATGAAGCCATCTCTTCGCCACGTCTACGAGTACACTTGGGTCACCACACGGTCCGCAGCGTCGGTTTGAGCGTCGGTCGACTAGGCGCTTCTCCAAGATCAAAATAGGGGAAGCCTGTGTGTATCAAAGATACCCTCTTTCAGCATATATGTTCGGGATATTGAATAGCAATGCAGGGGTGTCCATTCCATTATTTCGTCGTTTCATTCATTTGCCTACAAATGTCATTTCATTGCCTAACCAACACGAATCTTGTCAAACACGGAAGAGCGTTAGTTTGCAATAATAAAATCTTCAAATATTTGTTGTATCTAGGCATGTTTTGCTGTTTGAACAATTTAAGGGATTATATTTATTACATGCATAAGTGTCATTCGGGCAAGGTCGTTATTAATAGCCAATTTCAAAATTACTACTTTAGGACGAATACCACTACGCCAGTTTGGACACCCCTACAATGTGACTAAACTATAGACCTATGAAAAAATATTGCTATCATACTGGACTGAGTGAATTGATCTACATCAAATTATTTCACATAAGGTTATTATAATATTGTACAGGTTACAAGATGATCACTACCATAGGCTATTGGTTTTGTGAACTGTCGATTTGCATTCTCCTTCAACACTGATCGGACTGTCATCTTGTATACTGTATACACGTATGATTGAAATATCATCAAATAAATATTCTTATGCTGTAAGAGTTACCGTGTTTAAATTGCGATGGTACAAACCGTGTGGTTCAGTTTTACATAATTATCAACCAAAGCTCATTTTCTCGAATAACTGATGGCGAAAGGCAGATATGAGGAAGTTATCACTAGCATGTGCTGATGGAACTGAACAGTTACAGACATCAAATTAAAACATATATTTACTCAGCAACAAGGGTTGTGGCCTACGTGCAAACTTAATGGCGATCCAGTGGTTAGTCTGCGCTTTGTAAAATATATATATATATCTATCACTCACCTGGGCATACTTGTATTCGATGCATCTGACCTTTAGGACCTACCTTACCATTTATAAATACTGTAAAACCTCAGCTGCTGCCAAAACAACTTATCTATAGTATATGCTACTCTGTAGAGCAAAAATGTCAATTAAAAGCTCAGCTTCACATGAAGTAATGGGATAAGTAACGATCTTGATTTATAAGTCGCCACGTGAATGGGGGGGGGGGACCGCAGGATGTGAACAGTGAACAGCGTGTTGACACTGTTGTGGTTGGAGTTATGGATTTTTTCAGTGTTTGATATCGAGGATGCTTGACACTGAAATTATTTTCATTTAATAATTTTTAAATTCCTGATGACACCATGTTACTAAAATAAATAAAAATAAACTGGAAATAAAAGCAAGTTAAGACCAAAAATGTCGCAAAAATGAACCCTAGCGTCATTTCCCAGTAGCCAGATAATGGTACAAGGCCGACCTCTATAATTCATTTGTAGTTTATCTTTACTGATCAGAAGGAATTACAAAATTTAAAGTAACATTTTTACATGGAGAAAACTTATAACATATAATTACATACATCACATACTGAATAACAGTGGATCAAGTATGTTATATGGTGCAAAGCCAAAGTAAGTAATACACAATTCTAACAACATTCAATATAAATGTAATGAGAACAGCCTTGCACAAACCATGGTTAGAGTAACAACTCTGGCCTATCTGTTCCAACTACTCGTAGCTTTTAAAGAAAGACCAAAGGCTCAATTATAAAGGGATGAGGGGGAGGGGTTGCACTAGGTTCTGTTAGATAATTGCTCCCTTATCTTAGTTGTCCTTGCAGGGTCAACTCCTACCAGTAAAGGAATGGAGGAAGCAGTGGCCCACCTAGTCTCAACAAAGCATTCCCCTCCTGCACTCCTAGGTACCTCCCTATTATTAGGGTAATGAGTCCCCACTCCGCAACACACTAAATCAATTAGACCATATATGAAGATGGCTAACTTCTCAATGGAAGAAATAAATACTACTACCACTGCAATAGAATAACTACTGAGCTACCGCCATCAGCTTCTCCTCCAATAGAAATAAATGACACCTCATTCCTAGACTTAACTAGCTGGCTTTCATCTTGACCCACACTTAGATGAACTGGACTCCAACCTCAACTACCAAAGATTTCTGACCCTACACATTACCAATGGAACATCTCTTGCTGCAGTGTCCTTTCAAATTAGAGGGTTTGTTACTTCATATGGAAGACCCTGCCAAATGTGGCCCATATCAAATAAATCCCCAACAGTAACTCTAGAATCCAGACCCCAATATGACAAGAATCTAGTGTCTAGTCCCTCAACACTTGCTGATGTCCAGATCCAAAACAACCATATGCAACATTCATTACCAGTGTTGGAATAATCACACATTCCACCACTTGCATGTACCTGTCATTGGTTCCATAGTTTTGATGAAATGAGTACATTAAAAAGAAATATTGGTATTAAAAAAAAACCCTCAAAATTAAGTAAACACTGAGAAATACACATGATCTATTTTGCTTCCTTAGAAAGGAAAACAAATACCAGGATAAAGTAAACAGGGTTCAGTATCAGTAGGCTATTAAGTAATCCTTGTCGAGATGATTGACTACAAAATTTTTCTAGACTCTGTGCATGTGATTACTTTAACCCTTTTCATTTAAAATTCACTTGTTGCCTAAGGTTTTGTTGATTGGAAACTTATAGCCCCCACATGTCTTTATTGTATTAGTATGAGAATGTCATGTCACTGGCTGAAAGTACAGTAGTAGAGAGAGGGGTCAGGGGAACAGTAGCTGTCAGCTCTCCTTGTGTTAATAGGTGGAGGAAATAAAGATGAAGATGGCAAAGAGATCACGGGTCCACTAGACCCCTGGGGCTGCACCTCCAAATGGAAATGAGAAAGCTGACAAGATTGGCAGAAAGGAAATGACTCTCTTTGCTGTCCTCACAAAACCACTTCATGCAGGTACCTTTTATCAGGTATTTTGAAACACATAAATAAACCATCATGATTCCATCTAATGCCCAAGTTTTAGTGACAGGTGCCTTATGGACTACAATTCACTTTGCATACTCCACTCTGTGAATCTGTGATAATGGTCTGTAGCAAAAAAGGATTGAACTACCCAAACATCAAGTGTTGATCATATTGTGAAATACATGTACAAAAGCTGTCAGCAAGTCTAACAGATTTCAACAAACATTTTTGTTAAACTGTTCCTTGTTTTTGTAGACATTGATGTATTGCACTTCAACACTCACTTGTTTTCAATGGTGTCAACAGGTTTTATCCAAGATGTTTACAGCAATGTTTTCATAAGCAAGGTCTTACCAAATATTCTGTTTAGACCTTGCTGAAGCTCTCGATGAATGCCTTGTGAAATAACTAAATAATTTTTTGCCTTGAACTAAGGCCAACATTTGACATTATTCTCAATAACTGCAATTGAAATATTTTAAAACTTTCCACAAGTTAGTCGAGACAGGTTTGATCTCTTTTCAATTTTGTCAGCAATGTTCACAGCTTTTTCACAGGAGCAATGTTTCAACTTTGTTTTGTTTCACAACTACTTGTATAAATTTCATTCATGTTAGTACATACATACATATACCCTATCTCCCAACTCCCTTTCCACCCGTTCTCATCCTCATTTCTCACTCTATCTAGCCTAGTAACCCCCATCATACTTCTCAGACACCTCATCTCAAACACATTCAAACTCCTTCTCTCTTCCTCTCTTATGTTCCATGTTTCTGCCCCATACAGTGCTGTTGGCACAATCACTCCTTCATACAGTCTCCTCTTAGCATCCATTCCCAAATGTCTATTCCTCATTACACTCTTTAATCCACCAAGGCATTTACTCACTTCTCTCAGTCTACATTCTACCTCCACCTTCACTCCACCTTTTCCTGCCACATTTGCACCCAAGTATCTAAAACTATCCACTTCCTCCAGTCACTCTCCCTTAATGCTCACTTCCAGTCTACTGCCACTTTCACCCCTTGTACATCTCATCACCTTACTTTTACCCACATTTATCTTTAGCTTTCTTCTATCACATACTCTCCCAAACTCTGTCACCAACTTCCTTAATCCCTCCGATCCTGCCACAAGCGTAGTGTCGTCCGCAAACAACAGCTGGCTCACCTCCCACTTTTCTCCATTTTCTTTAACCATCTCCAATCCCTGACCCACTACCCTTGCATTTACCTCTCGCACCACCCCATCCATGTATAAGTTGAACAGCCAGGGTGACATAACGCATCCTTGATGAAGTCCCACCTTTACCTCGAACCACTCACTCTCTCCATTTCTAATCCTGACACAAGCTCTACTACTTTCATAAAAACTCTTGACAGCTCCTAGAAGCTTTCCTCCTATCCCATATATCTGCATAACCTCCCACAGTGCCTTTCTGTCTACCCTATCGTAAGCCTTTTCCAGATCCATAAAAGCCCAAAAAACATCCTTCCCCTTTCCTATAGCTTTCTTACATATTTGTCTTACCACAAAGATCTGATCTACACAACCTCTACCCGTCCTAAATCCACACTGTTCCTCACCAATTACTCCTGTTCCTCTCCTAATCCTCTCAATCAAGATCCTCCCATAAGCCTTCCCAACTACACTTAACAAGCTAATCCCTCTGAAACTACTACATTCACACTTGTCCCCTTTTCCCTTGTGAAGTGGAACTATACAGGCACTCCTCCAGTCCTCCGGCACTCTACCCTCTCTCCAGCAAACATTAAATAACCTCACCAGCCAGTCCACCATCACTGTACCTCCTTTTTTTTTTTACATTCTGCATGGCATCCATCCAGACCAGGTGCCTTACCTGCTTTCATCATCTTAACAACTGCCTTCACTTCATCCTTCCTTACTTCTCCATTTTCCTCACTCATCATGGTCATTTTCTTAGCATTTCCCACTGCAACTATCTTTCCCTCCCTATCCTCCTTCACATTTAGCAACTCCCTAAAATATTCTGCCCATCTTCCCCTTTCTGCCTTCTCTTCCATTATCATCTCTCCATCTGCACCTTTTACCTTTTCTTCTCTACTTGATTCGCCTCCTCTTCCTCTCTTAATTTCTTTCCAAAACATCTTTTTATTACTTCCAAAATTTTCTGTCATACTCTTACCCCACTTCACATCTGCTCTCCTCTTTGCCTCCTTTACCTTTTGCTTTACTTCTCTTTTCTTTTCTTTGTACCTCTCATATGACTCCCTTGTCCTATTTTGTAACCAATCTGTGAAAGCTCGCTTCTTCTCTTCTACAACCTTCTTTGTTTCCTCATCCCACCATTCACTACCCTTCCTTCTATTTCCTCCTATCCTTCTTGTTCCACAGACCATCCTTGCACACTCTGTGACTCTCTCCTTGAACCATCCCCATTCCTCCTCCACACCTAGCTCTACTCTATCCTTCACTCTCTCCCACTCCTTCAGCTTCTTCTTGTACTCCTTCTCCTTTTCCTTTTCATTTAATGAGTTCACTCTAACCACCTCCCTACCTTTTGTCCCTTTCCTCTTTCTCCATCTATCCTCCACTCTCAACTTACCTTCCACCAAAAAATGATCTGATATTCCCCCACCCTCTCCCCTTAGCACATGTACATCCTTAACTCTTCCTATCATAATCCTATTTACCATTACATAATCCATCAATGCTCTATCTACCACCCTTCCATCCACCACCCTCTCCCATGTGTACTTATGCTTGACTTTCTTCCGAAACACTGTATTTGCTATCATCAACTCTCTAGACACATTTCCACCATCAACTCTCCACTACGATTCTTTCCTGGAACTCCACATTTCCCAACCACTCCATCAATTGGACCATTTCCTACCCTAGCATTAAGGACTCCCAGTACTATTACATTGACATTTCTCCCTAAATCCTCTATGCACTCATTTAAATCTATCAAAAAGGCCTCCCTTTCTTCTACACTCTTCTCACTGCTGGGTCCATATGCACTTACAAAGACCCACATCTCCTTTCCCAGTTTCACCTTCATCCACATTATCCTTGAGGAAACCTCCTTCCACTCCACTACACGTTTACCTATCTCTTCAATTACTAGAATAGCCACCCCTTCCCTCCCTCGCTCACCCTTCCCTTTCAACTTAGTTTCACTCACAGCCAACACATCCATCTTTCTTCTCACAAACATACTACCTATCTCTTCCCTTTACTCTCATCTGTACCACATCCACGCACATTAGAAGACCCAAAGCTTAGGGTGCTGGTCGGAAAACTCCCAGACCCTCTTATGCCTTCTCTTTTTCGTTTAGGAATGTCCCCTGTGGGGCTACAAGGAGAAGGATGCCTAGTCCCACTCCCCGTCCCTTTCTTCTCGCCTCTTACGATCCAAGTGGAAATACTTGGTGGCAGTATTCTTTTCCCCCACCACAGAAAATGAATACTCAGAGAAATGGTACAGGACAGCAGCAAGGGGTTGGGGGACAGCATAACGGAGGGACAGTTGTAGTATAAAAGTGTCATCATTTCTCTATGAACAGAGTTTTCCTCTATCATAGACAAAATGATGTGTGGCTCTGGTCCGTAGGGGCGCCCCATATAGACCCTGAAGTATCAACTGCATGCTACTTTGCCACAATAACAAGCTGAAATACATAGATTCCGTTGTAATGTTGAAATACATAGATTCTGTTGTAATGATAAATGCTTTCATTAGTTTTTCCCTAATAAAGGGGTTAATCCACCTCATTTACCTCCTTCAACCTGGTGATAATTTCATTCATTATGTACAAGTAAATGTGCCACACAATATTCTATTTAGTTGTAGGGTGGGTTCTAGACTGCATGTTAGTGATTATATAAATTATATTGTTGTAAATAAGCTTGAATATACTGTATTCACAAATCAGGCAAAATCTTAGAATTTTACAAAAATTAAACATTTACATTGTGTATATTTAATTATTTTACATACAAATATAATTCAATGTTTACATTAGGTAAATAAAAACACCAATACTAATGCTACTAGATTCTTAAACTTTGTAGATCTACTGTACCATATTCTTTAATGACACTCCATTGATGAAACCAGTTTGTGCAAACTATTTTACTATCTAAAAAACATTAGTACTTTGAGGTAGTGTTAACTGTGAATGAACACTTTAAAGAAACAGGACTGACTCCTGCAGTTCACTGAAGTTCAAACATAGACAGAAGAACATCAGTCGTGATTGTTAATAAACAAGTTGAAAACCATTACATATTTCACATAAAGTCTCAAAGAAGTCACTGTCATCTGCTATTATTGTTACTTGATGATGCAAGATTCCCTGATACTGCTGTGTAACGATAACTATTATTCTACAGTAATCATCTAATGGATGATCAAGAAAATTTATCTACTTGACTCTTCGTACCTCTTCCTAAATTGATGTGATGTTGGGT
The DNA here is from genome assembly GCF_046742065.1 of Oratosquilla oratoria. Taxonomy (NCBI): domain Eukaryota; kingdom Metazoa; phylum Arthropoda; class Malacostraca; order Stomatopoda; family Squillidae; genus Oratosquilla; species Oratosquilla oratoria. The sequence goes on from NC_134798.1 coordinate 43,532,620, forward strand.
TGGGTATGTGCTGTAGGTCAGACTTAGTGATGTCATCTAAAAATGTCTTATTTCTGCAGGAGTTTATTCATTGCTTTTACTTTGTGCACAGTGGAGATCAATATCTAGATAGATGTTAAAGGTTAAGTGAATGAATATCTAGTACTATTAATCTTTCTCTGTCATTCACTTCTGGAAATGGAAAAAGATGACATTCCTTGGATTTTTTTCATTTTCATTATTTTTTTTTATTCATATTAAATTAGTATAATTAAATACTACTGTATATGGGGATACCCTCTGTTCAGTTATGAATTTAATACTTCTAACTTTATGGTAGTAAAACTTTGTCTGGGTAATTGTAGATGATATCATTCAGCAGTGAAAGTGCCCTCTGTCCAGTAATTAAGTCACACAAACGAGAGATGGATTGGAAAAGTCTGTCAAAATACAAGAAATTAGTCTTAGTGTAAAAAAAAAAAAAAAAAAAAAAAATGTATTCACAGGATGAATACAGGAAGAAAACCCATTGCAGGCACACAGATATGTTCTGACAAAAATTGTCACAACTGTGGGTAGTTGTGATTTTTTTTTTTTTTTTTTTTTGAGTATTTCCAAACTATTTCATTAAAAGGAATCCCCACCATCTAGAATTAGACCATAAGCAGTGTCGTTACATTTATTTTTTATTCTTTCTGTTTGGGGGGTGTTTCAGGTGATGTCAGCCCAGGGGGAACTCCTAATTTCCTAATATTAAGATATGCCTCAGTTAATTGTAATTGAAGTTGTAACTTTATATTTTCTAATTGTTGTCATACAGTTTTACTGTTTTCAGCGATTGTGTAAGCACAATGGGTTTTCTCAGGTTGAAATCATTTTACAGTATTCCTCTCTTCTATGAATGGGGAAAGCCAACTCAGAAGCATTTGAAAGTAAGACTGATGGTTTGACATGACTGTATGTTATCACCAATAATTCACCAGTATGCCTGTCATCCTGGAGGAGTCAAGAAAAGAGGGAGGGAATGGGGTGGATGGGAGTGGAGTATGTGGGGATGGAATGGGTGGGAGTGGTTTTTCTGCCTTTGTATTTTTGGTTATCTCCCTTGTAAGGGGGAAGGGGCCTTTGGTATATGTATGTATGTATGTCTGTGTATAATTCATGACTGCATTCTTCTGAGCCAGGCAGAGGGTAAGGGACTGGGATGACCCTTCATCCAAGAGGAGTTAAAATAAAAGGGAAATGGGTGATGGTTGGTAGCAGGATAGGTGCATGCCTTGGCTAGTTGTCTCTCATAAAGGGGAAGAAGTCTATTGGTATTTAGAAGCTTCTAGAGATCACTATCCTCTGCTCTTGTTACAGGATGGACTGTAAAGTTGAGAGGAAATTGTGGAGTTGGTGAAGGGAAGTTTGAAAGTAGGTTAAAAAGATTGAAAGAAAAGAAAGGAATAGAAAAAAATCAAGGGGACTGGTGACTTGCTAATTCACATTTGGCATGGACTTATGACTTACCTGGTGGGAGTCAGTTCCTAAGGATACTGAATTGGTGAGGTGGCAGTAAACTTCACCTCTGAAGCAGGAGGAAGGCTCCTTTTGGTTTGACATGTATATTAGTATTATTTTTTTTTTCCTTGTTCAAAATGTGTAGAGGTAGAGTGACACAAATTTCCAAAAATTGCTGTCAACAAAATTAACAAAAGAAACTACAATGGTAGAGTGACACAAATTCCCAAAAATTGCTGTCAACAAAATTAGCAAAAGAACAAACTACAACTAACTACAACATGTCAGTATTGACTATATTATTAATTCTTACAATGAGTGATATGCTTTTACATGTGACATGTACTAATGCAATAGCCTCTGACCGAGTGATGTTCCAAACTGACTTTAGTTTTGATGAATTCCAGATAAATTTTAGCAGTCGAGTGGGCAGAAAATGGGATCTTGATCACACGAGAATCCATTTCCCCATGAATGCATTCCTCAGCTGAATAAAATCATATGACATCAGGTAAACCAAACTTTTTCATAGGCATTACCTGGTTGACAGATTAAGCAATGAATTACAATAGGAACATGAGGAGGGCAATAGTTCTGGTATCTACGGGCTTCTTTTTACGAAACTTATGTAATCATGGGCATACACCTTGATTACACCACTCCCCTGATAAGGAGGAAATGGCCTTTAGATATACATATAATAGTGGGGAATCTTTAATTTTTCTTCCTCATGTTCACTACTCTTGCATAATTACTTCACCATATATAGTCACACATATAATGAAACTAGCTAAATTCACTGTCATACTCAGTCATATGCCGATGCACTCTGCCCAGCTCTGCTTATTTTGATCTCTCATGATGTCGCAGATCTTCCACAAGAGAGACCAAGGGCAATGGATTGATTGATCTCATGTTGTCCTACTGCCATCTTGCATTGTCTGATGTCTTTTACATCTTGTGTGCCCAGCATATCCTAATACCCATACACATATCCTGCAGTTTCCTCTTCAGGAAGGGAAAGAAGTTAAAGATGTTCCCATTAAAATCAAAAGTGGTACATTATATAGAGGCTGGAATATTGATGGAGGCATATATGGTGAATTAAGTAGAGGTTGCTGAACCGAAAATAAAATAAAAAATGCCTCAAAACTGCTTAAAGCGAAGAAGTCAGAGAAAAGAAAAGAAGAAAAAAAAAGAAGAAGAAAAAAAAAAAAACATATACAAAGGACTGGAGGAGGCAATATTCAAGTGGTACAAAGAGGAATTTTTTGCTAGGGTACTTGTAAAGGGCACAGATACTTGGAAGTCCACCAGACACATAGCATGTTGGAACATTCTCGTCAGCATGGCCTCCACATGCATAGTTTGAGTTGACTTAAGAGTTTTACTAAAAATCAGTGAAGTTTTGGCTTTGGTTTGTCATACAACAACCTGAGGATATGAGAGGTTTATGGGAAGAAAAGAGAGAGAAGAAGAAGAAGAAAAAAAAATCAAGGCCTTAAAGCCTAAGCATATAAACATTCAAGCTTTTAATAAGAAAGTACAAAACTTTCAAGATACTGAACATGCAATGTATAAAATCACATTAGAAAAAAAAAAGTTCATACAAAATGCTTTAAACATTAAGGATATGAAAAAAAAAAATAGTTCTTTTCAGTTTAATTATGCTGGCATTATGGTCTACCACTTTCAATCAGTAAAATAACAGTGTATCTAAGTTATTGTTCTGTATCCAATGAGGTACACCAACAATCCCTCAAAAAATACAATGGAAATGTCGAAGGCAGGTTTGTTGGCTTGGGGCACAGCCACGCACTCCCAATGTCCAGAAGCGACAATGCTAGGCTAGCACGTGCAACATTGTATCACATTCACAATAGGGGGATAAGTCATGCATACTATCTGGGGATCTGTAAGCCTGTCATCTTCAAATAAAGTATGTAAAAGCAGATGACCTTAAATTATATCATTATTAGCTTTTAGGATTAATGAAATGAAAGTAATGGATGTAATAGATGCTGTAATCTTGAGCTGACAAATTGACATAAGTTGAAGAAAAAGAAATGAAAAAAAAAAAAAAAATACTTTCACTAAAACAATCGTGGAAAAAAAATTCCTAAATATCAATAACCGCATGTTTTTACAGAGGTTTCAGCATCTGTTCAACCTTTGGTTAGAGTGGTAGACACAATCTACAATAAAGCAAAGGTTTTCATTCCTTTATAGCTAAAAATAATACCAACATCAATGTCCTTTAAAATGTCTGCACATAATCTTTCATTCAAAACAATCTCAGGTTTCATAGCTTACTCATTACACAATGATGAAGAAAAAAATATATGTATAGAACCCTTGCATAATAACATGCTACACAAAAAAGGAAAAGAAAAAGAAAGAAAGAAAAAAAAAATTGATCTCAAGGTTCATATCTTCTGGCATTCTAGCAATAACTACGGACTTGCAACTGTTTGTTTATGGTTAAGTGGTTACATGATCAGGGTATTGGTAGTTGGTTAGTTACAGTGTTCTTGGACAGGGGTTCTTAGACTTTGGTCTATGTACCCACAAAGGTATACCTGAACCTAATTTTCACTCTTTCCTAGCAAAACTTCTCTACATCAAAAAATGGAAACTAAATCTAGCACATCTTAATATAGATAATGTGTACCACTGTGGTACATTGGTTTTGATCTTACTTCACACCAAGAGGGCCCATGTAGGGACTAATGTTGGGTGTGTGGCTTGTGGTGATCCTGTGAAATAAAAATCAGAAGAGCATCCCTACCACATTTACAAAACCTGTCAACACCTTCATCTCTGGACTGGGCCTAAGATCTCTAACAATTCTGACAGTATGTCCACCACGTTTTTATATAAAGAAAGCAGACAACTACTGACTGAATCCCCCTCCTACCACTACAAGCTGGTGACATAGAAACTGTCACATGCTAATATAACAAAGACAACAGTCCAAAGTTTCTTCCCAATGAGATCTGTGGGAGGACCCAAGGACTGTTGATAGTAACTATTGGGCTACAGGTCTGAAATTTGAGGCAGTTATTATCATTATTGGACCCAGGTACAAATTCAATGGCTACCATGACTGGTTCATTTGCAGCTCACAAATCTGTGATAGGACAGTTCATAAAACTGGCTTTGTTTACATGTAGGTCACTTTTTCATGTATCAGTTAAGGTGTGGGGGGGAGGCACTTTTAAAGATGCAATTGGGGGGAAAACCAGCTTTGGCTGAACCCCACAACAGATAAATTGTGCTGGACTTTACTACATTTGACCTACAAAGTGTGGTGGGGCACATGCAACTTTTAATCTCCGAGGTGATATGACAGGAGTGGCTTTTGGTGAGTGGGTACATACTTTGAGTCAGCCACCCCACAAAACTGTTCCTCATGGATGGACATCAACATTCAAAGAAAACTAAAACTGATACACTATTAAAGTTCAAGAACCCCTGCAAGTGATTTTTAAAAATTGGTTACCTACTGTTGGATGATGGCTGACAATGGTTTGCTGGTAGGCAAGGATGGTTAGTTTCTATTTTCTGCTAGGTGGTGGATAAGCTTGAGCAGTTACTTATTGTTGGGTAGTGGTTATGGCTGACTGGTCATACAATGAACAGTTAACTTCGTATGGGTTGAAAAGGTTGATGTGAGGGTATGTGTCATAAGTGGGAATTGTATCAAATTGATGCCAAAGAAATGAATGAATAAATGAAACAGAGACAAAGTCATTGGCCCCCTTGCATGTTATGACACAAGATATGTCATATTTATCTTTCCACATGTCAAATGATGCATATGCTGTAGGAAAATAAATAAATAAATATATAAAGTTTTCAAGATAAATGCAGCAAATTTAGCAGTGGCACAGAGAAGTAACATTTTGCTAAATGAATTACATGATACAATGGCATCAAGTTATGGCTGCCAAGCTATAACTCCCATCTAGGAGTTGTATTGGCTGAAAGTAGAAAGAAAACTTATCAAACTAATTACACATGCAAGAGGGTCAATGAGATAAATATAAAACATTTTATAAATCCTTAGACAACATCAATCTTACTTATATTTCTTTTCTAAACTTAAGCCAAGCAATTTAATTCAGCTGAAGACAACTTCCCATTATTCAAGGGTTAATCACATATCTCTATGAGTAATATAAAACTCAGTGCAAATAGGTGGGTAACTTGAACAAGTGTTGGTGAAAAAATAATGTACAAAACTGATGTAAATGTGAATAAAATAAATGTGTGGGCGAGAAATGTTTTGGGGAAAATAATAGACATGAAATGTCAATATCCATAAACGGAAAGTATAATTATCCCCATGAACCTGGTGGCACAGTTTATACATTTTGTTTTGGCTACCACCAAGCCCATTTCATTTAGTTGAAGGGTAGTCCCCACACAAATGGGGCTTAAGATAATGTGAAAGAACCCCTTCCATCCAGTTGGCATACCTCGTAGACTTGGTTCTGGTTAATGACAAATTACTTCACCCAATCAGTGGCCCTGAGGTGATCAAGGGAGGAAACGGTAGATATATACGATTAACAAACGTACAACTATTAGTCCTGTGGTAAACTTTATAGCTTTTATTCTGGCCACTCATGGACTATTACATTCAGCTATGGGACAACCTATGGAATTAATGCAAATTCGTATCACAATTGATCCCTCCAACATCAGGGCACACTCAAAACAATGTTACAATGGTAAATGCCATGTAATTTTTCTCAGCTGAGAGGCTGCACCTGGACTGAAGGGGTTTCAGCATATTTGGAAGAGAAATGGGAACAAGAGCAAATGAAGATGAAAGGTCGGGATAAATGCAAATGGATAATACAGTTGGACACATAAAAACTCAGCAGAGAAATGCCGTCCCTACTGCCGCTTAAGACGTCGCATCCCATAAGCTGTGTCCGACACCACATATGAAATGATAACTATAATTTCTAGTCATAGAGGACCACATTTAAAGGGGGCATAGGAGGACATCTATAAAAAATACACATACAATTTTAATCTGTGACTTTTGACACTACAATTAAATAAAGACATATCAGCTACAACACATCTATATCAATGGATATAATCTTAGAATAACCCAATCAACTATTAAAAAAATATTATGGAATCAGGGAGACAGGTAAAATTGTAAAAAGTTATAAAATCATGGTAATACAACTAATGCTTGGCAGTATTGTGCAGAGGTTTCACAATTGTCAAGCCAATGATTTACTCTACAGCGGCTCTGCCATATTTACTTTGACATTAATAAAACACCTTATAAAATTCTAAAGTGTGTGGCATGAATAACCAGTTATGATATTCAGTAACTTTGACATTTCTTGACCACTTTCGCTACAGCTGCTGGCCGATATAAACGAAATGTTAGTCACACAACAGCTTAGCCACTTCTCTACACTACACACCTTCTGCTTTCTTGTCGCTGCAAAACGTTTCCTATCTCTTTAACTTTTCTTTTTTGTGTTTGCCCTTTCAGAGTACAAGGCTTGACTTAGACGATTTCATTCTACAAATCAATGCAATTCTGGTAATACCTAGTAACAGAAAATTAACTAATCAACTAAACTAAAAAAGAAATGTTTTGGGCACAGAGGAATAGTCAGATGATTAATTCATTTATCAACTTAATATTATGGAGGGACTACTGTGTCTTTAGCAAGATTAATTTAGTTTATTACAAAATCCATGTATTCTACAGTTCTAGAAATATACCTTCTCAAATAATACATCTGATTTCCTCTATTCCTCTTCTCAGATCAATGTGAAAATAATAATAATAATAATAATAATGTCATATAATTCTTCAGTAAATTAAAACAATATAAAGGCATTTGTATTTCTGAGTATTAAATCAAGTTCGACTACAAGATGGGCAAAACTAAACAAATAACAAGCCGGAGAAAAGGTTTCCCAGCATGAGTGTTTCTCTACTTATGGTTTTTCTAATCATTGCATAGAAACCATGTTTACAATTAACATAGCCTACTTACAAAAATAAAACAATCATAGCTTGTGACTTAGTCCCTTGTACTGTGTAACTGCTCCTGTGCAACATCAACTGATGCACGCTTAAAATTCTGTCTTCCTTGGCCGATTGGAAATTCACATTTGCAAACCTCATTTAAAACATTCACCACTCAACTGCAATGTCATTCACTACCACTTTATACACTGTAGCTGCCATATTTATGGTCATGGTTAGATACTCTTGGGAAAGTAAAATATCCCAGGAAATGCTGCCAGTAGGTGAGCAGAAAGGTACCATATCATATGTATCTCACCTTCAATAAATCTAGCTTCAAAAACTTGAAAAACACCAATCAGACTGACACAAGCTAGATGAGTGAAGGCATTCACACAAAAGGTATCCCACAGCTATTGAAAAGTGAAAAGAGAAAGAACAGCACAATGTATTGTACATAGTGAACTTGTTCTCTGCCACAGCAACTGTTCTACTAGAGATAGGCAACAAGAATAGTGACTGACTAGTTGATAGTAAGTACGGAATTGTGAGTACTATGGAATATGGCATTCAAATGTCTTCTCTTACTAACACGGCACAAACATGAACACACGCTACCTTGCAAAATTGTGACTTATGGGTCTGATTATTCAACCTTCTTAATCATAATTTGTGAATACTTTATCGAATTATGCTTCTACTGTAAATCCCACATTGGGAAACAATCATTTAAAACAATTCAAAGAATACAGAATAAAACAAAAAAAAATTCTGCTTTTCTTTTTCACAAAATATTTGCATATTTCATTACCATCTGACCTCCAATTTTCTTAAAAATATTTTTCATCTCTCGTAAATCTCTACGAAAACTTCAACAACATATCTAAAGGTTAAAATCCTTACCTCAGATCTATTTCAATCTCCTTATTGAATAATTTATGTTGTGCTTTACTATTGTGAAAAATGGTTTGTGCTCAGGGTTGGAGAAGGGGGGGGGGGTGAGGGATCGTGATGGGTTGAGATTCTTTCCAAACTTCTTTTGTCTGGCGCCAAATTTGGCGCAACAGTCATATTGTCAGCTCAAACACTAAAAATATATGAAGAAGACAACTACCCTGCATTACATGAAGCTCTACTATACACTTACAAAACAGTGGCATGCTATGAGGTCGTTTAAAGCTTGGGCACGGTACAAATCATAACGTCATCACCATTGTCATAAGACCACAGAAAATACTTTTGAATCCCTATGGGCACAGTTCCCTCGAGCAGAATGATGTTGACTCGACCTTAGGCCACACTGGTGCCTTTGGTATGCTGAGAGGAAGCCTCACTACAGCATGTTAGCCAAACAAACATGCTGCACTGGAGCCTTACGCGAGCCAAACACACTTGGGCTATGGTGAAACCTTGGGTAAAATGACCTAGCTACTAAGGCTACACTGGGGCTTTGGGGACAGAAACCTGAGGCTCGTATTAAAAAGATCATAATCAGGCTATACTGGAGCCTCCCGGAGAGCTGATCATGCTTAAATAATGCTGTGAGGAGCGCTTGATCACACTATCCACCTGTACCTGAGCTGCCAACAAAGGCTCACAAAGGATGGTTGACAAAGAGTTGAGGAGGTCCGTGAAGTTGTTTTCGAGTGCCATCTGGTATTCGTATTGGTCGTTGCTAATCACTGTGGCATTCAGTTCGAGTGCCTGCTTTGAAGCAAACATGAATTCCCTGAAAAATACAAAATTTAGCAGTTTACATAATAAATATCCAATGCAATAGCTGCATCAACAAGATTAGGCCTGAATGTATTTGGCCTTATGGACTTTCAATATTGTGTCACATTTTATAGCTTAATATTAAGATGATTTTATTCAACTTGGGCAGTAGATATCAGACTGTAGGTTTTGTTTCTAAGTCATCAGCTGGGAGAAGAGGCAGGAGCAGAGAAGGGAGTAGTTACTGCTGTCTACTCTCCTTACATGAAGAAATGAGTGAAAGTTAACTGAAGCTGATAGATACAAGATATCCAGACACCAAGTACTAACACCTTAAAGCTGCACCTCGAGATGAAAATATGAGGGTATTGATAGAATTCGAAGATTTACAGCAAGGGCATGATTCTCTACAATATCTGTTTCAAAGGATCACCACTGTAGTCCCTTATGAGGGGTATTTGATTTAGTGGGGAATAGTTTTGTTCTTGAAAGTAATGTGTTTGTGTATCTCTTTCTCATGTTACATTAATGATGGATTCAAATTATATATTTCATGAACTTCTTTATTTTGAACTTACCTGTAGACTTCCTTGAGCCGTGAAGTTTGGTTTGCTGGATACGAAGGAGCATGGTTCTCCCCGAGGAAGGTGGAAGCATAAGCAAGTGGTCCAGCATTCACCTGAACACTGATGCTCCCCTGCAGGATACAAAAGATAGGGTATTAGTATTTTGTCTGTGGTAATTGGTGCATCTATCCTTAAGGATAATACTACACCAGAGGTGGAACTGGTCAGGCATTTCATACACATGATGCAACATTTGACTAATCACAAAGGATGTTGTCCACAAAGTGCTTGTTTAGGGTTAATTTGTAAGTAATGGGTTGCCAATAGCCACCAATGTTATAAGGAATGTGTCTCCAGGTATTAACCCATTACCCAGCAAGGACGAGTAAACTCGTCTTCACCCAATTTTTCTTTTTCAGAGTATAATTGTTGAATTAGGGCCATTCTCAGCCATCAACAAGTATACTCAGTGAATTTTACATCTGGTTGCTGTGTCTCTTCTGCCTTAGGATACATTTGTTAGTGTTAAGGTATCAGTCAAATGAAGCAGACTCATTGCTTTTGCACACATACACTCACTTTTTTTTTTATGAATTATGCCAAGATGTCGAGCTCAGATGATGAGAATGAATATGAAGCTTCAATTAGAAGCTTGGATACGTGAGGTGAGAGTGCAAGTTCATCTGACGATGGCTATTCTCTCTCAAGTGGGGAGGAGGAAGAGGAGGAGGATTTATGACATTGGTGTCGACATGATGTGTCGGAACAAAACATGCTTTCTCCACCACCATGCTTCCCATTCACTGGAAATCCTGGATTATCAATTGTAGAATAAGATATAAAAAAGAGTAAGATAAGTGTGTAATTTCCCTTTACTTTTGATTATTAAGTTGGAAAAAAAAAAAAAAAAAAATCTCGTTTTTGTTGGCAATGGTATCTTCAAAATAAAATTTAAAGTAAAATATTGGTAATACATAAAAATAAAAGTTATTTTCATAATCAGTTTGAAAAAAAAAAAAAAAAAAAAAAAAAAAAAATGTCTTAAAATGAAACGTCTTCCCCCCAAAAAGTTGCCAGGTAAGGGGTTAACCTCAATATGAGTCAAATACTTGTGTGCTACCTGATGTACTATGATCTGATGATGCATCACAATATGTGTATTATAAGACACACAGCTACAGCTGTAATACTCATTCTCTTTCACCCTGAATTTTGGTAGCCACAGAAAATGCGATCATGCCTGTTCACAGAATATGGGGATCATTCAGCTACAACTACAAAATAAATATAATCAGGATGCCGATGCCAGCATCCTTGTACACCCACTCATGCCTCATGACACCGACATCGGCATTATTGTACACTGAGGGTTAAATAATAACTGATGCCCCCACTTTCACTGACTTGCAATAGTCCTTTGGTCCTCAATTGTTGTTTGTGTTGTACATACAAACATATACCAACGGCTTTTTCCCCCTAAGACGGGAGGTAGACAAAGGCATAATCCACTCCCATTCATTCCATCCCCACATACTCCACTTCCATTCACCACCCCTCCTTCCCTCTTTTCTTGGTTCCTCCTGGATGATGACGGGTCATCCTTGCATTTTGCCCACTGCCCTGGGTCAGAAGCAATGTACCAAGGCACAGCACATCCACAGAAAGGCCTCTTCATTTAATTGGTGACCCCCTTCTCTGTCCCTTCATGCAGAAAAAGAGATGGGGAGAAATTCCTTCAGGTTGTATCAAAATATTCAAACATACTCCCTCACCCCCCATCCACTCCCATGCATCACAGTATCATCTATTCACAATCATTCTCCACTCACCCCTATCTTCTGTCTTCTCCCTTCCTTCCTCAACAGACATTTCCCTCTTTCCCAATGCCCCTTTTACCCCATCCATCCATCTCATCCTTGGTTACCCCCTCATGTTCACTCCCTCCACCTCTGCCTTCCACACCTCTTTTACTAATCTTTCTTCATTCATTCTTTCCATGTATCCAAACCATCTCAATACTCTTTTATCAACCCTATCTCCCAACTCCCTTTCTACCCCTGTTCTCCTCTTTCCCTCCTCGTTTCTCACTCTATCTAGCCTAGTAACTCCTACCATACTTCTCAGGCATTTCATCTCAAACACATTCAAATTCTTCCTCTCTTATGTCCCATATTTCTGCCCTATACAGTGCTGTTGGCACAATCATTCCATACAATCTCCTTTTAAAATGCATTTCCAAATGTCCCAATTTCCTTAAACCCTCCTCTGATCCTGCTACAAGCACAGTGGAGACAGCAACCAACAACTAGCTTATCTCCCATTTTTCTCCATTTTCTGTAACCATCTCCAATCCCTTGTGTTTACCTCTCACACCACCCCACCCAAGTATAAACTGAACAGCCAAGGTAACATAACACATCCCTAGGGAAGTCCCACCTTTAACTCAAACCACTCTCTCTATTTCTAATTCTAACACAGGCTTTACTACTCTCGTAAAAACTCATGACTGCTCTTAGCAGCTTTCCTCCTATCCCATATATCTGCAATACCTCCCACAGTGCCTTCCAATCTACCCTGTCATGAGCCTTTTCCAAATCCATAAAGGCCCAAAAAACATCTTTTCCTTTTCCTAAAGCTTTCTAACATATCTACCTTACAATAAAAACCTGATCCACGCAACCCCTACCTGTCCTAAACCTACACTATTCCTCAACAATTACTCCCTCTGTTCCCCTCCTAATCATCTCGATGAAAACCCTCCCATAAGCCTTCCTAACCACACTCGACAAACTGATCCCTCTGAAACTATTACACTCACACTTGTCCCCTTTTCCCATGTAAAGTAGAACTATACAGCGTCTCCTCCAGTCCTCCAGCACTCTACCCTCTTTCAGACAAACATTAAACAACCTCACAAGCCAGTCCACCATCACTGTACCTCCCTTTTTTAGACACTCCAAATGACACCCATCTAACCCAGGTGCTTTACCTGCTCTCATAATGTTAGTAACTGCTTTCATCTCATCTTTCCTTATTTCTCCTCCATTGTCCTCATTCATCACTATCATTTTCTTAGCAATTTCCACTACAACTACCTTTCCCTCCCTATCCTTCACATTTAGCAACACCCTAAAATACTCTGCACATCTTCCTCTTACTGCCTTCTCTTCCATTATCATCTCTCCATGTGGACCTTTTATTTTTTCTTCTCTACTTGATTCGCCTCCTCTTCCTCTCTTAATTTTCTTCCAAAACATCTTTTTATTACTTCTAAAATTTTCTGTCACACTCTTACTCCATTTCACATCTGCTTTCCTCTTTGCCTCCTTTATTTTATGCTTCACTTCTCTTTTCTTTGTACCACTCATATGATTCTCTCATCCTATTTTGTAGCCAATCTATGATGTTCATTTCTTCTCTTCTACAACCTTCTTTGATTCCTCGTCCCACCACTCACTACCCTTCTTTCTATTTCCTCCCATCATTCTTGTTCCACACACACCATCTTTGCACACCTTGTGACTCCCTCCTTGAACCATCCACATTCCTTCTCCACTCCTAGTTCTACTCTATCCTTCATTCCCTCCCACTCTTCTCTTAGCTTCTTGTACTCCTTTTCTTTCTCATTCAAACAGTTTACTCTAAGCACCTCCCCACCTTCTGTCCTTTTCCTCTCTTTTCATCTATCCTCCACTCTTAACTTACCTTCCACCAAAAATTCATTTGATATTCCCCCACTCTCTTCCTTAGAACATGTACATCCAAAACTCTTCCTGCTCTTCTGGTTACCACTATACAGTCCATTAAAGCCCTATCTACCACCCTTCCATCCACTACCCTCTCCCATGTGTACTTATGTTTGACTTTCTTCCTAAACACTGTATTTGCTATCATCAACTCTCTAGACACATCTCTACCATCATCTCTCCACTATGATTTTTTCCTGGAACTCCAGACTTCCCAACCACTCCGTCTATTGGTTTGTCTCCTACCTTAGCACTGAGATATCCCAATACCACTTCATTGACATTTCTCCCTAACCCCCCAATATGCACTCATTTAAGTCTATCCAAAAACCTCCCTTTTCTCGAAACTCTTCTCACTACCAGGCCTATATGCACTTACAAAAACCCACATCTCCCTTCCCAGTTTCATCTTCATCCACATTAACCTTGAAGAAACCTCTTTCCACTGCACCACATGCTTATGTATCTTTTCACTTACTAGTATAGTCACCCCTTCTCTCATTCTCTCTTCACTCATGACACCCTCCCAACTACACTCCCAAACTCAGTGCCAACACATTCATCTTTCTTTTTTCACAAACATACTGCCAATCTCTTCCCTTTTACTCTCATCTGTACCACATCCATGCACATGAAAAGACCCAAACCTTTGGGTTATGGTTGGAAAAAAAAAGCTCCTCCCAGACCCTCTTATGCCTTTGGCTTTTTTTAGGGATGTCCCCTTTGGGGCAACAGAGAGTAGGATGCCTAGTCCTATCCCTGTCCTGTTTTTGTCACCTTTTACGACTCAAGTAGGAACACTTGGTTGCAGTATTCTTCCACCCCCCCTCACCCCACAGGGTTCAGCAAAATAAGAAAATAAATCTTCAGAGAAGTGGTACAGGACAGTATTACGAGTGGGTGGACAGCATAATAGAGGGACAGTCACAGCATAGGGCATTTTAATTACTTTTCTACAAATATCCCAGGAGGAAGAGAATGAGCTATTGTATAAGTCAGTTTTGGCTTTACTCAGTGCTTTAACCTAAAAACCAGGATGGGAAAGCTAGTTTCTTTAACTGGAAATTAACATTTTTATTTTCAGGATCAAGGTTATGGCGAGTACATACTCTAAATGCTTTAAGGAATAGGCCCAAGGCAATGTCACTTTTAACCTTATCAGAACAGGAGCTGAAATATGCAAATAACTCCCTGTATGGTACTCAAGGTCTACTAACAATGTTTCTCTTGGCTACATGCATAAAATATTTTTCAGACCATGACACACAACGGTCAAAATCTAACCTGAAGTCGAAGTTGAAGCTTTTTCACATCTGTAGGTCTCTTGAGGGTAATCTCTCGCAGTTCCTTCACTCTGGTCTCCATTTCGTCAATGGCCACTTCTATCGGAGACATCTCATGGACCTGAAGAGGTTGGAAGCAATGGAAAAAACATACTGTACGTGTAGTGGTTACACACCATAAAATTAAATGTTTTCTAGTTCATCAGGTACACAATACCATCACAGAATTGGCCTAGCAACAGAGGCCAAATGCCCAATGTGACCACCGCATAGAAGACACAGACCACCTGACCATTTATAGAATCATGAATGGTAATCCTAGATAGGAATGATTTATTAAAATGGGACAATGGAAAAACAAGAGGACACAAAAAGAAACTCAAAAAGGATAACTACAGAAGAGATCTGAAAAGAAAGAAAGAAAGAAAGAAAGAAAGAAAGAAAGAAAGAAAAAAAAAAAAAAAAAAAAAAAAAAAAATCTTCCTATATAGAGTACTGGATACTTGGAATAAATTAGATAAAGAAACAGTGTGTGCAAACACCATTCAAGATTTTAAGATAAAACTTGATGCTGAAAGATATAAAGACGGGTCACCACGAGCATAGCTTCCTTCCCATATAATACATACATACATATATATACCAAGGCTTTTTCCCCCTTCCAAGGGAGGTAGCCAAAAAGGGAAAGGCATAAAAACACTCCCACCCATTTCATCCCTAAATACACTCCACACCCCTCCCACCCTCCCTCTCATCTGAGCACCTCCTGGATGACGGGTCATCCCTGCACCCTGCCCACCGCCCTGGGTCAGAAGCAGTGTCGCAAGACACAGCACATCCACAGCAAGGCCGCTTCATTTAATCGGCGACCCCCCCTCTCCGTCCCCCCTTGCATATAAGGAGAGGACGGGGAGAAATCCCTTCGGGCTGCGTCAAAATTTACTCACGCATACTACCCCACTCCCCACCCATTCCTCCTCATGCAATCACAACATCATCCATACACAACCATTCTCCACTCACCTCTGTCTTCCGTCCTCTCCCTTCCTTCTTCAACAGACATTCCCCTCTTCCCCAAAGCCCCCTTCACCCCATCCATCCACCTCATCCTAGGACGTCCCCTCATGTTCACTCCCTCCACATCTGCCTTCCATACCTCTTTTACTATTCTTTCTTCACTCATTCTTTCCATGTGTCCAAACCATCCTAATATTCTTTCATCAACCCTATCTCCCAAATCCTTTTTCACCCCTGTTCTCCTCCTCACCTCCTCATTTCTCACTCTATCCAGCCTAGTAACCCCCACCATACTTCTCAGACACCTCATCTCAAACACATTCAAACTCCTTCTCTCTTCTTCTCTTATGTTCCACGTTTCTGCCCCATACAGTGCTGTTGGCACAATCACTCCATATAATACAACTAGGTAAATACTATCTCTCATTCACTCTACAGACAGCAATACAAGATGTTATGGAACAAATTGCTAGATGCAGTGAAGTCTTTTGAATAACAAAATCGGATTACAGCTCCTTTAGATGCTCTGTGTAGGAAAATAGTAACAGATAGGGCCAGATTTAATCAACTGAATGTAAGATGTCTTCATTGAGTGACTTCTGAGCCAAACTGGTCACCATGGTTGGCAACCTGAGGACAACAATTCTCATGCAAAAGAGAGATGGGGTAAAGGAGTGACTGATCAGGTAAACAGATTCATCATATCAATAATAAATCAATTACCTTCAACTTGAAACACTCCCATTTTTTTTTACTCAGCATGTACAAATAAACTGAAAATGTTCAAATAAAAATATTCTGAGAAAATTCAAATGTGGAATTTTTGAAAGACTAAGAAAACTCTTGATTACAGAATAACTCCAATATTGCAGGCTCCTGTAATGACCTAAAACTTACAATAATGGGTGATGCAAGATTCTCAATATTGAGAGGATAGATTCCACTGTTGATCAATCCTGAAATTAGTTTTGAACAGTTAAGGAGTGCAACCTCAGGCGATTTCTTTATCAAAGCATTAGTACACAAACAAATAAGTACTAACCTCAGTATTTGTAATAGGAATACGTTTCTTCACATATGGGAAAGAGTATTCAGTGGTTAGGATGACTCTACGCTTCCACTGGTCCTCGAGTTTTCCATGTGCTTTGCCCTCTAAGGTAAAGGGAGTCTCATACATGAAGACAGATACATTGTTATTCCTCTCAAATTCAGTCTGTCTTGCACCTCTTTCGTCCTCAGTGAAATAAGGGTTGACGTGGGTTACTTGTACATACGCAAAGCGAGATTCTAGTTCATCTGGATCCACCTGAAGTACAGAGGTAAAATTCAATACACTTGAAGTGAAACAAAATTTGGAACATTCTTTTCCCTTGAACAAGATCTGTATTAGAAAGATCACAAAAGTATGAATGATTTGATCTTCCTACTAAAATATATATATCTTGAATGAATTTCCTTAGATTTTCTTGTAAAAAGAACTTAAGATGGTGATAAGATAATTATTTTTCCTGAAATGATGCTTAATTAACTTTGGTAATCAAAAACAATGTGGGGAAACTTCCTTGAATAAAACTCCTATCATATGGCAGACACATACAAGTTTCAAGATTCAATAAATTTTCATTTACGTAAAAAATATTTGTTTTGAGTCCTGGCATCACTACCCTACCCTTTTGACACTTTAACTACTTTGGTATGATGACGCCTACGTAGGTGTCATGAGGTGAGGTGAGAGTGGGTACATGAGGATGCTGGTGTCAGTGTCTTGATTATATATATATTTTTTAGTTGTTCATGAATTACCCCTGGATTCTGTGAACTGGTTTGCTCATGTTTTCTGTGTTTATTATTATTCAGAGTAAAAGAGAACAAGTAATACAGCAGTGACTTTAACTTTATAATATGAGCACTGTGATGAATCGTACATATGGCAGCAGATGCTGCGCAAGACAATTTGACTCATACTGAAGTGGTTAAGTGTCAGAATATTGACACACATTAAGGTGAGCATACACCAGAGGGCACATGGCTTTGACCAAGACCATCATCTTTGCCCTAAGTCACATTTAAGAATTAGATATAAATGGAGGACTTGATTCTATGACTGAGAATACAAAACCTGCACATTTCTGATTGTGCCACCAGTGCCAAAGACACAAAGTAGGACCAACAATGGGTACCTCCTTGTGGTGGTTCTGCGAGATGGACAGCAAACCTGCCCATTTTCAAAATCTGTCAACTCCTGCATCTCCATCTGGAGGAGCTGACACTGTTTCCAGACTGGATCCAAGATCTATCTATAAACTTTAACTGTATTTCTTACATTTTTTCACACATAGACAGCAGATAACCTGTGGCTGCTTTCCTCCTACTACTTTCAATCAGTAATGTCAGCATTCAATACATTAAGTTTGGTGCTTCTACCAGATCAACGTTTGTATGTATAGGGACCTTTACAAATAATAAAGACATTTTTTAAAACTACTGTATTACAGATCTAGTAATGAAAACTTACAAAGCTGGAATCCATGATCATTTTGACAAGTTCCTTGCCAAATTTTTCACAATACTGATGATAAAGCCGCTCTGAGACCTCAGCCAGAGAGGTGACCTTAGGCTCCTTATACACATACTCCTTGCCAGCCTCATCCTCAAAGCATTGCTGACCATGAAAAGAAATATATATATTCATTACATTGAAGGGAGGGAGGGGGAGACAGAGAGGTAGACACACACACAAACATACACAGAGAATTGTTAATGTCTTAAACTACCATTCTACTTCAAGGTTTTATTTTTCATATGATTTAAAGGATTTAACAGGATTTAAAGTATAACATAGGAATCTAACCCCATATCAAGGAGTCCCTGGAATATTTCAGGGGATGGAAATGGTCCACATACCTTGAAAAGTTAGGAAACATTGGTCTACACATTCTTCTTCAACTCTTATCACCTTTGCATATTTTAGATTGTACAGCATCCTGAACACTAGCTCAGCTTCGTTCACCCAACCCACCCACCTTGATTACTAAACAAATATGAAACCAAAATATATCTCTTATAAATGTATCCCTTGATTCCAGGTACTGGGTTCAATATAAATACGATTACATAAATAAATAAAAAGAAAAATGAGAGGAATTGAAAAAGTATTAAAATATAGAAATATCTTACAGCACCATAGAAGGCCACTCGGTAGTATCGCCCTAACAGCCTCTTCTGCGATGTGTTTACCTCCACTACGCGGGAGTAGGCCTGTGGAAAAGGAACAACAAATGATCAAACCATATTCAAACTGTCATCAAATAATAAACATGAAATTACTAAAGTAAGGAGTTATATAAATATATATATATATACACACATACATACATACATATACCAAGGCTTTTTCTCCCTTACCAGGGGGGTAGCCAAAAAGGACAAGGCACAAAAACATTCCCACCCATTTCATCCCTGAAAACACTCCACACCCCTCCACCCTCCCTCCCATCTTAGCACCTCCTAGATGACGGGTCATCCCTGCACCCTGTCCACTGCCCTGGGTCAGAAGCAGTGTCGCAGGACACAGCACATCCACAGCAAGGCCGCTTCATTAAATCGGCGACCCCCCCTCTCCGTCCCCCCATATAAAGGAGAGGACGGGGAGAAATCCCTTCGGGCTGCGTCAAAAATTTTTGCTCACACACACTACCTCACCCCCATTCCCCCGTCCAATCCACCTCATGCATCACAACATTTTCCATATACAACCATTCTCCATTCACCCCTGTCTTCTGTCCTCTCCCGTCCTTCCTCAACAGACATTCCCCTCTTCCCCAAAGCCCCCTTCACCCCATCCATCCATCTCATCCTAGGACATCCCCTCATGTTCACTCCCTCCACATCTGCCTTCCATACCTCCTTTACTAGTCTTTCTTCACTCATTCTTTCCATGTGTCCAAACCATCCTAATACTCTTTCATCCACCCTATCTCCCAGCTCCCTTTCCACCCCTGTTCTCCTCCTCACTTCCTCATTTCTCACTCTATCTAGCCTAGTAACCCCCATCATACTTCTCAGACACTTCATCTCAAACACATTCAAGTTCCTTCTCTCTTCCTCTCTCATGTTCCATGTTTCTGCTCCATACAGTGCTGTTGGCACAATCACTCCTTCATACAGTCTCCTCTTAGCATCCATTCCCAGATTCCTATTCCTCATTACACTTTATACTCCATCAAGGCATTTACTCGCTTCTCTCAATCTACATTCTACCTCCACCTTCACTCCACCCTTTCCTGCCACATTTGCACCCAAATATCTAAAACTATCCACTTCCTCCAGTTGCTCTCCCTTAATGCTCACTTCCAGATTACTGCCATTTTCACACCTTACTTTTACCCACATTTATCTTCAGCTTTCTTCTATCACACACTCTCCCAAACTCTGTCACCAGCTTCATCAATCCCTCCTCCGATCCTGCCACAAGCGCAGTGTCGTCCGCAAACAACAGCTGGCTCACCTCCCACTTTTCTCCATTTTCCTTAACCATCTCCAATCCCTGACCCACTACCCTTGCATTCACCTCTCGCACCACCCCATCCATGTATAAGTTGAACAGCCAGGGTGACATAACGCATCCCTGACGAAGTCCCACCTTTACCTCAAACCACTCACTCTCTCCATTTCTAATCCTGACACAAGCTCTACTACTCTCATAAAAACTCTTGACAGCTCCCAGAAGCTTTCCTCCTATCCCGTATATCTGCATAACCTCCCACAGTGCCTTTCTGTCTACCCTGTCAGACAAATGAGAGATAAATGGGTGGGGAAGGGCAAACGTTGCCCTAACGTTTCGACCAACTTGGTCTTCTTCATAGGACATGTTGCATTACAAAGGATCACAAGTCTTTATACTCACAGCGAGGGGGAATCCTAATACTCTTTCATCAACCCTATCTCCCAGCTCCCTTTCCACCCCTGTTCTCCTTCTCACCTCCTCATTTCTCACTCTATCTAGCCTAGTAACCCCTATCATACTTCTCAGACATTTCATCTCAACACATTCAAACTCCTTCTCTCTTCCTCTCTCATGTTCCATCTCACCTGATAGAGATGGGAGTAGCACCGAACTAACGCTGGATAATCACGTCGAGCTTCGTAAATGGGAATCAGGATACGATAGAGGTTTCCAAGCAGCTCATACCGCTCAGCACGTTCCACCATATTTGCCGACAGATCCAGTTGGTTGATGAGGGAATCCATGGTGAAGACAGTGTCAACAAGACCTGGTTACAGTCACAGGTATTAAATAAAATTCATCAAATAATTTACAAATTAAATATTTCATTTATATTCAGATTTTACTCATATAAATGATACAACTATATCTGATGAAACTAACTTTTTCTATGTGCATCTGACTCTATAACTAAATTTGAAGAACTGACCAATTATATTTATAGCCTACATTAGTTAGAAATTGTTTCAAAACTGGTTATCTGTTAGAATAACGCACATCACAGAAACAGCCTCAAAGTCTTCACATTTTAACTCCCAATTCTCAGAACATACCAATGCCAGAGAGGAACTCATCAAGCTCCTCTTCAGGATGACTGCAGGAGATGTAACAACATGAAAAGCCACACGTAAAGCAAAAGTAATGTTTTTGTGTCTACAAGTCAAGCAGATAAAAAATCTAAGCTCAGTAAAAATGCAAGTTTTAGATCTACACCATCTAAAAGCTGATTAGTAATGCTCATTCATTCATTTATGAGAAATTAATAAGTGTATTATTGAACCAATAAGCTTAGCAAAACATTAATACAGAAAATCAGATTTTCTTGTCCGTGTGTTAGAAAACAATGCAACACCAACAGATCTGTCTTGTAATGGTACGTACCGTTACGCAAGCGTAGAATCTCTGTGCCACATGCCACATCTACACAGCAGCCATGGTATCCAAGAAAGCAAGTGATGACGGACAAAATAGAAATGGGCGGCAGGCCAGATTGTCAGAAAGCACCACATAGATACAAATGGACATACCTTTTGTTCAAGTGTCCTGAACATATGTCATACAGTGTCTTTATGGAAAAGTGATGTTGTGGATAAAAGCAAGAAACTGTACAAAAAAGGAAAACAGAAACGACAACAAAATACCCAAGTGTATCTGTGAGAGTGGCTTTCACGTTTTCATGCAATGATAGCTCTACAAGTACTTCTGTTGTTGTCACATCTTTTAGTAAGAATGCAACAATCAGTAATGTAAGCCTAATTATTGTACAGCTAATCTGGTTGAGACATTTTGACTGAAGTATATGTAAATTATCTTAACTGATTAATCCTAATCTAAAAATAAACAATATTAAAGCAACTATACAATCACATTGACAAAATAATTCAATAACTAAGTTCTTAATTCTAAAGGTTTGCAATAATTTCTACTGGTTAAAAGAAAAAAAAAGCCTCATAATTTGTATGCAAAGAGTCCTGTAACTTTTTAACATACACAGGACTGAACTGCATAAGCATCACTATTTATATTGCAGATCAGATATATGTGTACACAAAAATTAGCTTTTAAATACTGTGAGTCCTAGCAAGCAACAAGCAAGGAGCTAATATATATATATAAAAAGATGAAGCTCATAATTACTACATTTTAACATAAAGAATCTTCTACTGGCATTTACTACAGAATGAAAAAGCAAGAATAATAGCAATGTGAGACATTGGTGTGTCAGTTTGATGAGGATATTTACAAACTGCAAAAAAAAAATTATTCCGAGAACCTATACTTATAAAAAAAATCTCAAATATATAAGAGATAATCGATTTTAACCCCTTTTGTACCACTTTTATTCTGGCTATCACTAGGCTATTTTATTTGTATTTGTGACAGTAGTGTAGTACAGAAGAATCTAATCATGACTGTAAAACGATTTGTGACTTCCTAGATGACACGAGTCACCATTCTGATGATCTCTGATATGTTTATCCAATTCCTAAAATCCAAAGAACTAGAATGATGGGACTAGCTTCCTCATCTCTCTTACATACATACATACATTATATATATATATATATATATATATATATATATATATATATATATATATATATATATATATATATATATATATATATACACATATACACCAAGAGCTTTTTCCCCCCTTACAAGGGAGGTAACCAAAGTCAAAAGGTATAATTCCACTCCCACCCATTTCACCCCCATCTACCACCCCTCCCTCCCTCTCTATTTTGGCTCCTCCTGGATGACGGGCCATCCCTGCATCTCACCAACTGCCCTTTTACTTTTAGCTTCTTGCAGATACAGTAAAATGTATCCAAATTTCAAACCACTGCCTACACAATGTCTCACATGCTTGACTGGACTGTTTGGATTAAAAAATAATGTGCGCAGCTTGAGTGACACATTTCTGGTTGACACTAAGCTCGGCTGAATTGAGAGAGAGGGAGTGAGAGAGTGCGAGAGAGTAAGAGAGAGAGGGAAGAGAATATAAAAGCACACCTGCATCAAGTCTTAGGTTAGATTCATCATGGGGGATGTTGGGGGAGATGATAGAGAAGGCCTGGCAGCCTTCAGGGTATTCTCCTTGGTGCCGCAAATACTCCGCCATTAGGGCAGCTATGTGCAGCTGACAGAAAGCAGCCTGTAAATAAGAAAATCATCTGTAAGCCTGTCATCTCACTGAAACAAATAATTTTACTGTATTTTTTCTTTTCCATTTTTTTCATCCTTTCATGATAAAAATGAAATTTTTTTTTATATCTTATAAAAAAATAATTGCTATTTTGAATTTCAAATAGAAATCTAGTCCCTCAATAGCAAGTAACAGTCCTTGAGTCCTCTTGTAGATCTCTCTGCCTGAATAAAATGTATGAGTGAAAGGTCAGTTCAAACTTGTAACCCTTTCAGTTGACTGAAATCACCCGTTGCCACACTGAACAAAATCTACAAAGTATCATTGGGCTGATCTGAACAGGTCAAGTTTCTCTAAAAGCACAAAGAAAAGTTGTTCACCTCTGACAAGTCGCAATTCTTAAAGTGGTGCTTGGCCATGGCTTGGAGCCACGTTGTGCGGAGTTCGGGGGTAGACGCATAGGAGGAGGCCAAGGAGTGCTGCAGGTCACACAACATTTCAGGGTCTCTTTCGTGTTCCCGCATTTGAGCAGTTGCCACCAGCACAGTACGAATTCGCTTTGTCAGGTCGCGCACCTCACTTACAAAGCCTGTTTAAAGATGCACACAATATGAGAGAGCAAGAGAGAGAGAAAGGAAAAGAGGGAAATGAAAATAAAAAGAGCATGAGAAAGACAGACAAAAAGATGAGAGAAGATGAGAGAAAAAAAGAGAATGGTGAGAATTTAAAGAATAAAGAATGAAAATTCAAATGAGAGAGGAGAAAGAAAAAGGAAACAGAAATAAGATAAAACAAAGAAAAAAAAAAAAGAGACAGAATAGGAAGAAGGCAGTGGAGGAAGAAGAGGATAAAGAAAGTAGATGGGAGAAAGGTGGAGATGGAGTAATGATTAATAAATGTGCATTTCACTCATACACATTAATTTGATCATTTTCATCTTAATCATAATAAATTTCATCAATGTGGCAATAATCTCCATTATATGCGAGACCTGAATATAACTTAAGTGTGTGGCACAAAATATGAAGGTTTACACTTACCTGTGTTATCCATGGCTTTATCACTTGAAGCGTAGCTGTTGATGAGAGCCATGGATTCTTGGAAGCGTGAGTTGTTAAGGCCCATGACTTCACCGAGCAATTGTGACACAGATATAATCACCTGACGGAAATTAAAACATACATATACACATGTACCAAAGGGTGCTTTCCCCCTTATAATGAGGGTGGCCAGCCAAAGCATACATTCACCCTTCACCTATCCCACACCCAAACCCTGATAGGACACCTGCACACAGGAACGTAAATCTTCCCCACAGAATATCATATCAAAATGATAGGTACACAGTTCTATGCTAGTGCCCTCAACCCCACGCACCTATCTCATTATATCACACAAACACTACCACCCATACATATAAAATGAGCAGCTTACTATTCAAACATATGCCATAACCTACCCCCATACCACACAATACATCCACACATTCACACCCAGATCACTAAACAAGCTCTTCAAGGAAAACCACCAAACTCAATACTTCACCGACATCCTGACATCAGCCTCTGTAAGAAAATTCCTCTCAAGAGAAGTAAATACCACACTGGCATGCTTGGGTTCAGGACGCAATCAAACTGCCACAGATGGAACCACCACACAGTATACAATGAGCACCTCATCATACAATGCCCTCTACTATCGACTCCTAGACAACAACAAAGTATTTCTTCCCCTGAGTGATTTATGGGAAGCTGGTACCTGGGAATCTAAGGTCTCTTGCAAGAGACCTGGGGCAACAGATTGCTAATCTCAGGTCTCTGTAGAGGAGTCAGAGTTTGTTACAACACTCCTAAAGAGTATTATCTTAAATATTTTGTTGACAACAACAAGCACTGCCTTGGTAAAAATATCACATTGAAGAGGCAGTCAGAGGTCTACCTATCTTTACACCAAGAGTTATTTCCCCCTTACAAGGGAGACAGCCAAGTCGGAGGTACATACATACATACATATACCAAGGCTTTTTCCCCCTTTCAAGGGAGGTAGCCAAAAAGGGAAAGGCATAAAAACACTCCCACCCATTTCATCCCTAAATACACTCGCACACCCCTCCCACCCTCCCTCTCATCTGAGCACCTCCTCGGAGGTGATAAAGGAAAAATCTAAGATAGGCTGTAGATTATTATAATATTTTATTTCATTTATTTATATATTCTTATTTATTTATTTATCTATTTATTTATTTATTTATTCTATCCATTTATTTTTTGCTGTATGTATGTATTTTGTATGTGTGTATGTATTTTTTGCTGCACTGCATTTGATCTAGGGCAGTTGGTGGATGTAGGGATGACCCATCATCCATGAGGAGCTGAGATGGGAATGGTGGAAAGGGTGGTGGAGGGGAGTGAAGTGGGTGGGAATAGGTACATGCGTCCGACTTAGCTCCCTCCCTTATAAGGGGGAAAAAGCTCTCAGTATATAGATGTTTTTTTTTATTAAGGATTAATCTCCAATCTGTGTTCCTACGGATTCCAGCGATGGGAGGATACACACCTTCCTCTTGAAACCAGCAGGAATGAGAACCTGTCTAAACAAAAGGGTGGGCAGCAGTTCCCTTATACAATAAGTCCTCGTTATACGGTACATATGCGTTCCTGAAAACCTTACCGCAAATTGAAATTACAGTATACCGAACCCATTATAACAGGTAATAATAGGATATGGCAGATGTACCTTCTCCCTGCTCTTCCCTCTTCAAAATATCTAGCGGATACCGTATCTGTGAATTTTTCTTACCGTAAATAGAATTGAGGGTAGTAATTACTAAATACCGTAACTGTGAATTTACCAGATAAAGAATTACCGTATAAGGAGGACTCACTGTACTGGGGTAACCCAACACAGTTGTAAAAATAAATAAATGAAGAAAATAATAACAAACTGAAAAGGATTTTTCTCCCTACTCTTTTAAATTTAAGACAATAAATTCAATGAACACATTATCACATTACGTAAAACATAGCTCGAAACTAACTTGGAGATGGACCCTGTTAATGCCGGCCCTCCTGGTAAACTCATAATTGCTGCGCATTAAAAGGTACAGGACAGCACAAGCTTCATGCCGCAGGTTAGTCAGCTTGCTATTGCAGCATCTCAGCATTTCAAAGCACAAAGAGCCACAGAGGGAAGCATCACCTGTGTATAAAGCAAGAAAACGGCGATAACAAGAGCACAATAACATCCAACAATATCACTCGGCCACTTTCCACACATTTAAGAAAAGCAAAGTACTCATTTGTCTCTACCTTGAAAAAGCGTCTGAGGAAAGTTGCTTATGAAGGCACGAACAGCAGCAAAGACATGTTTCATTAGGGTTTCTGACTGTCCTAGCTGCAGGAAGAGTAGGTGAAGGGTAAAGACTTGTTTCATGAGTGCATCACAGCCATCAGCAACTAGGTGGTCTCGACAGTGGTTGGTGAAGACACCGAGGACGTCCAACACAATTAGTCCAACCTCTGTGGCCAGATTAGCTTCCTGCAGAGCTCGAAGCCAGCCTTCTCCTTCATGGCTACTCACTATGGGGATATTTAAAATAATAATAATAATAATAATAAAAATAAATAAAATTTAGAGTACATAATTACACCAAAGTCCCTTTCCCCCCATATGGGGAGGGGAGGGGGGGGCAGGGGTTGATTAATTCAATGCACACATACATCATACATATATACACCAAAAGCCCTTTTCACCCTTAAGGGGGTGGTTAATTCAAAGCATACATCCACCCTACACCCATATCATACTCAAATAAATACATACACACATACTAAAATGTTCTTCCTCCTTTATAAGGGGGATGGTTGAGTCAAAACATGTCTACTACATCCAAATTAAAACCCATTTAAAGCCCCTTTAATAACAAATAAAATCAAGGAAAATAATCAACTGGCAGGCATGACAGCATAGATTCATGACACATTCATCG
Organism: Oratosquilla oratoria; assembly: GCF_046742065.1. Taxonomy (NCBI): domain Eukaryota; kingdom Metazoa; phylum Arthropoda; class Malacostraca; order Stomatopoda; family Squillidae; genus Oratosquilla; species Oratosquilla oratoria. Next base: position 43,560,086 of record NC_134798.1, read on the forward strand.
TGTGTGTGAAACTGCATGAGAGCATGTGCATATACAACTTGGGTCTTACCACTGTAAGTATCCGTTGCAGTGGAGGCTCTGTGGTTACCACAGTATGGAGGCTGGAGCTTGGCTGGCAAGGTGGAAGCTCTTTTGGGGCCCTGTTCCCTCACTATTTGTCTTTTGCCACCATATTTAAAGTGGTGAAGACATAATCTATAATAAAAAAGCAAAATATCCATAAATTCCATAAATAACTGTTATGTACTGAATCCCTTATATCTCATGATAACATTCTCATAAAACTATAAAATTTTCATCACTAATTGTAAATTCTTAAATGTAATAATTATCAATGCTATTCCATGATTTTCACATCTACATTCTTCATTCCCTATTCCTGTGACAGTTATATTTCTCAAACTCTTCATCTCAAAAACATGAATTCTTCCTTTCTGTTTCTCTTATTTTCTGAGTCTCTGTTCCATACTGCCTCTTGGGTATAATCATTCCCTTGTATGATTTTAATCTTTGCATTCAATCCCTTGAGTACATATCTCTCATAACACTTTTCACTCCATTCAGACACTCACTCGTTTGTCCTGCTCAACAATTCACTTCACATCCACCCAGCTTTTCAATACAATCAACATGACACAACCAACTGAATGCACCAAAAAAATCTAAACTGACAGCATATAATTCAAACATCTACAACAACATACCACCTGCATCTATTAACCCTTCCATACAATGACGCCTACAAACATCACGAGGCCTGAGTGGGTATATGAGGATGCTCGTGTTGATGTCCTGATTACATTTATTTTGTAATTATAGCTGAGTGCCCCGCAAATTCTGGCTTGATCGCATTTTCTGTGCTTATTATTACTCAGAGTGAAGGAGAACAAGTAAATCACCAATGACTTTATATTTCATAACATGAGAATTGTGATGGATCATCATACATCAAGCATCCGAAACTGCGTGCAAGAATTTGACTCGTATTGAAGAGGTTAATACATACATAAATACATACCAAAGGCTATTTTCCCCTTTACACGGGAGGTAGCCAAAAGACAATGGAATAGAAACAACTCCCATCCATTCCATCCCCTACATACTCCACTCCTCTCTACCCTCTTCCCTCCCTCTTATCTTGGCACCTCCTGGATGACGGGTCATCCCTGCATCTTGTCCACTGCCCTGGGTCAGAAGCAGTGTCCCAAGACACAGCACCTCCACAGCTAGGCCACTTCATTAGTTTGGCAACCCCTTCTCTCTGTCCCCTCATGCAGAAAAGGAGAAGACGGGGAGAAATCCCTTCGGAGGTACATCCATACAAAAACACATAAAAACACTGATCGTAAGACAAACCCTACACAACCATCAAATTCCCTGAAGCATTAACCCAAAGAAATTCCTCCCCCCATGACAAGCAAGAACCCCATTGGCACAACTGCCTTCAGATCACCAACCAGTTTCAAAACAAAATGAAAACAGAACAGGCCTGGTCACAGAAGTAAATTTGTCCTAGTTGCGTTCACCACATGGAAGACGCTGAACACATCCTATACTGCCCTACTTTAGTCTTACCTAGAATATTAACATGCTATTGCTTCCTTGAGTGAATTGTGAACAAATCCAGCTGTTACTCATTACATGGGCATTATGGGTCTCCTGCATGAAAGACCTGAAGTAACGGGTTGATGGGCTGACTTCAATACAATCTAAAAAATAACATAAACATGATTGGTGTCTTCCACATAAATTGAATGACTTACTGCAAGAGGGTGAAGAATTCCAACATGGATTCTGTAGAGAGTGTAGACCACCAAGCAACCATATGTGCCTCAGGGACGTGCTTGAGAACATGAAGAAAGCAGACCAACAAGTCCCGCACCTCACCAATGCTTAGTTTATCATAGCGCACAGGGCCATTTTCTCCAGCGAAGGCTACACTTAAATTCCTGTAAATATCATTATCACATTAATAATGGCCTTCTGGTATATGTATGTATATCATACATATACCATAGGCTTTTTCCCCCTTACAAGGGAGGCAGCCAAAAAGAAAAAGGCATAAAAAGCATTCCCACCCATTTCATCCCTAATACACTCCACTCCCCTCCACCCTCTACCCTCCCTCTTATCTTGGCACCTCCTGGGTGATGGGTATGTATCAGTTATGATTATATCTATATGCAAGTTGTATTGTGCACATACATACATACACCAAATGGCCTTTTCCCCCTTAAAAGGGGGCTAGCTTAGTGAAAGCATGGAATGTGTGATTAATTTCAAATATATAAAGGCATTAATCCCTCTTACAGGGAGGGGGTCAAGTCAATGCATACTTTTTTGTCGACTATGTGGGAGAAAAATATAAATAAAAAGGGGTCTTGGTCTCCTTCTGTGCCATTTAATCACCTTTTATGATATGAAGAGGAACAAAGTGTTGTTCCCTGTCATAGGGAACCAGGGAAAATAAAGAGGTGGAGTCACAGAGATGATAAAATTGAGATCTAAGAATTGTAGCAGAAAGATAATCAACAAAACAATAGAAATATTGTTAATGTCAAACTGAAAATATATAAACAGAGTAAATGGACACAGCCTTGTTCCAGTTCAAAGTGACATGCACCAACACTTACCTGGAATGAGTCTTGCTTTCCTCATCAAATTCATCATCCTCGTGGTGGTCCAAGGACGAAGGTGGGTGGTCCTCAGACTCCAGACTCGAGGAGGACCTTCCATGCATCATGTTATGTTGGATAGGTCCTGCAGCAGCTCCTGGTCCAGCTATGAGGGCAAGATAGGAAGCATCTCCACGGCTTGAGCCACTGCTGCGGACAGGAGTGCTGGTCCCACTCATGTCAGTGCTCCCAGCATTTCTGATGAATTAAATATATTGCAAATCACAAAATCACTTCAGCTTACGGAAATGCTTTAGTATTCTATTTTCATTCAAGTCTTCTATATACATACGCCTCTTTTATACTAAGGTCTTCTGCTATAGATCAGAGGGAATGGATTAATTGATTTACATATCAAATGGCCTTCACCTATCCCACACCTAACACCCATTTGTTGTCCCTTTTATCTGACTCTATTTAGAATGAAGGAGCTAAGATAAACATACGAAATAAAAATAAATACACAAATAAAATAATGAAAAATTTTAAATAACATAAAATAATGTTACCTTTGCACCTTTCCTCTCGCACTTGATCGTACTTCATTGCGGCTGAATGAGTGAGTCCCAGAATTTGTATTTGATTTGGGGAAGCTAAGACGAGACACATTCTCCAATAGTATCGTAACTATTGGGAAATATAAGCAGGCTATTCTACCTTGCTGGCCCTTGAACAAAAGGAGAAAATTATATACAAATTAGAATAATAACTTCATAACAAAGAGATGATGGTCCAAGAAATGTCCTGGGATAACCAAACCTTCCAAATTCCTTCTTTTCTCTCTCTCTCTTTCTCTATAGATTTATTTCATGCAGATAATAAGAAGCATGCACCTACTTTATCTTTCCATGGGATGCCTATCTAAAAAATACAGGAGTCCCCACTTATCCATTATTTAATTTTTTCTATTATTATTATTATATATATATATATTTTTTATTTTAGTTATCAATGGTCCAAAAATACTAAAGGGAAAATTCCACAAAGGTAAGGGGAGGGACTATGGTAAACCTAATATATGAGGTCAATACACAGTGCTTGTGAAAATACAAGAAATCTCTGAAATATTACTCACAGCTTGCAAATATCGATCATCAAAGGCATGTTTGGCCAGCAAGTCCCTCAGTACAGATATGGCTACACGCTGAACTTCACCAACTTCCCCCAAAGCAGCACGGACTTCAGACAGAAGTGCACCAACAAGGAAATGTCGAGCCATGAAGTCCGAACTCAGGATAAAGTCATCCGTTCCTGGAATATTAACTATACATTGTGTTTGGGCACAATGAGCAAGACATTAAATATCAATAATTACAAATCCAATATTCACTATTTCATTGTTGTCTAGGGACTGTTAGGGTGGGACAATGTTAGATGAGGTGTTCAGTGTTTTCTGTATGGTGGTTGCACCTAGGGCAGTTTGATTTGGTGGTCAGGACTAATCTATGTTGGTACAGTCACAGAGCGGGAGGGTGCGGTTCTTAGTCCTCTTGCTTTTTTGTAGTTTATGAATAATCTCATGTATGTAGGTTCCACACATGAGCTTACAACTTAAGATGAGATAAAAACAAGGGTGGTGGTTGGGAGTGGAATGGGTGGGAATGGGTGCATGCTTTTGCCTTGGCTACCTCCAGGAAGAAGCCTTTGGTATACAGATAGATGGATGCAGGCTGCATTTATTTTCCAGTTCTACAGTAACCTTTATTGGGAAATGGCCTATGGGGAGGGTCTTCTACAGTTTCCCACGATGTATGCGTTTGTTGGGATAGTGAACACATTGTTATGTCGGGTTGTTGCTTGATGGTTATACAGAGAAGATTGTCTGGTAGAGTAGGTGTTCTAGTATTTTGTGTCCTCTTTGGTTTGTTGTTTGTGAGGGTGATGTGTGTTCCAATTAATTATCTGCTAGTATGTCGTCTGTTCATGAACTGAGTGGTTGGAGTTGAGGGATGCCTCTGGGGATTGACTTAGTGGGTGGTGTGTAAATATTTGTAATGTTAACTTATAGCTATAAAAATATCTGGCTACTTCCCTTATATATGGGAATAAACTTTTTGGTATACATATAGTTACATATGTATACCAAAGACTTTTCCCCCTTTACAAGGGAGGTAGCCAAAAAACAAAGGCATAAAATCCAATCCCACCCATTCCATCCCCACATACTCCACTCCCATTCAACCCCCTCCCTCCCTCTTATCTTGGCTCCTCCTGGATGACGGGTCATCCCTGCATCTTGCCCACTGTCCTGGGTCAGAGGCAATGTAGCAAGATACAGCACATATGGTTAAGACAGATACATATATCAACTAAAACTTACACATACATATACCAAAGGCTTTTCCCCCCTTACACAGGAGGTAGAAAAAAAAAAAAAAAAAAAAAAAAAAAAAAAAAAAAAAAAAAAAAAAAAAAAAAAAAAAAAAAACATAGAAACCACTCCCACCCATTCCATCCCCTACATACTCCACTCCCCTCCACCCTCCCTTTTATCTTGGCACCCCTTGGATGACAGGTCATCCCTGCATCTTGTCCACTGCCCTGGGTCAGAAGCAAGACACACCACATCCACAGCAAGGCCACTTCGTTAATTCGGCGACCCCCCATCTCCATCCCCTCATGCAGAAAAGGAGAAGATGGGGAAAAGTCCCTTCGGGCTGCATCAATTCATTTCTCATACATACTCCCTCAGCCCCCATCCCCCACCCACTCCCCCTCATACATCACAGCATCTTCCATACACAACCATTCTCCATTCACTCCTATCTTCTGTCCACTCCCAATCTTCCTCAATAGACATTCCCCTCTTTCCCAATGCCCCTTTTACCCCATCCATCCATCTCATCCTAGGTCATCTCCTCATGTTCACTCCTTCCACCTCTGCCCTCTACACCTCTTTTACTAAACTTTCTTCACTCATTCTTTCCATGTGCCCAAACCATCCCAACTAAAAATTAATCTAATAATAAACATAACTTCTGAACATACTGATACAAATGACAGTCTCCCTTATGAAAAGGGTGGTTATGTTTAATCATACATATACACTAGAAGATTCATATATGTTTATTCCTCATGATGTTGTGATGCATGGAAGGAAGTGGGTGGGGAATGGGGGGATTCCCCACCCACTTCCTTCCATGCATCACAACATCATCCATACACAACCATTCTCCATTTATCCCTATCTTCTGCCTTCTCCCTTCCTTCCTCAACAGACATCCCCCTCTTTCTCAACGCCCCTTTTTCCCCATCCTTCCATCCATTTGATCCTTGGTTGTCCCCTTATGTTCACTCTATTAACTTCTACACTTCTTTTACTAATCTAAATAAATTCTAAATACATACATACATACATATACCAAGGCTTTTTCCCCCTTTCAAGGGAGGTAGCCAAAAAGGGAAAGGCATAAAAACACTCCCACCCATTTCATCCCTAAATACACTCCACACCCCTCCCACCCTCCCTCTCATCTGAGCACCTCCTGGATGATGGGTCATCCCTGCACCTTGCCCACCGCCCTGGGTCAGAAGCAGTGTCGCAAGACACAGCACATCCACAGCAAGGCCGCTTCATTTAATCAGCGACACCCCTCTCCGTCCCCCCTTGCATATAAATAAATAAGAAAAATAATCATAAAATAAAGATTGAAAAAATAAATAAAATAATATTAATAGTGATAATGGAAAAAAAACTTACCAGGCCTTAATTTTGGTTTCTTAGGGTCTGATTTGATGGGTGTGTTGAATAGCGGAAGGTTGAGGGGAATGAAGTGCTCGTGGGAGCACACAACCCGCAAAAGAGTAAATTTGTAGTTGTGCAGGACTATGTGATCACCGGGGTTGAAGTGTTCCAGGTACAATTTGATGAGTCCGAAGACATATCCTCGATCCATCATACTAAGGCAGCGCTGCAAGATAAATAGTTTGTCTTTTTAAACACAGAAAACTTCCTTTTTTTTTTAATAACCTATGCAATTAGTATTCATTATACTGGGTGTGTGTTTTGACAAGGAAATCCCTAAGGCTATAGTTAAAGGGGGGGGGGGCTATGGGGGGCTTAGCCCCCCAAAATTGATTTTTACTCAAAAGTATTATTAATACACTACACCAGAAAACTTACAAAATGATAACCTAAGTTTATGGAGAATTTGTTATACACAATTTATATACATCAAATATAAAATTGTAGCTATCACTACAGGCATATCAAATATTATCAACGATTATATATATGTGTGTGAGTGTGGGCACAGTACAGCAGCAGCAGCCCCCCTCAAAGCATGATTAGCCCTTCCAAAATTTAATTCCTGGCCACAGCCCTGGCAATCCCCTCTAAAAGAGGTAAAAGGGTCCTTGGTTTGCATGTATATGACAACTAACACTCGATAAACAATTCTTCCCAAAATGGTATTTGTTCCAGTATGTTCCATTTGGGTCGCTTTCAGAAGCTTTTATTCAAAGTCTTAATGAAATTTTCAAAATAAACAACACAGTTTCACTTAAACTTTTAAGTAACTAACCTTTAGGAAATGAGCAAGAGCTGTGTTAGCTGCCCGCGCTTCAACTGGCTGTTCTTTGTATCGCCGCACAATATGAAGAGTGACTTGTTCTACCACTGCTCTCACCTCCGCCTGGAATTCCTCGCTAAATCTTTCATTACGTACCATCTGAGGAGAAGCCAATGGTCTAAAATAGTAACTCCAACATTAAATTAACTGGTGTGTAAAATAGATAAAAAAAATTACAATAATTTCAGCTTTGCAGTGAATCTTTGAGCACACTGAATATTATTTTCAAAATTACGTATAGGATATATAAAAGTATTTTCTGACTAAATATCAACATTCTAAATTCTGATATGTAATCATCAAATATCTGGCTCTTTCCCAAGACAGCAAGCATATTCATAAGGCATGCAAAGCAAAAATATCAAGTAAATCTTCCAGAATTAGCAGACTACACAGTTAGCAAGGAAGTAAAATTTAACAATAAGTATGTATAGCAGTTTTACACCAATTTGGGTGTATTTCAAGTAGAGAAAATATGAATATATATTTCACCTTAACAACAAACATACAGATAATACAAAATATTGTGGATATTCCGTCTTAAGTGTTTCTTTGCTAAAATGGTTGCACTGCACAAAGTAATGATAATAATGTAGAAGCAACAATAAGAAAAATGTATGCATAGGGAAGCATGGTAGCTTATGAAAATATAATAATGGACACTGATGCAGGTTTGCAATAGTTCGTCTACCACTCAGATATGGTAAATATTTTCAAGTATTAAAAAAAAAAAAAAAAAAAAAAAAAATCATTACAACAGCAACTACTTTCAAGAATGATTAAATCTGTCTACCTTTGAAGAACAGTCATCATGAAAAATAAGCATAAAACACAAAATCTCTACAGGCTAGTTGGTAATAACTGTTGCTTCGAGTTTTACCAACTGGAAACCTGCAGCCTTTAAGTGGCTGGCAATGGTCCCCAGGCCCTCCCATAGATCTCTTTGAGATGAAATGTTGTATTGGAGTGAAACTATTTCTAAGTTACTGGTTCACAGTAATAACAGGAGGGAAGCTGTCACCCATTTTCACCTTTCTTTATGTGGAAAATTGAGGAGATACAGCAGAAGTTAACAGAGAGAGAGAGAGATCCTGGGCCCAATCCAGAGACCGTGTGTCAGGTTCTCAGGGCAGCATCTCCTGACGGAGGCAAGGGTGTTGATGGACTTTGAAGATGGATGACAGGAAGACGACTTTCTCAGTCACCTGTCTTGCAGATACTCATCACTGGTCTGTCTACAGGTTTATTACTTGCCAAATGTGCAAAAACAGTCAAGTATCTACAGGTTAAGCCAATATCAGGCAATGGCACCTCACTGACTTCTTCCACTGTTGCCTGATAATTCTATTTATCTAAAGTGTACCATAAGTACAATACAGGGTTATGATTACCTCAACCCTTTACTGGGCACCAAATTTATTAATAATCATTGCTGCCAGACTACTTTAATAAATTTTTACAGTGGCCGCAGCCTGATAAAGGGGTTCAAGGTGCAAAGGGCATAAGGGCAAAAAACTAAAGTCCCTTTATAAAGCTTACTTCTTCAGGATTACAGCTTTGGGCTACAGATAACTGAGACAAAAATAACTATTGATAAAAATCACATAATACTCTGCCCAGATGTCAATGTAAGCCATGGCCAATATGAAAAGACTGTCTGCTAGTCTAAATCAATTCTTGTGTATCAGTAATATTACAAGGGATTTTCAAGACAACTTTCATATATTATTTGCCTGTATAACATCTTGATATATTTCATATATATATTTTTTGTTTGACTTTTTCATTCAAATGAAGGCAGTGATCCTGACTGAAAGTCTTCATAACCAGTTATTTTCATTCCTTAACCTACTCTTTAGTGGAATAAAATCATTTAGCATCTGTCAGGACAAAATATATTCATCAACTGACAAAAGGTTGAAATTCTAATAATATTTTTTCTTAGACATAACTAATGTTCAACGATATAATGTACTGACCTTGACTCTGGCAGTAGTGAGGAGGTGGATGGCCATTGATCGAGTGATAAATGCGAAGAAGAAATGGGCGTGGCGTAACACCTTGTTAGCTAAAAGCTGATCCATGTGAGATGGCTGCAGCAGTTGCACAAGGGAACGACAAAGTTCCTCATGTACAGTCTTGCGCCCATGGGACGACAGGCTCATCATATACTGGCAAGAAAATATAAGTAAATTAATAAATAAATAAAAAATTATTATGATATGGCTTAATGTCACAAACTCCCCCCTATCGGAGGGCGATGACAGTGCCCCTCACAGAGGACTTTGTACATACATACATATACCAAGGCTTTTTCACCCTTACAAGGGAGGTAGCCAAAAAGAAAAAGGCATAAAATCATTCCCACCCATTCCATCCCTAAATACACTCCACTACCCTCCACCCTCCCTCTTATCTTAGCACCTCCTGGATGACAGGTCATCCCTGCACCTTGTCCACTACCCTGGGTCAGAGGCAGTGTCACAAGTCACAGCACATCCACAGCAAGGCCGTTTCATTAAATCGGTGACCCCCCCTCTCCATCCCCCCATGCATAACAGGAGAAGACGGGGAGAAATCCCTTCGGGCTGCATCAAATTTTGCTCATACACAGAGGACTTTGTAGTGTGGAATTTAATGAACCATGCCCTTGGTTCAACTTCGCTGGTGGCAGTGGGAGGGTTCGAACCACCATCCCCTCGACCTTTGCCACAACTAATGATACCCTAGCCTACTCAGCCATTGAGCTTAAATATAACATAAAAATAATTATAAAATACATATATACCAAAAGGCATTTCCCCCCTTATAAGGAAAGTGGGCAAGTACAAACATCCACCTAACCTTTCCACAAGCTCTACTACTTGTTCACAAAAAGGTCTGATTAAACAGCATAATCAAAATTAAGCAACATCTTTCTTCATAACTCCATTCCCAGTACAACCTTCTCATGGAACAAGCTGTTGTCTTAAGCTACTATTTTCCAAATCACTGTGTCCCCCCATGCACATTTTTACTTGTTATAGAACCTAAACACAAGCCTGTATAGATTCAGATCCTCTACCCACATTTTCCTTAGTTAATCTCTAGCTCTCATTCACCACCAAAGATTTATACATCCTTCAAATGATACAATTACATGTTGATATAGGTAAAAAAAAATGGTCACATTTCCAATATATATATATATATATATATATATATATATATAATTTAAAAAAAAAAATAATAATAATAATAATAAAGTCAATTTAATGTTACAGACTCCCCATATCAGGAGGCTACGATGGTCCCCTTAAAGAGGACTTTGTAGAGTGAAATTTAATGAATCATGCCCTTGGTCCAACTTGCTGGCGGCAGGGTTTGAATTACCATCACCTTAACCTCTGCCACAAGCAGCAATGCTCTAATCTGCTTTACCAGTGAGCATCCAAAAATGAAATAAAATTACCTTATTATATGTGAGCAGGATATCATCACGCCCTTTCTCGTACAGCTGATCTATTATGTGGACGAGCACTCTGGTGGAATATGTGGCAATTTCCTCCCCTCCCATGAGCAAAACACAAAGTAGTTGATTCATAAGGGTGGGTAGGAAAGAAATTACATTGCTGACTTCTATTGCATGAAGAGCCTGGAAAGATACAAAAATATAACTATTATTTTAAACTGTATTTCAAAGGAATTTTCTATTCCATTTCCTAATTTTGATCACTAAAGATTTTAATTTCATATTACTTTATATTCATCTTATAAAAAATTATGGAAAATATCTATTCATGTGAATAGAGAGACTAAATAAATGAAGAAATGATGAGGCCCGAAAGAATGTTCTTGTCTGCTCTGTAAATTTTTAAGGAATATTTATCTATTTATTCATTTATTTATTTTTTGACTATAATATGAAGTGGTATGGTTAAGCCAGCTCCGGCTGTAAGACCCTGCAATGGAGAAATCCTAGTTTTCATATTTACAATATTTGTCAAAAGTATGTGGAAAGAATGAGTGAAGAAAGACTAGTAAAAGAGGTATGGAAGGCAGATGTGGAGGAAGTGAACATGAGGGGACGTCCTAGGATGAGGTGGATGGATGGGGTGAAGGGGGCTTTGGGGAAGAGGGGAATGTCTGTTGAGGAAGGACGGGAGAGGACAGAAGACGGGTGAATAGAGAATGGTTGTATATAGATGATGTTGTGATGCATGAGGTGGAATGGGCGGGGATGGGGGGTGAGGTAGTATGTATGAGCAAAATTTGACGCAGCCTGAAGGGATTTCTCCCCGTCTTCTCCTTTTATGCATGGGGGGACGGAGAGGGGGGGGGTCGCTGATTTAATGCAGCGGCCTTGCTGTGGATGTGCTGTGTCTTGCGACACTGCTTCTGACCCAGGGCAGTGGACAAGGTGCAGGGATGACCCGTCATCCAGGAGGTGCTAAGATAAGAGGGAGGGTGGAGGGGTGGGGCATGTATTCAGGGATGGAATGGGTGGGAATGATTTTATGCCTTTTCTTTTTTGGCTACCTCCCTTGTAAGGGGGAAAAAAGCTTTGGTATGTATATATATGTATGTATGTATGTGGCCCCTACCCTTTGCAGCTGCATAGTTCTGGCAAAAGTATGATGGCATTTTCTGAGTTAAAATTATGTAAATAGGAAGTATCTGATAACCCCCTGCTGTCACACTGGGCTGGCAGAGTGGAGTGTGAGGGAAAACCCAACCAGTTGTTCCAATGTTGCCGTAGGAAGATGATGCACAGTCAACCCCTCACTTTGGGACCTTGCCTTTTTTTACACCAGTTTTCTTCATTTCCTGGGGCTGTATCATTACCATAGCACCTCCAAAGGAATTAATAAAGAAGTAATTGCCCAAGACATTGGACTAAAGAAGGCAGGCTATGGAACTAAAGAAATCAACAAAATGGCCAAGTTCATAGTCAAGAAATACAATTTCTGGAGGGAGAAGGGCTGGAAATTCCACCCCAGAAACCTACAACAGGGCATCCTTAGAAGATATTTTGCTGTTGTTTGTGGATCTGACTCTAAAAGTACTCTTTATGATGTTCAAAGCCCTTGGAGAAGTGTTCTCTGGATGCCCTGTCATAGGCTTCTGGATATCTCCAGCCCTCCTCACCCCCAAAATCGCACCATGTATTTCTTGAATGTGGAGTTGCCCACCTTCAACATTTCACTGATTTCTTTAGTTCCATGGCCTGTCTTCTTTAGTTTAATGATTAGAGCAATTACTTCTTTAGATAATTCTTTTGTAGATACCATGGCAACAATACAGCCCTTAAGGAAATTAAGAAAACCAGTGTGAAAAAAACAAGACCCCAAAGAGAGGGGTTACCTATCCCAGGGCAGCATGGGAGTGACTGGTTGGGTTCTCCCCTCTCGTTCTGCTCTGCCAGCCTGGCGTGGCAGCAGGGGGTTACCAGATACTTTCTATTTACATAATTTCACCTCAGAAAATGCGATCTTATTTTGGCCATAAATATACTGCTGCAAGGGGTGAGCCCCACATAAATTTATGTGCACTGTAGAAACTAACCTTTAGGTGCTTGATCATGTCCAGGTCCACAGGCTGAGGTGATGTTCTCGGTGTTCCAGTCAACGATGAAGGCCGCGAACTTGACCCTAACATGTCTGGTGGAATGAGACTTGAACTGGAGTGAAAAAAGTTATGGAGGTGCTGGTCGCCTGACAGTACTGTGGACACAAGCCTGAGAGACACCCGAAACACGTTCTTCTGACTGTCCACCCACCGAACCTCAGGACCTGCAAACTGGAAATAGATGGCAATGTTATGTGGGACTTCACACAATATGGATTTATTTTTCAATCCACCACAAGTCTTTGAACATGATGCTTTTAACATTTTTTCCTGGTTAATGGAAGGCAAATTTATTCAAGTGAATGGTTGCCCTTCAAATAAAGGAGTTGGCATCTTCACTACCATAGCAGCTTCAGAGGCAGTAAACCCTCCACCATTTTCTTTTGAAGAGGGACAGAATCCAACCTATACAGGGTCTTCATTGATCAAGATTTTGATGCACAGAAGGGGGTGGGTGGGGGATGGTGGGAGAGGGATCATGTGTGAATGATATTTTGACACAGCCTGAAGGGATTTCTCCCTGTCCTCTCTTTTTCTGCATTACTTCTGACCCAGGGCAGTGGGCAAGATGCTTGGATGACCCGTCATCCAGGAGGAACCAAGAAAATTGGGAGAAAGAGGTGGTGAATGGGAGTGGAGTATGTGGGGATGAAATGGGTGAGAGTGGATTTATGCCTTTGACTTTGGCTTCCTCCCTTGTAAGGGGGAAAAAGCCTTTAGTATATGTATGTATTATCATTATTTCTTTTTTTTTAACAAAAGGAATGAGGAGCTAAAATGAGAGGGAGGAAAGTGTAGAGGATGAGAGTGGAATGGTTGGGAATGAAATGGGTGGGAGTGGGTATAAGTCTTTTGACTTTGGCTACATCCCTGTTAATAGGGAAAAAACCCTATTTATATATATAGGTAGAACAACAGGAAAGCTGACAACTGTAAATTACTCCCTTCCTCCTCATCCTCCTGTAATTCAGTAACATACAAAGAGACCCACACTAATACAGCAAAGACAACAATCAAATCTTTCTTTGCAGATTGATCTATGGGAGGATATAAAGACCACTGCTAACTATGGTAGAGGAGGAGGAGGATGAGGAGGAGGAGAAGAAGAAATACTTACTCCTTTTCCAAGGCCAAGAGGTTCAATCGTGAGGTATTTTGCAGGGAGATGTGCAGCAACTGGAAGAGTCTGTTCCTCCAAGTTGATACGACCTTTGCTCAACAATGGCAGCCATGCATAGCCCACAATCGTTTCTACAGGTACATCCTTCTTGCCTGCCTTGGCAGCCTCGATGGCAATGTGGGAGAAGGTCATGAGAAGATGATGGCTGGGTGTCAGGTAGTGGGGGAGCATAATTTTGACTTCATCTCCCCACTCTGGAAAGGTCGTGTGATGGAGGACATTTGTGGAGGCATGCGTGGTCAAGATTCCCGTACTTGGCGGGCCATAGATTGCCTTGATAGGTTGAGCGTTTTCTGTATCACTATCACGCAATTCGATATTGCAAACTATATTTCTGGCACGTCCAAAGGTTTTCTGATTATCGTAGTTGAGGAATCGTGGGTACACATAAAGGTTGTTCCTGTAGTTGACATGAGGGTGGATGTCATCAATATCCGAGCTAATGAACTCTTGCACTTCTACAGTGGGCTCGTGGGTCGGTGGATTGGGAAATGGGTTGACAGGTTCAAGGGAAGGTGTCACTGAATCTAGAGAAAATGGAAATCATATTAAGAAAAAGAGTACATGATTTTTTTTTTAATTAAAAAAGATATATAATTTTTGTACATAAACATTTACCTATTCCTTTTCTTTTTCAAAGCAATATAAATTCATCTTTAGTTTACTCAGCCCTACTAAACATCTATTGCAGATAAATTGTACTTACTGGGTGTTGTAACTTCCATGGGCATGATGGTCATATTTACACTGCCTGGAATTACTGTTAATTTATTCATCTTTTCGGGTTTTCGGAAGTCGCTCAACATTCGAATAAGTTCACTTTCACTCAACCTCTTTTCTTCACAGCGATATATTGGAGAGAACTCTGACACAGTATCAAGCTCACCATTATTTTTGAATACTTGTCTGGCACACCAGGCAAATGGCATCCGATATTCCCCAAGTCTGGAACAAAACAATTTAAGAACAATCACTCTTCTCTTATGGGTTAAAAGACATAATTTTTCTTTATATTATTATTATTGAATTGAATCCCATTTCTCTCAAAATGAAGTAACTTGAGAGAGAGAGAGAGAGAGAGAGAGAGAGAGAGAGAGAGAGAGAAAGAGAGAGGGAGAGAGAGGGGGGGTGGGAGGGAGAGGGAGGGAAACTGTTATAGAATACAGAGAAGCATACATACATATACCAAGGCTTTTTCACCCTTACAAGGGAGGTAGCCAAAAAGGAAAAGGCATAAAATCATTCCCACCCATTCCATCCCTGAATACACTCCACACCCCTCCACCCTCCCTCTCATCTTAGCACCTCCTGGATGATGGGTCATCCCTGCACCTTGTCCACTGCCCTGGGTCAGAAGCAGTGTCACAAGACACAGCACATCCACAGCAAGGCCGCTTCATTACATCGGCGACCCCCCTCCGTCCCCCCATGCATAAAAGGAGAAGATGGGGAGAAATCCCTTCGGGCTGCGTCAAAATTTGCTCACACATACTACCTCACCCCCCATCCTCCTGCCCATTCCACCTCATGCATCACAACATCATCCATATACAACCATTCTCCATTCACCCCTGTCTTCTGTCCCCTCCCGTCCTTCCTCAACAGACATTCCCCTCTTCCCCAAAGCCCCCTTCACCCTATCCATCCACCTCATCCTAGGGCGTCCCTTCATGTTCACTCACTCCACATCTGCCTTCCATACCTCTTTTACTAGTCTTTCTTCACTCATTCTTTCCATGTGTCCAAACCATCCTAATACTCTTTCATCAACCCTATCTCCCAACCCCCTTTCCACCCCTGTTCTCCTCCTCACCTCCTCATTTCTCACTCTATCTAGCCTAGTAACCCCCATCATACTTCTCAGACACCTCAACTCAAACACATTCAAACTCCTTCTCTCTTCCTCTCTTATGTTCCATGTTTCTGCCCCATACAGTGCTGTTGGCACAATCACTCCTTCATATAGTCTACTCTTAGCATCCATTCCCAAATGTCTATTCCTCATTACACTTTTTAATCCACCAAGGCATTTACTCGCTTCTCTCAATCTACATTCTACCTCCACCTTTTCCTGCCACATTTGCACCCAAGTATCTAAAACAAAGAGAAGCATTCAAATTTAATCCCCACTTAGGAGATAAACTATATATAGGGAGATTAGATGCACTAGACTTCAGGTCAGTTTTCGAGTTCTTGGAGGAGAGAGAGAGAGAGAGAGAGAGAGAGAGAGAGAGAGAGAGAGAGAGAGAGAGAGAGAGAGAGAGAGAGAGAGAGAGAGAGAGAGAGAGAGAGAGAGAGAGAGAGAGAAAAAGGCAGAATGCAATAAGTACTCATTCTTAGTCTCACATCATTCACACACAATTTCAATTTTTCATTGTGGAGGAAATATATTATTTACCTTTGACAACATGTTTTGATGATCTTTTGCAATTTCTGTGTTGATTTGCAATCCATATTTTTACAGTAGGGTTCTGCAGCCTGGCTGATTGGTCCCTGGAGCACCTTTTCGATTTTAACAACTAAGAAGACATCATTGTGTGGCCTCATCACACTTAGTACCGCCTGGTGAAGAAGGAAGAAGAGTGATCATGAGTCATATTTACAATATGATGTGGTTTAACGTCACACACTCCCCCCACCCACCCCTCTATCGGGAGGCTAGGATGGTACCCCTCACAGAGGGCTTTGTAGTGTGTAATTTATTGAACCACGCCCTTGGTTCAACTTTGCCAGTGGCAGGATTCGAACTGCCCTCACCTCGACCTTCGCTGCAAGTAACGACGCCCTAACCCGCTCAGCCAGCGAGCTCAAATATCAATATAAATCATCTTCAGTTTAATCTGAACCAATACCATTGGCAGGTTCCTCCAAGACTGAAACCATTAAAGTGACACTTTACATATTCTATTCTGGCTAATGGGTAGTGATAGGAAGGCCCCTGGTCTTAACATGAGCTTAAACCGACTCCTTAAATCCTAGGTTCCCCCATTAGATAAATTAAATTGTCCAACTATAGTTACAGCAAAATCCATGATGATATTTCCAGGTTGAAACCATTAGGGAAAAAGGCACATAGCCCTATATCCAAGTACATATAAACATAGTATAAGCACTTTTCCTTACTAAATTCTTACAACCTTTCTTTACCATTTCTATAACTAAGAGAAGACACATAATGATTATGATTTTTTTTTGTATGAAAATGTCAAATGCCAACAAAAATGTCAGATGAAGCACTATGTGAGAATTACATACTCATTCCTGGTACATTAAAACTATAACAAATACAGTACTGAAATTATCTGATCGATGGGTCCACGTGAAATGGTCCACTTTAAGGGGGAGGAAAAAAATATATATATATATATATATATATATATATATATATATATATATATATATATATATAATATATATATATATATATATATATATATATATATATTTAAAGCTAGGATATGTTACTTGCCTGCTTAGGATATGCAATCCATTCTTCAGGAACACCAGCAAGCATCAAACCTAAGCAGCTACCTGGTCCATCCTTTATTTCTTCTGAACGACGGTTACCTTTACGATTTATGAGATTCCTTGTTATGGGACTATTAAGGTCAAAATGGAAATCTTCAGAGATTTTGCAGCCTCTGCATACATCATAAAGAGCAACTGATGTTAGATAGGGCTCAAGCTGTTGGAGACAAGAAAAATAATAAATATATATATATATATATATATATATATATATAATATATATATATATATATATATATATATATATATATATATATATATATATACACACACATACACACCAGACTCCTTCCTCTCTATATGGGATCACAGAATTAAGGCAAATTCCCACTTCATACACTCAAAATACTTTAAAACCCATTAAAAAAATCCTATCTTAAACACTTAGTGGATGAAGGGTCATATTGGAACATAATTCAACTTTGAAAACTTGTAATATTCATAAAAACAATAATACCTGTGACATGGGACCATCTGGAGAATCGATAGGAACTTGGAGTTTGAAGCGTACACTCTCACAATGAAGTCTAAAGCGCAAACCAAACTTCTCTTTATATGGCCACACCAAACTTTCATCGCGGAACTCAACTGTTCCAATCTCACTATCACCTCGCTATAAACAAAAGTCACTAATTAGAAAATATGGTTGGATGTCTTGCCTGGGCAACCCCCTTATAAGGGGGAAAGCACATTTTAGTACATGTATGTACTAATCACTTTTCTTCTTTAATGTATATATATATACAAATGTTTAGTTGCTCCTTTACTGGAAAGTTTCTTAAATACACATACATAAATAAAGGAATTAATCCCCATTATAAAGGGAGACTGGAGAAAAAAAAAAGAAAAAAAAAAAAGAAGAAGGAGCCCCTAACCCAAATATTCCAGCTCATTTAGGATTTGATTTGATTTGATTTTTTTCCCACTACTTGTACCCAAATACTCCCGAAATCTGAACACCCTGTGGTGCAATTAGTCTGGACATGGGAGGGATTACTGTATCAGTCATTGCCCATGAACTCCATTTTGTGAAGTTTAACAAGTAAGGGCACATGACATTACCGGTAAGGCTGCATAACATGTGAAGAGCTGATATCTTCCATCACGTCGTGCTTGAGCAATTGAGAAGTCAGTTTCATGTGCATACTTGATGAGCTGCGGGTTGAGGCTGTGCTCAAGCCCTCTCAGGGTTCCGTAATTGCTTAAAGGAGGGGATTCACCTAGAATAAAAATCAGAATTCTTAGCACAGGTTCTAGTCTATCATTTACTAATCTATTTTTCTATTTTCCTCACACCTTTGCCACACATCTACTGTAAAATAAGGAAAATAAAGTCACAGGGGAGTAAAGGAGAAATTTTTGGAGGGTTGAAATATTACAATGGGAATCTGTTGTGAGTTCTCTGGTTTTTAAGGACTTCAACAAAATAATCAATTAACTCTTTCTCTGAGTATTTACTTAATTGTTTATTCATTTATCCATTAACATATTTATCATTCTGCATTCAAAGTTGTCAATCTACTGTTTGACTATTTATTTATTTATCCATTCAATTACCCATCAACATATTTACCATTCTGCACCTAACCTCATTACCAACCAAAAGGTCTCCTGATGACACGCTTTCCCACTGTATTGTTACCTTTTATGACTCTTAACCTTGGGTCCTCACTGCCCTGACCAAGACCTTAAGGAAGTGAATGACACTGCTCTGCAATGGTTACAATTTTGGCACAATAAGATATGATGATGATGATGATGATTCTTAGCCATACCTCGTTCTGTTCTGGATTCTTCATGGATCTTATCAGCATGAATAACCCTCGTTAGCTTGTCAATCCAATCTTCCAGGTCAGATTCGCTCTCCGCGGACAGAAGAAGGGATTTGCTGCCCTCACTTAAATGCAATTCAAAACAGCACTTTCCACGTCTAGGATTCTGTTGGGTGTACAAATTATGATACAATAAAAATTGTAGCAAACAATATGAATTTTGAAGAAGAAAAATAATAATAATAATAATAATAATAATAATAATAATAATAATAATTGGTAGGTAAAAAACTCCTAGCAAATTTCCACATGATGTCACTAGTTGCTGGCATCATATTTCTGTTTTCTTGACAAACAATGGTATCAGTTTGGGTGTATCTGCAACTATGAACATTTCCAACTAAAACTATCATAAATATAACAAGGATTTGAGGACAGAGACCAACACAAAACTAGAAAAACTGCAAGTTTGTAGCTCCTTGTAAAATGGCTATACAGCCACAAAAACCTGATAAAATAACATTTGCTCCTTTTTCTATACCTAATAAAATATCTCTAAAGGTATACCAACACACTCTTACATACAGAATTCCATAGTATATATATTTCAAACCTGAAATGAAAAAATATTTTCACATTATCACACAACATGTACATACATATACCAAGGCTTTTTCCCCCTTCCAAGGGAGGTAGCCAAAAAGGGAAAGGCATAAAAACACTCCCACCCATTTCATCCCTAAATACACTCCACACCCCTCCCACCCTTCCTCTCATCTGAGCACCTCCTGGATGACGGGTCATCCCTGCACCCTGCCCACCGCCCTGGGTCAGAAGCAGTGTCGCAGGACACAGCACATCCACAGCAAGGCCGCTTCATTTAATCGGCGACCCCCCCTCTCCGTCCCCCCTTGCATATAAGGAGAGGACGGGGAGAAATCCCTTCGGGCTGCGTCAAAACTCACTCACACACACTACCCCACCCCCCCGCCCATTTTTCCCCATGCAGTCACAACATCATCCATATACAACCATTCTCCACTCACCTCTGTCTTCCGTCCTCTCCCTTCCTTCCTCAACAGACATTCCCCTCTTCCCCAAAGCCCCCTTCACCCCATCCATCCACCTCATCCTAGGACGTCCCCTCATGTTCACTCCCTCCACATCTGCCTTCCATACCTCTTTTACTAGTCTTTCTTCACTCATTCTTTCCATGTGTCCAAACCATCCTAATATTCTTTCATCAACCCTCTCTCCCAAATCCTTTTTCACCATGTACATATACAATAATAACAATTCAGTATATCATAGTGTAATACTTAAAATTCCACACAACACTGTAATTCACTCGCACAAACTTTGCGGGGGGAGGAATATGACAAAGAAAAAGGAGATGTCAGTTAGGTGCAGTGCCAAGCAGTAGTGTGGAAAAAATTAATCGATTTCAATGAAACAGGTGAATGAGAAAAAAGGGGAAGGGCAGCACAAGGAAGTTAAATACAGCATCTCCACAGCAAGGCCCAACAGCTGAAGCTGGTTAACCCCTACTGCTTCATTTACATGGTAACCTTCCCTCCTTGTCCTCTTGTCCATAAATAGAGAAGAGAAGGAGAAATCCCTCAGGGCCACTTCAATTTATCATCCATTTGCAACCATTCTCCACTAACATCTGTCTTGCTTTCTCCCTTGCCATATGCATTATGTATACATATGTACGTACTGTCAGCACACATATATAATTGTCAACAGTCTTGATCAAATATATTGATGAAGATCATAAAAACCAATCAAGACATAAAAGCAAAGACAAACATTTATAAGCTTTATCTATCCCCAAAGTCTTACTAGGTTACAATTAGCAGCTTATCAGGCCATTAGTTGGTCACCTGAATGTTAGTAGCATGCAGTCATAAGCCTGTTGTTTCACTCAATCCACACCTAGAAGCAGTTGAAGAATGTTAAAAGAAAAACAAAATTGGCTCTTAAACTAAGAAACAAAGACGATTTCAGCAAACATAAGCTTAGCTAATATAATACTGCTTCTGCTATAGTTAAGTTCTTGAAGGTAAAGAATTTTAGTCTTCTAAATTCTATTGTGAATGAACAGTCATACGACAAAGTTCGAACAGGGATTTCTATTACTACCTTAACAATCTGTGTACAAAAATCCATAACAATTGTTCCCTTAGGGTCGTGCTTTCGTTCATCCTTGTGGAACTCCAGCAGATAAGTTCCATCAACTTCTTGTCTGAGTACCAAGGAATAAAAAAAAATTGTTATACACAAAAAAATGTAAATATAATAAGCTTTTCGTAACCAATCTTTGAAAAACAAATATCTCCATTCTTGTAACTAATCTGACACAGAATAAATCATGCAAATGTCAGGCTTAGCATGCACTTGATTTGACCGACATCATTTATGTATCTATTACCTTAAACATGCAAATCTCCTCTTAAATGTTTTGGAAGAAAAATTACTAAAAATCTTTTCATTGCCACTCTCTGGTCCTTTCAAAAGATATCCTTTTTTTATAACATTTTCTCCATTGGTCAAAATAGCCTGTTAGAAGAAAAAAATTAAATAAGAATAAATCATAAGAGCACATTAATGAGACTAAATATCAATCACTCTGAAAACACTACAAAGTAACTCACCAAATCTCCTTGTTCAATATCTGTGTCCACTTCATATAGCTGTTCTTTTAACTCATCTATTCTGGGAAGTCTGAAATCACAAAGCAAAGATTCAAACTGCTGTTGGTTAGTTATTTGCAGTTTGTCACATGATACCATGGATAAACATCACTTCAATACAAAACCTTAGGCTGTGGCTATGTTCTCTGCCACAATGGCATGACTCACCCTCACAGAAGACTTTTGTGTAAGAATAGTGTGCATATGATAGGAAGGTGTGGGACTAACTTTGCGTATTTTACCTAGTTGTATTATGTGGGAAGGGTAGCTATGCTCATAGTGACCCATCTTTGTATCTCACATCTAGTTTCTTCTTAAATTCTTGTATGGTGTTTGCACACACTATGGTTTCATCCAATTTGTTGCAGACATCCACCATTCTGTGTGAAAAACTGTTTTTTTTCAGATCTCTCCTATAACTATCCTTTTTGAGTTTCTTTTCATGTCCCCTTGGTTTTCTTTTATCCCATTTTAATAAATCTTCTCTGTCAAGGACTTCCATGCCTTTCATGATCCTATAAATGGCCAATAGATTTCCTCTTTCTCTTCTTTGTTCCAGGGTGGTAGTTCCAGTTTTGCCAATCTTTGTTCATATGTCAATTTTGAAAGTGTTGGGGCCATCTTTGTCGTTGCTTTGTATGTGTGTGTGTGTGTGTGTGTGTGTATTTATCTAATTGTAGTATACAGGAAAGAATCAATGCTCGTTAGGTCCCATCTCCTATTCTCTGATTTTTTAACATACCTAGACTCAAATTCATGTATAGTTCCAACTTAATTCTATATCTTTGATTTCTAATTATCATATTAAGATTTGAACTCATGTATTGTTTGAGTTTGGGCTATATCACCTTCTAAACTATTCCACATATTTAAGCATCTTTATGAAAAATTGTATTTCTTCATATCCCTGCAACATATGGTCTTTCTTAATTTACTTCCATGACCTCTTAAAGCCCTCCCATCTTTAATCTTGAGATCTCTTCTATCAATGCAATCTATCTCCTTTAGTGACCTGAATACTGTAATCATGTCACTACTTTCTCTTCGATCTTTCAAACTTAGCAGACCAAATACTATTTGTCTTTCCTCATATGGTTTATCTGCCAGGCAGGACCAGTTTGATTGCTGCCCTTTGTATTCTCTCAATCTTGCTTATATCCTTCACTCTGTGTTGGGACGTATCAGAGTTCTGATGAGTTTTTTTCATCATCTCTTCATCCATATGGTGGAATACCACTTTAATCTTCTGCAGTAGTCCGTATGTCTCTCCCACAATCTGTCAGGTGACAGGTTGTCTTTAGTCAACACTCTGAAGACTTTCTTCTCATTTGCTTTTGTAATGGGTTTGGTTTCCAAAGCAGGTGTGCCTGTCAGTGTGTGTCTGTATTTACATAGCTGTATTTTACGGAAAGGGGACCCATGCTCGTGGTGTCCAGTCTCTGTATCTCACCATGTCTAATTTACTCTTAAATTTGTGTATTGTTTTTGCACACACTATTGTTTTGTCTAATATGTTCCATACATCCACCACTCTGTGGGGTAAGCTGTTCTTTTTCAGGTCTCTTCTATGACTGTCCTTTTTGAGCTTCCTTCCATGTCCTCTTGTGATTCTCTTATCCCAATTTAGTAAGTCTTCTCTATCAAGGACTTCCATACCTCTCATAATTCTGAAGATGGTCAACAAGTCACCTCGTTCTCTGTGTTTGTGTGTGTGTGTGTGTGTGAGGCATCAGGTGTGTCTGACAGGGAGCAAACTTACATAGGAATTATAAAGCCCAACTACCAGCATGCCATTTTGTTTCACCTTGGAATCTGAACTTTGGTTAGTTGCATGTGAAGTAAGACTACTGATCCTGAGCTATCAAAGGTTCTTGAAATTACTTTTTATGTTGTTTAATAGGAGGGAGGTCATCTAAATCCAATGTAAAATTTAAATCTTCTAGTTCAAATTTAATAACCTTAGTCTGAACTACAAAGGAAGAAACTATGAATTATCTACATCCTTTTGTTTCAAGGTAGTAACATTATCATGACATACCACTACTATTATTATGTCAACAACAATGCAAGTCTTATGCAAATCAAACTGTATGTACTCTTACATCTACAAACTTGCCTTAAATAGTCAACTACGATAACAGATTAACAGAATTAATAAAAAAAAAAGTTAGTTGTACCTCCAAGCCTCTACAAATTAACAAATTACCTTGGCAGTTGCAAGTAGGAACCAGAATATGCATGGTATTTGAAGGTGAGTGTAGTGAGATTCTGAGAATAGGTGGCCAGGCACTGGCTTACTAAGGGGTTATTCACTTCTTTCTCAAGTAAAACGGCTGCCATGGAGTGCAGTGTGCGGTTTTCACAGGGAATTACAGAATGCTGTAATAAATACTTCCATAAGAGGCACAGAAAGCACAAACTAATTTGTGAAGAATACAAATTACTGCAAATTCAACTTTAAAGCTTTCCTAGGAGTTTCCTATCACAGGTGCACTACAATATTTCATGGTCATAATTCATGGAATGTTATGGGCTTTAGAACATATATTATGTTCCTTTTGCATACATACAATCATGTCCATTGTAGTCCACATACACTTTACTACAGAAAGGATACAGGGAATACTGTACTACACAGAAGGGTAAAACATAATTCAGTAAAAACCAAACTTACGGTCATATCATCTGCTGGATAAATAACTAATTCTCGTAATGGGTCATTGTTTAGCATAACCTTATTCTTGCTTACAAATTCTTCAAAATCTAAGGGGTCAACAATCCTGGGTCGAACCTTGGAGAGAAATGAAATATATAGAAATTACTAATACAGCAACAAATGAAAAGCAAAGGCAAATATCAAAAACCACTATGATATACAAGTGAATGAGTATTAACATGAATATACAAAAATAGTACAGTGGAAAAAATAAAAAAAATAATTACCTGTGTAGCTGTTGCCTTGACTGCTTGTGATACATTCTCTCGGACTTGAGCAGCCATACCTGGCTTGCTCAAGCCCCTTGTGAACTTTCTCTCCGTCATACTCCCTGCAAAGAAACGTTCATAATTTCTAACTGATAATAATAATTGCTACTTCAAATTTCACTGACTGGAACCCCACATTCCTGCAATGGTTGGCAACAGTCCTTAGGCTCTCCCATAGATCTCTCTGGGAAAAAATTCTGGAGTGTTGTTTGTGTTGTATCTGTGTGCAACTGTTTTCATGTCATTGGCTAAAAGCAGTTGGGGTGGAGCCGACACTAGTTGTTAGCTCTCCTTGTATGAAAAGGTGGAGGAAATATAGTTGAAGTTGACAGTGCCAGGGACTGAATGACAATCCCTTGGGGATGCATTTCTGGATAGAAGTGAGGTGGTTGACAAGTTTTGAATAGGGGCAGCAGGGTGATGATTCTTTATGTTGTCCATCTTATAGGACCACCACTAGTAGATACCCATCATCAGTCCTTTTCTAAATGTATAACCATTCATTTCATAGAGGTTGATATGATTGGAAATATATATATATATATATATATATATATATATATATATATATATATATATATATATATATATATATATATATATATATATATATATATATATATATATATATATGGTAGTTCATATCATCTCATCAAAACACCAATAAGTGAATTCAATTCAAATCATGAAAACATTAAGACATCCAAAATTCGAGAAAGAGTGGGTACTGGGCACCAAGAGTACCTACCTCAGCCCTGAAATATGCAGATGAACACAGACAGGATAATTAAATCCAAATAAATGACCAGTACTTCATTCTCACATAATAAAAATCACAAATCCATGTATGTATTCACATTGACCTCAAATATGAAAAATCATTAAATCAATACTCCAATGTTATGAAATGTGTTCAATGTGTCGGGGAATAAATAAAAACACATAAATCTTTTGGGGATTATACACCATCTACTAGAGTCTTGTAAACAGAAAAATATGTGTATCTACCCTTTCCCACAGTGATGCTTCTTCAACAGAACAGAATCATCGTAAGTTACTTAGAACAAAATCTGTTATTAGTGTGACCATATCAGTTTATAGATCTTCACCATGGAGTGACAGAGGACAGGGGACAACCCTTCATCCATGAGATGTTGATGTATGAGGGGGGCGTTAAGTCAGTTTTAATGTGTATGAGGTGGGCATGTGCTTTGACTCCTCTGAAGAAGAGACCTTTGGTATGTACGTGTGTCCATGTATATGTGTACACAGACATATACAAAGACACACTCGCATGGTGCAGTGGTAGTGTCCGCTGCCGCCACTATGGCAGTCCAGGTTCGTATCCCACCCACGGCTGAAAAAATTTCAGTATTGCTACACTGCAAGTTGTTACTCCAACTCTTGTGTATGTGTGTGTGTGTAAGGTCACAGCATTACCAATAGATCAATCATATATGAGCTCTGAGCTCTCTTCCAGGAGGGAAATAGCTGTCGATCACGAGTCCAACACGTGATCTAAGACCATGGTTAATCACCATGGTGAATCACACACACATGCATACAATGGTAGCACTCCCTCAACTAAAGTAAATCATTTGATATCAGCAAACATTAACTTAGTGAAGAGCATCACTGTCTCAAAGAGATGTGGGACATGAAAACTACCCAAAGCAAAGATAATTAACTATTTTCACTGTTGAATGAAACTTGTATTTTATAGTTTGGCTTTTGCCAGGCAATTCCTACTACTAACAGGAAACAATGTGAATGTATGGTAATCTATCACCTAACCCTTTTACTTTGCAAAGTTTGCTGAAATGCTATTAGACTGCCTGACAGCAGTCAGAACAAATACACAATTTATGAACAGCAGTGAAAAGTTAATATATATTTATATATATAAATAAAAACATATATATATATATATATATGAATAAAAAATAAATGTATAAAAAAAAACTAAGGAATATAACTGGGTTAGATTGATCCAACAGCATATATAACTGAATTCAACTGAGCTGATTGGATTAACAAAAACAAGCTTCAAACATATAGCTAATGGAAAACTATACATAGCTACTACGATGGACCAGGGTAAGCTGAAATGATTTAGGTATATAAGCACTTTCATGTGAAGGATGTGTGCATGCCTTGGCTGGTCATCCCTTTATATTGGGGAAAGGTCCTTTTGGTATATGTATACAAACAGTATATAAAAAATGAACAAAGAATTTTATATGTAGGTCATCTAAGGAACATCTGTATTGTATATATAAGTGCTTGGCATGAAGGCAATCGAGTTTTGATGAAGCAAAATTGTGCATAAATAATAATAATAATAATAAAAACAATAATAAATATATATGTGCACAATAAAAAATGTAGTTGGGGAATACTGTCTCAATGATATACTATTGTGCATAAATAATAATTAAAAACAATAATACATATATAAGTGCATGATAAAAAAAATTGCTGGGGGATACTGCTTCCTGCTGAGCAGAGGAAGAGTGGTATAGTACTTTCAGGCCCACAATTCCGTGGAGCAGACTTACACCGCCGCTGAAAGAAACTTTCGCGCTTCTGTGAATGAGACAACGTTGAATGCCTCAAATCCCCATGAGTTGTGCTTGACCTTGAAATCATCCATCTTTGGAGTGTTACCTTCCTTGCCTCCTCTGCATTCTCCTGGTGGTCTCCTTGTTTATGATTCAAAAGAAAAGGTCGAGTTGTTCATGATTCATTTAAATGTGAACCTTGGTCATGCTAGTGTCCAGCAGGATCCCAGTGACATCAGTTCTGACCTGACTATCCTAGGAAGATAGTAAATGCTGGAAGAGTTCCATCCCTAAAATGGAGCTGAACCTCTGGAAATGTTCCTCTGTATTCCAAAGTCTCTAAAGTTTTAAAATTAATTCACTTTTTTTTTTCTAAACCTGAGCTCATTCCTTTTTTCTTGGAAAAATTGCCAATACTTGCCTTATTACTAAAGCCCCACTTTCAATGCTTATATTTATTCATCAACCAACCTCACTCATCCCTGTCTTACTAAAAATCTTTGAATAGTTCGTGTCTTCATGGTTTTCTAAGTACCTAGCATAATCTGGCCTACTGAAATACATCCAATTTCCATTCTGTAAAAAATCTCTTCACTGAGTATATGTGGAGAACCAGTAGCCATACCCAGTTCCCTGGGGACTGCAGATATCATGTGAGAGGGAACCCGGACAGCAGATTGATTGATTCTGGTAACACATTCTCGACAACTTTTTATGAGCACAGTGCACCAAATCTAGGACAGTAGAAAAGGTTAGTCCAACAACACTTTTTAAAGGAGTTTAACCATGTCAGCCATGATAACTCCTACATATTATTTATCATACTGATGTGGGCAATCCATGTTCTCCATCATAATTCAGTTTCGGAGAGGTCATAACATACACTATGTCTGTGAACATGGTTGCTGAGTCTGAGAATGGATGCATGTCAGTACATGATCTGGAAATTTGCATAAGGCAGTCCTGAAAATACTCAAAAGCTGAAATAATACCTATCTTCAGCTCATTTCTCAAATACCTATCAAGCACTAACATTTCTATCTGAAGGTGCAGCTTCAAGAAGCCAGAACTTGGTCCCCATACCAAACCCAAGAACACTCATACTTAACATGAAACTACCGCCTTATTTTTCCCTCACATGCAAGACTTAATTTTTTCTCTCTAAACAAATTTACTACTTTATATTGAATTATTTTCACTAGAAAAATGTCACAAATAACAAAATCTCCAATGTTTAAGAAAAAATAAGTATTAAATAAGAAGGATGGAATGGAGGCACCAGAAGGGCAGAGTAAAGTAGATCATGCTCGTCAGAACATCAGAAAGAGCTTGCCATGAATAGCCTTAAAAATGCATAGTTAAGTATTCCTGAACATGCAGTTTCATTGATTTGTGGCCATGTAATAATGCATAGTAAATGTATGTCCTGCATGTGGGACAGAGAAAATGTACCAAGAAATATTATAAATAGATATATTTTTAAGTATCTAAAAACATCAAGAACACTGCTATTTATTACTCCAATATCATGAATATGAAACAAAATTATGTCCTCCTGTATTAAGAAATTATAAGGCCTTTGGAATTATACAAAATATTTCTATGTCATCTATATATATATTTTTCAATTGGTGCTATCATTCAACCTAACCAATGCTACTAAATTTGAAATCATGTAACTCTTAGACACGGAAGAAACAACTACGACCCTTGCATACATCATTACATAATATGTTGTTTGACATTGATCATAGTCTATTTTTCTAGAGCGCGTCCCACTTATCCAAACCGACTTGACCAAGGAGAAACCGTGGTCACCCGATTATATTACCCGCATCACACCCTTGCCTGAGGCTGCGCAAGCAATTAATTGGACACACCATGTCCAGACTAAAAAATACACTAAAACTCTATAAATTTCATACCTGAATGTGAGGAAGTGTTGCGGCTGTGTAACCCCTGCATGTCTTCTTTGGGGGGCTTGTGTTAAATAAGATAAAAACAATTAAAACAAGAAGACGTTCTTGATTTCGACATCTTTGTTTACATTCGCCAATCCAAAATGACATTCAAGGGATACTTAAAGTAACTCAATTTAAGAGTGCATCTCATATATATGTGATTATTCCAATAAATACACACTATTTTAGATTTTATTTTTAGGCTACATCTCAAAACCCAACATTCCTATATAGTTTTGACCACTTTTATTCTGATGTGCCGGACAACTGTCAAGTAGAAAGTTGGGAGTTAACTATTGGATTAACCCTGAATGCCTACGGTACTTTAATCAGTTAAGAGTTCAGTCAAAATCTACATTAACATACAAAGTGAATTTCTTTCTGTCACACTTACCTTCATATTGAATGTGTCTGAATGAGCTGGTTCCTATGGAATGAATGTAACATTCTGGGAGAACTATTACACTTACAAACGCACTGCACTGCAAAGAAATGCGAACCACTTAATTTTTTGTAGAGTACTGTGAATATACTGCGAAACACAAACAAATTTATAAGAATCGGAGCCGTTATTTTTGTTTTAACTTCACTAAACATATTTAGTTGAACTGCTCAGCTTTCAATACGCCAACACAATGAATAAAAGACTGTATTAACACTACCAAACAGTTACAAGAGAAATGTCACTAGAGCACAGTCACGCTCTCCAGTTCCTGCCTCTGGGTCACTCCGGACGTGTCTGAAAGGTCATGAAAGAGGCTTAAATGAACAAACGACTAGAGTGGTATTGTATTTCATGCTATATCTGTAATCTATTGGATTGCTAGGGACGGTAGCAGTGAATCTATCGATCCATAATTGGCTATGCCACGAGACGCGATGGAGATTTGAATATCATTAAGTACATCTGACAACAGAAATATATAAAAAAAAATTATCTTTGATTTGAAGCGATTGCCAAGACTTTTGAAAGGCTAAGCTTGGAAAAAAATATATCTTAGAGCCAATAATTATTTAATCCAAACCAGTTAGGAGTATGATGCGTATGAAATTAGAATTTACTTCCACATAAGGTAATTATTTGTAACAGAATGAAATATGAATATGTACGATTTATAGTCGTATTCTTGGACGCATTGTGAACACTTCTTACTGAAAGTTACAAGATGAATGAAATCACCAAGCGGCAAATATAAGATAAAAATCTTATTATTCTTAATAAGATATAAACATTATCATTCGTATTTCTTTCAAGACGATCAGATCTTGTTTAGGGTGCGATTTTAATTCAAATAAAGAGGATTAGGCTAATCTCGATTAATTCCTAACGACCCACCACTGACGCTGTTTCTTGGCTTCATTACGGCTAGTGGTCACAAGAATTTTTTAATCAAATGACACATGTTGCACAGGTCCCTCCTAAACCCTAAAGCTATTTCATCCTTTATTTAGCATTGTTGTTGTTATTATTATCTTACTATTATTTTATTATTATTATTATTATTATTATTATTATTATTATTATTATTATTATTATTATTATTATTATTATTATTATTATTATTATTATTAATAATAATATTATGTCTATTTTTGTTATTATTAATATTATTATCATTATTATTACAATTATCATCATCATTATTGTCACTATTATTATTATTAATGTTATCATTATCATTCTCCAGACCTGTCGCAGTCACTGGATTTTTAGACAAAGTCTAATCAGGTCATAAGAGG
>NC_134798.1:43601361-43626361 GCF_046742065.1 Oratosquilla oratoria
AAGTTTGTTTTTTCATACATCATTCTTCCTTTTCTATATTGTTCATTTCTTTTCATATATTTTTCTTCATTAAGTTCCAGTTCAATCAATATGTGGTCACTTTTACCTATTGGTGTTTTATATTCAATCTTGTCCACTATTCTAGGTTCAGATGTAATTATTAAGTCTAGCCTCGATGGTTCTTCTTCATTTCTATACCTAGTGTTCTCTTGTATCCATTGTGTCATTGAATGGTCAGTAATCATCTCAAGTAGAGCATTTCCCCATGAGTCATCACCACTCTTTACTGTCATTTCTTCCCAGCAGATTTCTTTGCAATTAAAGTCGCCCATCATAACTATTCTTCCTCCGTCTTCCATTATTTTAGTTAATGCTATCTTTGTGTCCTCTAACATACTTTTATGTTCACTCTCCTCCCATGAGGCTGTTTTCGGAGGCACATAATTGATCACAAATTTTCTGCTCTTCTTATCTCGGTCTTCCACTTCTATCATAATCATCTCTACTGTATTCTTTCCATATATGACACCTTTCACGTTTATATCCTTCTTTGTCAGGAACATAACTCCACCCCCTTGTTTTTTCTCTCTGTTTCTAATCCAATAATTGTATGTATCATGTCCTACACTGTTGGGTGGTAGTGGGCCTTTTAATTTTGTTTCTACAATTCCCATTATGTCCGGTTCTTTTTCTTTCAAATAATCATTCAGTTCATTCAATCCTGTTATCAATCCATCTATATTTGTGTAAGACACTCTTAGTTTTCTGCCACTTCCATTGTGTTCTCTGTTTCCCTTATGTTTTTCTTTAGTATGTCGAACTGCTTTATTTTCATGTTCACTACTCTCCAATAGAATCTCTCTTTCTCTGACTCCGTTCTTTCCTCGTTTTTTGCCTTAGCTTCAATTCTTTTCTGCTTTTCTGCCTCTCTTTCTTCCTTATTCATTTCTCTTTTTATCCATACCTTTTTATATTGATCATTTGTTGCTAGTTTCCCTGTCTTGGATAGAATTTTCTCTGCCGTTGTTTGTGACCTGAATTTAATCTTAATTGGTCTGGTCTTATCTGTACTATATTTTCCGAGTCTGAATTTTTCCTCAATTTCCTTTATAATTTCTGGTTCATCTTCCTGGACTAATTTTAATAAACTGCTTACCCTTTCATTTTCCTCCTTGATTCTTGCGGTTCTATCTGGGTTATGTTTCTCTTCCATTCCTAATATAATTATACATTTCTTTTTGTCAGCTAATTCTCTTACTATATTCTCCTTCTGTCTCATCACTTTAATAACTGAGTCTTCATTATGTTCTTTCAATTGCTGTTTGACTATGTCAGTGAATGAAACCTTATTCCCTTCTTGAGTTATTCTCCAATTTTTAGCTTCTGTAGCTATTTTCTCACTGTTTTCATTACTATTCTTCTTCAATTTCTCATTCTCCTCCTTTACATTTCCTAACTGTCTTTTTAGGTCCTCTACTTCTTCAGTTAAGTTTCTGTTAGCCTTCTCTAGTTGTTCCAATCTTTCAATTCTCTGGAAGATGGAGTCTACCTTACCTAACTTACGTTCCAAGTCCTCGATCACCTTATCAACTCTCTCCTCTAGTCTTATCAGTCGGGGGGGGGGGTTGTGTCCCCCCCACCCTCTTTAAATCCCTGGAACATATTCTCGTCACTTTCTACTGTATTTCTCCTCTCTATACTTCTAATCTTTACATTTTTATTTGCCATTTCGTCATCCGGTGGTCGTTTCATGTTGACCTTACGCCCGTCTGCCTGGGCCAAGTCCTCCACATCCTCATTTCCTTCCATTTCCCCAGCAATCCCTCCCCTTCTCCTCTTTTCCTACTTACCTACTGCCTCACGAGCAATTCCCCCCCCCCCTGCAAATACAAAAAGGCACTTCTCTTTGCGTTGGTATCCACAATCTGCACTTTTCTTCAGAGCGTTCGTCAAGCCGTCCGTTCGTTGAAAGTGTGTGTGTGTGTGTGTGTGTGTGTGTGTGTGTGTGAGAGAGAGAGAGAGAGAGAGAGAGAGAGAGAGAGAGAGAGAGAGAGAGAGAGAGAGAGAGAGAGAGAGAGAGAGAGAGAGAGAGAGAGAGAGAGAGAGAGAGAGAGAGAGAGAGAGAAATGGGGAGCTGGAGGATGGAATAAATTTCCTAACGATTAGAAATGGAAAAGTAATACGAAACACTTTTAACATTTTAGCTGAACATGGACTTCCCCTTGACTGAATAAAATGTGCGTCATGAATACCAGTGCAGTGAAAGGATGAATGGCAAGGCCTACATCCATTTCGTGAACACGGACCAGTGCCCTTTTCTATATCAAATGTATTCACAAATATTATATCGTTCGAGTTTGGTCAAAATTGTTCTGAAGTTGGATATTTTTTCCCTTACCTGTCATCAGTTTCGAAAAGAAAACTATCTACTAGATATATATTAATGTATAAATTTACTGTTATGACAAAAGTAGGTCATATTTCTAATAATGTACTCGACTGGACTAACATGTCATACTGGATTGAAAGGTCAAAGGTACAGATAAGGCATAAGCGTGTAAGCTGGACATCTATGACAAAAAACGTTAAGATTTTAGAATTGATAAAATGAATGTACCATTGATATAAAAAGAAATATGTTAGGTTGGTATGAACTCGGGTATAATAATCAATAGACTACAATAATTAATAGACTACTGTTCATGTATTGTTTGACGACCTTGTCACTGTCGCGTTTTCTATGTCCTCTCAGCCGCTTAGCAAAGAAGCACGTTCTATATTGCTGTGTTGACAAGAAGAAAATGCAACGCAATAGATAAATGTAGAGTACAAAATAGTATTAAATGTCAAAATTATAAACCATACATGGTATGGATAAATATCTCAATTTCTAAAAAGAATGAAGTACAGGATAACCAATTTTTTGTATATCGCGATGACTGTGTTAGACAATAACTACTGTGTCTATAACACTGGATACAAAACATATGTAATTAACACAAAATATGATATAGAAAAGTGCAGGAAATATTTCTAATATAATATGATAACCTATACATCCGTCGTCATCAAGTACTACACGGGTCATACGAACGGGACAACAATGTAAACATAGAAACGTTCTTACTTCGTTCAATACAAGCATCTTTAGATCTCGCACTGTTTGACAGCAAGTGGCAGAGAAATATAAATAACAACCGAAAGGTATGTTTTCAATGTTATCCCTTACAGTCAACAAATATAACGTAAGTATGGGGCAGTGGAGCTTACCAGTAGTTGTATATGTATGACGTATGTTGTGAATTACTTGTCATTAATTTTCAAAATATAACATATTATTGTCATATAATG
This sequence comes from Oratosquilla oratoria, assembly GCF_046742065.1. Classification (NCBI taxonomy): domain Eukaryota; kingdom Metazoa; phylum Arthropoda; class Malacostraca; order Stomatopoda; family Squillidae; genus Oratosquilla; species Oratosquilla oratoria. The sequence goes on from NC_134798.1 coordinate 43,604,713, forward strand.
ATATACATAGACTAATAGAAATTGTACTACATCACCAGAGCTTATTACTCCGAGCAACTGCTTACGTTCTGTAATTGGTAGAATGTTGTAAAAACTTGTTTTTGATATCATGTTGAGGTACACACGCCCCACTTAAGCCCTGGGGTGGTATTGCTTCCCCCCTCCCCAGTTGGTAAAGGTTAGGTTAGTTCCCCTTCACTTAAGTATGAAATGAGAAGTGCATGTTATTTATATATTTTTTTTAACTTAGTTTGACTTATTTTTCCTGTGAAAAGCATATACACTGAGGTCTGTTAATCCAACACTCGCTAACCACCACTTGTCTTGTGCAGATGCTTGGGCCCAGGACATAAACCCACTGGAATTGGGTAGATTTTTAGAAGTGCACTTATGCAATATAGCAATAGAAAATTAAAAAAATTGTAAATTATAATACATCAACATAATATGTGTTTTTCTTGGCAAAAATTAATAAAAAAAAAGTTGATAAAACTGATTTACTAATGAATGAAGTCGTAGTGGGTGAATGGTACGCCATGTTTGTTTTGATAAATGCTGAGGTTGAAGGAATGAAAGGATGATAAATTTGTTTATTCCAACTGAACCTAACTAGCCTAAACTAACCAACATAACCTAAGCTGTATTTAGTAATGTGGTACCTGTAATTCTAAAGATCATCCAGGTTGTCGTTGTCATGGATGTTGATGGCCTGATTAAATGCTCAATTGGACTGCAGGGAATAGAGTTGTTGCATAGCTTAAAGGAGAAGCCCTATTGTCTTTGTAACAGCACTTATTAACATCACCTGGAGTTGGAGAACACCCGGTACACACCCTGAAAATCATCGTCTAACTGACATTGACTGGACTGGACAGACGACAACATGATGTGTCAATGCTATGCTTGCAGCTTTTTTCGGTAGTATATTTGCTTTTAACAAAGTTTTTTGTTATTGATTTCCACCAAGAAAAACTTATATTACGTTGATGTATTATAATTTACAAAATTAATAATTAATTTTCTAATGCTATATTGTGGAGGTGTGCTCTTCAAAAAAATACCAGGAATTAGCCCAGGACATAAAACACCACCAATTCCTGAAATGGGTTTATGCTCTCGGCCCAAATATCTGTACAAGTGGTAGATGGTGACTGTTGGATTAAGAGACCTAGGTGTATTTTCCATAGATATCTTGCTGATTAGAGTAAATCAGATGTTCATTATTTGATATTTAGAGGTTTTGGGACACCCTAGATTTTTTTTCAGACAGTTTGAGGGACAGGATATTGATAATTTTTTTTTATTCAAGGTACCAAACATTAACTGCAACAGTCGGAGCAGTCTGGGACTGCTTGGACAGACAGTCTAGGGAACGACAACAACAGTCTGAGCATCAAACTCCTTGTCCATGTGTTCTATGCTATATTGAAAAAACAAAATTGAGGAGGATGACAATGGTGACATTTCTTCAATATATGGTATTTGCTGGTTTAAGTTATTACCACCCTAAAAAAAAAAAAAAGACATTTACATCCAAATCATTGCTTCTCAGATTTCAGAACCACTGTTATCAATAGTTTATGAGAACTTGTTGAGAAATATTTCCCAAGAAAAATAGATTTCATAGGAGGGAGCAATATTCATGTAAGTCAGTGTGATTACTGTCTGAAACCATTTACTTATCCACTGCTATCACAACTCTTGTTTTACCCTACTCAAAACCCCAAATTCTTAACAAGCTACGCAAGACTGTTTGTGTGGGGGTGGGGGGTGGAGAAATACAAAGCAACTTATTTCTAATGGAAATGAACATAGAATTAATTAAACTCAGCAAGAAAACTTGGTAAATTATGACCAAAGTATTGCTGCCAGGATGTAAACAACTTGTCATGCTCAATCACTGTGGTGGTCAGCAGAGAATCTGTCACAACATTATGCAACATTAGAGTGGCTTTCTTCCTTCCCTCCTGCGCATGACACTGATGCACAAGAAAAAGGTAAATAAATAGAGAATACACACCTTAACATAACCTGACTTGAGACCACAATGAATATCTAAGAAATATCAAAACATGAACATAGCTTTTATATATATATATATATATATATATATATATATATATATATATATATATATATATATATATATATATATATATATATATATATATATAAATATATATATATATATATATATATATATGTGACACAGCCCGAAGGGATTTCTCCCCGTCTTCTCCTTTTCTGCATGAGGGAATGGAGAGGAGGGATCGCCAATTTAATGAAGTGGCCTTGCTGTGGATGTGCTGTGTCTTGTGACACTACAACTGACCCAGGGTAGTGGACAAGATGCAGGGATAACCCATCATCTAGGAGGTACCAAGATATGAGGGACCTATGGAAGTCAGTGTAGGCCACGAGTCTTCTGCAAGAGTCCAGAGGCAATGGATTGACCTATTTATGGTGGTCCTGTAAGATGGAGAGTAGAAGAACCATCTCCCTGTTTCCCATTTCAAAACCCATCAACACCTACCACTAGCTGGAGTACCTCAAGGGGTTATACAGTCCCTGAACTGGGTCTTAAATCTCTCTTTAACTTCATTTGTATTCCTTCCACCATTTTACCAGTGACTGCTCCTACTACTGCTTTTAGCCAGTGATGCAGAAACAGTCCAAAGGGTTTTTATTGAATGAAATTTATGGGTGGCCCTGAGGACCACTGCCAGGCACTGTGGATTTCCAGTCACTGAAACCTGAGGCAGCAATAATTATTATTATGGAATGATGAACTTAGATAGGCATAGAGATGGGTTTGGTAAAAAGAATATAACATGCCAGTTTGGGGTGGTTTGATCAAATTAGAACAGATATCCTCATGGACTGTGTGGTGCTAGGAGTGAGTGTAAGGAGTAGACAAAGGAAAGGGTGGCTGGATGGGCTGAATGAAACTATAAAGGCTGATGGTTCAGTTGTTGAGCAAAGAAAAACATGTTTGAGTGACTCAATTGGAGATGATTATATAGATTACAGTATTCCTGATAGGAAAGTAATGTATAGTTTTCATGTGGCTGAAGCAGGAATGAATAAAATGGGAATGAAAGGTAATGAGGAGGATATGCCAAAAAGTGCGTGGCTGCAACCAGAATTGTCACCTTGGTCACTGAGGAATTTAAGAGAAATATGGGAGTCAAACCTGTGAATTGGAAGATGCAAGACTTGTATAGATATGCCATTGATGAATGGAGTGATGGGTGACCTCACTTTGTAGGAAATGGGTGTACAAGTTTCTAACTTTTCTAAGTTTCTAACAAGTTTTTAAAAGATTCTAACAACCAGTGATGGGCACCTTCATGAGCTGGTTCTGTGGGGATGGTACTCGGAGAGGATCATCTCCCTGACACCCATCTTCACCACCCCATCCCATCTCTACAGAATTTCATTTTCTACTGTGTTTCCACCACATTTCCACATAAATAGAGGTTACAAATGGTGATTGCTCTCCTCTTCCTCCTCCTCCTTTTACCATTGAGATATTAAAATCTCGACATTTACTAAGCTACAATCCTTGGTTACAACTATATTTGCTCCCATGTGTGGTGTATATATATATATATATATATATGTATATATATATATATATATATATATATACATATATAAATATATACATGTATATATATACATATACATATATATACTGTATACATAAACATGCATATACATGTATATATATATATATATATATATATATATATATATATATATATATATGTGTGTGTGTATATATATATATATATATATATATATATATATATACGGTATATATATATATATATATATATATATATATATATATATATATACATTATATATATAATTTTTTTTTTTTTTCCTCTCTCTCTCTCTCTCCCATAGTATTACATTAGGTTAGGTACTGAAAAGCCATGTAAGGACCAATAGGTCTGTTGATGTTTGTTAACCCATGGAACTGCATGTAATACCCCTGCTCCTTGTGCTGCTCAGTACCAGTGTGAGTGAAGTCAATTAAATGTCAGGGAATGTTTTACCAAAACAGATGGATAAGATTAGACAACATGTGAATAAAAAAAATAAAAACAAACAAGCATCATGTATTGGCCACAGTTAGTGGATATGAATGGATGAATTCGATAGCCAAAGTTAATGAGTACATGCGTGTAATTAGATATTTCTGGTTTTTAGTTTGTTAGCGACCAGTGGACTGATTGTGTTGATTAATTTGTGTGTTCCTTTGTAAACAAAATGACAGCATGATTTTGTTTTTCCTCTAAATGAAGTTATAAATAATCTTAATTAGTTTTACTGAAAACAGGTGTATCTATGATCTGACTGCAGTAATTACAGATATATTTATGGATGAATAGATAGTTATTGAAATGTGATTAAGTGACAAGATTTCCTATTTTGCAGCATGGCGTCAGAAGGAGACCTGCATCCCAACTCAAAGGTGCTTACCACAGGCCTGATAAAATGGAAAAAGTTTGTAAAAGAGAAACCAGAGTCACCTTTAAGGCAGGAACCTCCAAAAGCTAAAGTTCTTCCAGAAATACGTGGAGAAGAAGCTAAAGGCTTTTATGAACACTTGATAAAAGATAAAGACAAAGAATCGGTTCCTAATAGTTTAATGTGTAAAGTAGAGAAACATATTTATGTTGAGAATTTAGATGATGATGATGAAGATGATGATGACAGTTTTTCAAAAGAAAGTCAAACATGTATCAATAAACGGATAATCTATAAGGCTATGCAGTGTGCCCAGTCAAATGATGTGAATGGTTTGAAAAAATGTTTGGATGAGGGTGTTCCTGTAAATAGTAAGGATGACTATGGATGGTCTTTGTTGATGATAGCAGCTTGCGCAGGGGCCAGACAAGTGATTCAAGAACTTTTACTCCGAGGGGCAAAGATTTCAACTTCAGATAAAAAGGGAAATACGGCCATGTATCTCGCTGCCAAAATGAATCATCCTGATATTGTTGATACCATCATTAAATCAAGAAAGAAGAAAGAAAGTGAAGATCAGAAGGAATTACCAGTAGAAAGTGACAAAAGAAAGAAAGTTGAAAGCTTTTATTGTAATACGTGTAAAGCTGAAATTAAAGAATCAACGAGACTACAACATGAAACGTCAATTGCTCACCAGTTCAGCATGGGTCCGGGGAGCAGCGTATCCTCATTTGGGATTCCTGCCTCAAATAAAGGATACCAGCTGCTGGTAAATAGTGGCTGGGACGCTGAATCAGGTCTTGGGCCATCTGGAACGGGAACAAAGTTTCCGGTCAAAACGGTATTGAAGAGAGACAGAAAAGGCCTCGGTAAAGATGAGGAAAAACCAATTGCCCGAGTGACTCACTTTGGACCAGGGGATAAGGCAGCTGTGAAAAGAGCAGCTGATGATTCTGTTTTAAGAACTGAACGGCTCGGAACATTAAACAGGAAGAAAAAGCAAATGGAAAGGAGAAAAGAAAAAATCTTAGAAATAAACTTAAGGAGACAGTTAAATGAACCAGAATTTTAATTGATGAATGAACTGGCATAAAGTTTATTATTGTCATAAGTTCCTGTCATTTCATCAGTTTTAAGATAAAAGTAATTTTGATTAGTAAGAACATTTGTGCCTTACCATTTCTACAGGAAAGATTTTAAGTTTTATTGGAAATGTAAAGCTAGCTGAAGTACTGTACATTGCTTAATGTGTTTTCACTTTGAGGAGTTTTATTGGTACAGACAGTGTTAACTGCTGTTTTTGATGGAAAAAATATTTCTTGGACATAGAAATTTGTATGTATTTTGTTTTCAAAATGTGCATTACTGAAGTCTTGCTGGTTTAATTGCAGGTGTTTAAAAATGGATTTTGAGCCCCCAAAAATCCTGCAGTACCTGGAAGATCTGGAAGAAGTCGCTGAGGAGGTCTTGTCAGATAGACAAGAGATCATTAATCTTGACCGGAGACGTAATTCCAACAGAGAAGCGTTACGGACTCTCAGAGATATAACCTCCCTTAATGCTGGATCGAAAACATGGATCTGTATCGGAAATCAGTTTTTAAGACTCCCCAAGAAGCAAGCAGTGAGTAGCATCGAAAAAGGTACTTATTGCCGGATGTTATCCAAACAAGTCTCTACAAATCTTAATTTCAAATATTGAGAAAAGATTATAACTAAAACAATGAAATTTGATGCTATTTTGTATCTATATTTGACTATTTCTCACTCAGAGCAAAAACAAATTGATGATGAAATTAAGTCCTTAAATGATGGGTTAAAGACGAAAGTAAACCGCTTGAATGACCTGGAGAACAAGGAAGCTTACAGAGGAACCGATTTGAAGCCTCTCAATGCTGAAGAATGGAATGCCGTCAAACAAGTTCTTGGTTAACATATTGCCATAATATGTATTGTTATGTGCAAGATAAATGGGAATACATTTGTACTGGATGTACATTATATAAGTGGTTATGTGGTCAGGGTGGTAGCCTTGTACATTGTCATGACAACTTAGGATCAAACTGCATCATCTGTTAATAAGATTCATCAAAAAATTATATTGTTTCTCATTCTGGTCTCAGGATTTGAAAGTGTACATCTCTTTAGCAATCCAATTTGCCTCTATGGCCTAGAAAGGGAAGCATCCTACAATTGTATACATATAAATCTGTGTATGTGCATGTTTGTATGTTTTTGTTGATATAAACTATTTTTTTAAGAATGGTTTTTCATTAATCCATTATTTGAATCCCTCAACCCAGTGATATTCTTTGTGGCTTTAGGTTGTGGCTAATGCCACACAGTTTCTATTCAGCTTGGGAAGAATTCAAGAGAAAATGCTGGCAGTCTAATTGGGAGAAATGGCCTTGTGATTGATTAAGTCTTCCCATTTTCTCTAGCCACAACAATATATATATACATATGTATATGTATATAATTTTCTCTAGCTACAACAATGTATATATATACATATGTATATACATATAAATAAATATATATATACACACACACACCATGGTATTTTTCCTCTTGCAAGAGAGGTAACCATGTCAAAAGGCTACCTGACCCAGGGCAGTGAGTGAGGTACAAAGATGAACCGTCATCCATGAGGAGTTAAGATGACAGGGAGGAAAGGATGGTGGTTGGGAATGAAATGGGTGGGAGTCTGTACTTTCCTTTTGACTTGACAAAACCACAGGAGACGTTATGACAAAATAAGAGTAAGATCTTTTGTATCTTACATCTTCAGACAAGGTACATTTTGTTAGAGAATGTAATATAAGAAAGCTTCTACTATCATTTCATTATAATTTCTGGTTTGTTGCATGCATATCTTACAATGAAGTGAGATTTCTGCATAAATATATATATACATATAGCCCAAGGGGATTTCTTCCTGTCTTCAATGTGTCTGCACAAGAGGGGAGTTGCCGATTAAATGAGGCAGCCTTTCTGTGGATGTGCTGTGTCTTGCTGCATTACTTCTGACACAGGATGAAGGGCAAGATGCAGGGATGACCTGCCATCCATGAGGAGCCAAGATGAGAGGGAGGGTGAGGGGTTGAATGGAAGTGGGAGTGGAATTATGCCTTTTGACTTTGGCTACCTCCCTGGTAAGGGGGAAAGAGCCTTTGCTATATGTATGTATGTAAATATATATATATTATATATATATATTTTGTAGAGTATTGGTTAGTTACAGGAATTGAAGAGGTGTTTACATACTTTGTAGAAGTCTATACTGATTTACTTTAATATAATTGAAAATAGAGTGCATCAGTTTTAATGACTTTTACCCTAAAGAGGGTAATCTTTTTTGCCATGATTGGTAGTGGTAAGTTAAAATTTTGGATGTTACCTATTACATAAACTGGTTAGATTTTAGAGTAATGTATCATAACAAGAAATATGCATAACTAGCTGATTTATAAACATCTTACTAAACAGCTTGAGTTGACATCTGTATGGTGGATGACATATCAATTCTTAAATTTCCTGCTGGAAAAGAGACTTATTGAATACCCTTACTTCTCATGCATAAGAGTGGCAGGAGATGAATGAAAGGAAATAATATTACAGCAAAATATCTACTTGCTCTGAGTGTATAATCTTTAGTCCATGTTTGGACATGATCTCCACAATATTTGCAATTTATTGCAAGTAATTGTGGAGATCATGTCTGGACATGGACTGAGATCTCGGCTAAGAGGTCAATTGATCCAGCTGGTAGCTACTGCCAACTTTCTAGGTACTGCAGGGATCCTTAAAGGGACCAGAAGGCTACAAGTTTAGAAAACTAAACGAAGTGCAGAAAATCTTAAAGTTAACCTGCATGTAGATGGGCAAGAACACAATTCAGATTTTCTCAACAGAAGGAGAATGGAACAAGAACTGTTGATAACCCATGTGATAATGTGGAAAAGTTGGTACTTCATGATACCATAACAGAAGGATCCTTGCAGGCCCTGGGTACTGAAAAAACAGTCTGATGATGATTATAAAAGGTAGAGGTGCAGCAGTGAAATAGAGATGGAGAAGGGAATTGAATTGAATTGAATTTTATTCGGATACAATCATACATACAATAAGTACAATACATACAAGACTCAATATTATACACAGTATATATAATTGTACATCCGAGGATGGCACTGGGGAAGACTGGTATATGAAAGGAGATTGTTAAGTAAATATTTGCCTTCAATGGAGATAATAAATGGAATCATTATATATGGTGTGTGAGGCACACTCTAATACAGAAATGCAAGATCTTTATATGGGGTCACCATTTACATGAGAATGAAGAAGTTTGAATGTGGTATGGAACACTCTTTGAGATGCATATAATTATCTATATATTTTAATTTTTCATTTATCTATTATATATATATATATATATATATACTTTTTTTTTTGTGAGAGCAGTGGGTTTCCTGCAAGAGAGATCTAGGACAACAGATTGATTGATGGGATGTCTGATGGTAGATGTGGAGTTGATGGAGTGGTGTCACGTGTAAATGTGGGCAGAAAAGGAAATTTAGTCATGGAGGTTCTGACTTCAGATGAAAGAGATAACATATGAGAAAAAAATAAAAATGTGTTATAGAATCTATTGGAAACTTTTGTAGGTCCTATTCTGTAGAGAACATTTTGTCAATTACAATGGAAGTCAAGGGGTAGAAGGTTTTACAATTCATATTAGATACATATACCAAGGCTTTTTCCCCCTTACAAGGGAGGTAGCCAAAAAGGAAAAGGCATAAAATCATTCCCACCCATTCCATCCCTACATACACTCCACACTCCTCCACCCTCCCTCTTATCTTAGCACCTCCTGGATGACGGGTCATCCCTGCACCTTGTCCACTGCCCTGGGTCAGAAGCAGTGTCGCAAGACACAGCACATCCACAGCAAGGCCGCTTCATTAAATCGGCGACCTCCCCCTCTCCATCCCCCCATGCATAAAAGGAGAAGACAGGGAGAAATCCCTTCGGGCTGCGTCAAATTTTGCTCACACATACTACCTCACCCCCCATCCCCCCGCCCATTCCACCTCATGCATCACAACATCATCCATAACCATTCTCTATTCACCCCTGTCTTATGTCCTCTCCCATCCTTCCTCAACAGACATTCCCCTCTTCCCCAAAGCCCCCTTCACCCCATCCATCCACCTCATCCTAGGACGTCCCTTCATGTTCACTCCCTCCACATCTGCCTTCCATACCTCTTTTACTAGTCTTTCTTCACTCATTCTTTCCATGTGTCCAAACCATCCTAATACTCTTTCATCAACCCTATCTCCCAACTCCCTTTCCACCCCTGTTCTCCTCCTCACTTCCTCATTTCTCACTCTATCTAGCCTAGTAACCCCCATCATACTTCTCAGACACCTCATCTCAAACACATTCAAACTCCATCTCTCTTCCTCTCTTATGTTCCATGTTTCTGCCCCATACAGTGGTGTTGGCACAATCACTCCTTCATACAGTCTACTCTTAGCATCCATTCCCAAATGTCTATTCCTCATTACACTTTTTAATCCACCAAGGCATTTACTTGCTTCTCTCAATCTACATTCTACCTCCACCTTCACTCCACCTTTTCCTGCCACATTTGCACCCAAGTATCTAAAACTATCCACTTCCTCCAGTCGCTCTCCCTTAATGCTCACTTCCAGTCTACTGCCACTTTCACCCCTTGTACATCTCATCACCTTACTTTTACCCACATTTATCTTTAGCTTTCTTCTATCACACACTCTCCCAAACTCTGTCACCAACTTCCTCAATCCCTCCTCCGATCCTGCCACAAGCGCAGTGTCGTCCGCAAACAACAGCTGGCTCACCTCCCACTTTTCTCCATTTTCTTTAACCATCTCCAATCCCTGACCCACTACCCTTGCATTTACCTCTCGCACTACCCCATTTATGTATATGTTGGACAGCCAGGGCGACATAACGCATCCTTGACGAAGTCCCACTTTTACCTCGAACCACTCACTCTCTCCATTTCCAATCCTGACACAAGCTCTACTACCCTCATAAAAACTCTTGACAGCTAGGAGCTTTCCTCCTATCCCGTATATCCGCAAAACCTCCCACAGTGCCTTTCTATCTACTCTGTCGTAAGCCTTTTCCAGATCCATAAAAGCCTAAAAAAAACATCCTTCCCCTTTCCTATAGCTTTCTCACATATCTGTCTTACCAAAAAGATCTGATCTACACAACCTCTACCTGTCCTAAATCCACACTGTTCCTCACCAATTACTCCCTCTGTTCCTTTCCTAATCCTCTCAATCAAGATCCTCCCATAAGCCTTCCTAACTACACTTAACAAGCTAATCCCTCTGAAACTACTACATTCACACTTGTCCCCTTTTCCCTTGTAAAGTGGAACTATACAGGCACTCCTCCAGTCCTCCGGCACTCTACCCCCTCTCCAGCAAACATTGAATAACCTCACCAGCCAGTCCACCATCACCGTACCTCCTTTTTTTAGACATTCTGCATGGCATCCATCCAGACCAGGTGCCTTACCTGCTTTCATCATCTTAACAACTGCCTTCACTTCATCCTTCCTTATTTCTCCTCCATTTTCCTCACTCATCACGGTCATTTTCTTAGCATTTCCCATTGCAGCTATCTTTCCCTCCCTATCCTCCTTCACATTTAGCAACTCCCTAAAATATTCTGCCCATCTTCCCCTTACTGCCTTCTCTTCCATTATCATCTCTCCATCTGCACCTTTTACCTTTTCTTCTTTACTTGATTTGCCTCCTCTTCCTCTCTTAATTTCTTTCCAAAACATCTTATTATTACTTCCAAAAATTTCTGTCATACTCTTACCCCATTTCACATCTGCTCTCCTCTTTGCCTCCTTTACCTTTTGCTTTACTTCTCTTTTCTTTTCTTTGTACCTCTCATATGACTCCCTCGTCCTATTTTGTAACCAATCTGTGAAAGCTCGCTTCTCTCTTCTACAACCTTCTTTGTTACCTCATCCCACCATTCACTACCCTTCCTTCTATTTCCTCCTGTCCTTCTTGTTCCACACACCATCTTTGCACACTTTGTAACTCACTCCTTGAACCATCCCCATTGCTCCTCCACACCTAGCTCTACTCTATCCTTCATTCCCTCCCACTCCTCCTTCAGCTTCTTCTTGTACTCCTCCTTTTCCTTTTCATTTAAAGAGTTCACTCTAAGCACCTCCCTACCTTTTGTCCTTTTCCTTTTTCTCCATCTATCCTCCACTCTCAACTTACTTTCCACCAAAAAATGATCTGATATTCCCCCGTCCTCTCCCCTTAGCACATGTACATCCTTAACTCTTGCTATCATAATCCTATTTACCACTACATAATCCATTAACGCTCTATCTACCACCCTTCCCTCCACCACCCTCTCCCATGTGTACTTATGCTTGACTTTCTTCCGAAACACCGTATTTGCTATCATCAACTCTCTTTCTAGACACATTTCCACCATCAACTCTCCACTACGATTCTTTCCTGGAACTCCACATTTCCCAACCACTCCATCAATTGGATCATTTCCTACCCTAGCATTAAGGTCTCCCAGTACTATTACATTGACGTTCCTCCCTAATCCCTCTATGCACTCATTTAAATCTATCCAAAAAGCCTCCCTTTCTTCTACACTCTTCTCACTGCCAGGCCCATATGCACTTACAAAAACCCACATCTCCTTTCCCAGTTTCACCTTCATCCACATTATCCTTGAGGAAACCTCCTTCCACTCCACTACACGTTTACCTATCTCTTCCCTTACTAGTATAGCCACCCCTTCCCTCCCTCGCCCTCTCTTCACTCCTGATAACCTCCCACTCACCCTTCCCTTTCAACTTAGTTTCACTCAAAGCCAACAAATCCATCTTCTCACAAACAAACTACCTATCTCTTCCATTTTACTCTCATCTGTACCACATCCACGCACATTAAAAGACCCAAACCTTAGGGTGCTGGTCGGAAAACTCCCAGACCCTCTTATGCCTTTACTTTCTTTAGGAATGTCCCCTGTGGGGCTACAAGGAGAAGGATGCCTAGTCCCAATCCCCGTCCCTTTCTTCTCGCCTCTTACGATCCAAGTGGAAATACTTGGTGGCAGTATTCTTTTCCCCCACCACAGGGACGGTAGGCGAAAAAGGAAATGAATATTCAGAGAAATTGTACAGGACAGTAACAAGGGGTTGGGGGACAGCATAACGGAGGGACAGTCGTAGTATAAAAGTGTCATCATTTCTCTATGAACAGAGTTTTCCTCTATCACAGCCAAAATGATGTGTGGCTCTGGTCCGTAGGGGCGCCCCATATAGACCCTAAAGTATCAACTGCATGCTACTTTGCCACAATAACATGCAGCCAATACCCCAGACAAAGTTTCAGTTGGTATATGTGAACGTTATGGTACTATATTTGAACCGAAACATTTAGAAATGGTGAAATATAAATGTGGTGAGTGAACTATGGAGAGGTGTTGCTGATGCAAAGAGGAATTTCGGCAAGCTTCCATATAAGCTGTGTTAATATATGTGTGTGCATGTATATATATATATAATACATATATATATATATATATATATATTTATTAAACATACATATTCATTTATTCGTGTGTCTACATACACAATATATCACCAAAATATAACACGCCACAGAAAATTATACATATATATATATATATATATATATATATATATATATATATATATATATATATATATATATATATATATATATATATATATATATATAAGTATATATATACACATACATACAGTAGTACCCAAGTCAGTCGCTCAGGTACCATCACTGGAGAGCTGCGCCGAACCTGCGGGCCCAGATCGTGAGGACGATTGGTACCGAAGACAAAATGTATACTGTTCACAAAGGGATAGGTATGTATACATACTATATGTATGTATATATACACACGCACACACACAGATATATATATATATATATATATATATATATATATATATATATATATATATATGCAAAGTAGACCACTTGGAAAAGAAAACTAACGAAGCAGAGCGCTTTCGTATTTGTAGTCCTGAATTTATTGATGAAGAAATCAGAAATGTTTTTAACATTGGGCTAGAATTAAAATACCCTAAGCAATTCCTTGATATTGCTTACAATTTTGCAAGGAAATCATTTTTAACTCCTCAGCCTAAATCACCTTTCAATTATCATAATGTTTTAATTTTACCATTTCAAGAAAAATTTTTAAGTATCACAGAATTATTAAAAAGGTTTAACGTAAAGGTAGTTTTTAAACATGATAGTACAGTAAAACATAAACTTATCAACAATAGTATTGAAATCAAAAAAGGATGCATTTATAAAATTCCTTGCAAAATGTGTAATCAATTTTACATAGGTCAAACTGCCAAACCCTTAAACATTAGAATTGAACAACACAAGAAAAATGTCAGGGATGGCAATAATTCTAGTGGTATATTCAAGCATATTGAATTAAATAATCATCCAGTTGATTGGGGTAATGCCCAGGCAATCTATTATACCAACAACATAATAGCAAGAAATTTAATAGAGTGCAGTTTGATTCATACCACTAGTAATCAAAATACCAACCTACATAAAGGCTTGTACAAACTTGATAATTTCATTTGTCAAGAAATTAGTAAGATAATATCATGTAAAATGTAATCCAACAAATTGACTTAATGTCACCCTATATAAGTAGTAGAAACAGTGACCCTTGGCGACTGTGACCATCGTAAGATAATTGACAATGACCTTTCGCTCTCTTTGGCGACTGTGACCTGATGTCGCCCGACCATCGTAAGATAATTGACAATGACCTTCAGCTCCCCTTGGCGACTGTGACCTAATGTCGCCCGACCATCGTAAGATAATTGACAATGACCTTCCGCTCTCTAGGGGGTAATTGGTCGGTATGCTTATTCAAAACTGTCCTAGTCCCCTTTGTATCATGTATATAATGTCTATGTATTCCTATCACTATGTACTTGTTGCACTGAAGATGTAATATACGAAAGCGCTCTGCTTCGTTAGTTTCTTTTTCCAAGTGGTCTACTTTGCATAAGTGAACACACGTACCCGTGTTCTTATTAGCATATATATATATATATTTGTGCGTGTGTGTGTGTGTGTGAAAGTGTATAAAAGAGGGCACTAGTTTGTTCTAGGTTTGTTCCTTGGCAGTTTCGCACAAGAAAACGCGGAACTGGTCTGGAGTAATACTAACAGGAAAAAAAAAAAAAAAAAGAGAATACCACGATTTTTTTTAAACAACGTGGCAGCCCGAGTCAGTACACTTGGCAGCCATCCGAACACCGGCGTCCCTTCCCTCCCTTCTTGTCTACATGTTGCTCTTTCAATTATAAATGTACCAAAATCTGAAGCATTGAAACAGGTCTAACCATACAGAATTTACATAACCGGAGGAGAATTGGAAGGTTAGTTGTAAAGTGTACTGACTTGGGCTACCTCACTTTTTTTTTTTTATCAAAACATCATGTTTGTACATTTCGTTATAAGATAAAGTGTGTTTGTTTTTTCTGATGGGGGATCTTTTCCCTCTGTTATGTCGGTGAAGTTCGCATACGAGCTGAATATATATATATATATATATATATATATATATATATATATATATATATATATATATATACAGAGAGTGGAAGGCAGTGAAATACGTTGGAGTAGGTACATGCCTTTGACTTGGCTATCTCCTTTATAAGGAGGAAAATCTCTTGATATATATATATATACATATATATATATATATATATATATATATATATATATATACAGTATATGACTAATTTTCTTTCATGTATTTTCACTGAATCTAAATGCCCGGTAAGGGGCATCCTCAACCTTTGATATGTATTCTCGTGTTTCCCAATTTATATTAATTCGATGAGCTATTTATACTGTTCATTTATATTTATTCGTTTTATTTCTTCTCAGTTTGTTAAGTTACATGTTGTTGTTTTTTATCGTAGTTTTCTCTTTTATAGTCCAGTTTGTCCTTTTGTTGTTTTCTTGTTTATCAACAGTGCAAAAGACAAACAATTCAGTCTTCTGTAATATGCTGCTATTTTATGTTCTTTGTGTGTACCTATCTGTATTTACCTAATCGTAGTATAGAGGAAAGGAACAACGCTCGTGGGGACCTGTATTTACCTAGTTGTAGTTGCATTTTACGGGAAGGGGAGCTATGCTCGTGGTATCCCGTCTTCATATCTTATTATATCTAAACTGTTTTTAAATTCATGTATTGTTTTTGCACACACCACTTTCTCATCTAACTTGTTCCAAATGTCTATTACTCTGTGGGGAAAGCTGTTCTTTTTCAGGTCTCTTCTATAACTGTCTTGATTTTCTTTCCGTCCTCTTGTATTTCTACAATCCCATTTTATTAGATCCTCTCTATCAATAGTTTCTATGCCTTTCATGATTCTATAAATAGTTATCAAGTCTCCTCTCTCTCTTCTTTGCTCTAATGTCTGTAGCTCAAGTTTTGCTAGTCTCTCTTCATATGATAGTTCTGAGAGTGTTGGTGCCAATTTTGTAATTGCTCTTTGTATTCTTTCAAGTTTTGTTATACAGGTTGACATTCAAAAATCCGGCAACCATAAATCCGGAACCTTCAGAAATCTGGGACAGATTTCGGGAGCGCATTTTCATATTTCCCGCGTTGGTGCGCCACTGTTTTCTGGAGCTGCTGGTTCATGGTTCCACCTGTTAACAAGTAATCCAGCTCATTTTTCTCATTATTCTCCTCATTATAGCATTTATTTGTTGTATAGCCACAATATGGAATCAACAAAGAAGAAAGGTGGCATAAAACGCAAACATCATGCATTATCAATCGCAGAGAAAGTGGAAATATAAAAAAAAAAAATTAGTAACAATGTGTCTGTGCGAACAATTTGTGAAACTTACGACATTGTGTAAAAAGCCAATCTGCTTCTTCGGAGGATTGGTTTTATATGTTTTATTAAAATTGAATTAAAATTCTGTATAACTATCTTTACTGTATTCTATTTAGTTCGTGAATAATAAAATTTCATTTGCTTTTCACTTGGTGTTTATTTTTTCCATTAAAGGACTGTACAGGTGGTAATTTTCTTTAGATATATACGGGGTACACCATACAAAATTATAAACTTAAAAAATCCGGCATTTTCAAAAATCCGGCAGTCCTCAGGTCCCGAGGTTGCCGGATTTTTGAATGTCAACCTGTATATCTTTTTGTACTTGGTGACCACGTTGTCGCTGCATATTCCAATCTTGGTCTTATCAAAGTGGCTAGTATTTTCTTCACCATTTCTTCGTCCAGGTATGTAAATGCCACTTTGATTGTTCTTATTAAATTATAAGTTTCTCCAAAAATCTTGTTTATATGTTTCTCAGGGGACATATTATTCATAATAATGACTCCCAGGTCCTTCTCATTTTCTATTTTTTATTTCTTCTCCCAATTTATATGATCCCACTATTCTTTTTTTGCTTCTTCCAAATTCCATTATACTACACTTCTTAGTATTGAATTCCATCTCCCACTTCCTACTCCATTCCCATACTTTATTGAGATCACTCTGTAGCGACTCACAATCTTCTTCAGTGTTCACTTTTTTCAACAATTTCGCATCATCCGCAAAGAAGCTCATATAACTTTAAATTCCTTTATCCATATCATTAATATGCATAGCAAACATTATTGGGGCCAGAACTGTTCCTTGTGGAACACCACTTATCACTTCATCCCAATTAGAATGTTTGTCTCTTATCACCACTCTCATTTTTCTTTCATGCAAGAAGTCTTCCATCCACTTCGGCAGTTTGTCCTGTATTCCTCCTGCATTTTCTAATTTCTTATCAAAAGCTTTTTTCAGGTCTAGAAATGCACAATCAGCCCATCCATTTCTTTCTTGTATCATATCTATTAGCCTTGAATAGAAACACATTAAGTTTGTGACGCATGATCATCCTTGTCTAAATCCAAATTGCCTTGGATTTAGTATGTTTTTTTTCCAAATGCCTTACCCATCTAATTTTGATAATTCACAAATTTTAGCTATCGTACTTGTAAGAGAGACCGGTCTATAGTTAGTAGGGCCTTCCTTGTTTCCCCCTTTATATATTGGTACTATATTTGTTATTTTCCAATATTCTGGAACTTTTCCTTCTTTCAATGAACTGTTTATTAGACTATGTATTTTGTCTGTTAGTTCATTCCTGCATTCTCTCAAAATCCAGTTTGCCATTTCATCTGGTTCATGCGATTTTCTGACATCGAGATTACTCAAGTGTTTCCTTATTTCATTCCTTGATATTTCTATCTCTTTCATAGGGGGGACTTTCTCCTCCCATTCGATATCTCTAGGTTGTATGTTCTCCCTTGTAAACACTGATTTAAAATGCTTGTTCATAATTTCTGCCGTTTCTATTTTCTCTGTGTATTCAACTCCTCCTTGTCGTAGTTTATCTAATTCTTGTTTGTTTTTCAGTTTGTTGTTTACAAATCTGTGAAATAGTTTTGGTTGATCTTTACGTTTTTCTATGACTTTTTTTTCGTATTTTCTATTTTCTTCTCTGCACACTTGTACATAATGATTTCTATAACTAGTATACATTTTCCATTTTTCAGGTAGGGCCTATTTTGTTTTTTTTCCATTTTATTCAAGTTGTATCCCTTTTGCCTTTTAACTCCCTACATCTTTTGTTGTACCAGCACTTTACATATGCTTTTTCTTGCTTTTGTCTTGGAACATACTTTTCCGCTCATTTATAAAAAAAAATAAAAATATTCCATTTCTCTTCTACTGTTGTTTCCTCCTTGTGCATTCTTTCCCAGTCAGCTCTTGAAAGAATTCTCTTATTCTATCAAAATTTGTTTTTCCATACATCAATCTTCCCTTTCTATATTGTTCGTTTTTTTCGTGTATTTTTCCTCCTTTAGTTCCAGTTCAACCAATATGTGTTCACTTTTACTAATTGGTGTCTTATATTTAATCTTTTCCACTATTTCCGGTTCTGATGTGATTATTAGGTCCAGTCTCGATGGTTCTTCCTCATTTCTATAAATAGTATTCTCTTGTATCCATTGCGTCATTGTATGTTCTATAATCATATCAAGTAGTACATTTCCCCATAGGTCGTCTCTACCCTTCACTGTCATCTCTTCCCAGCAGATTTCTTTACAATTAAAGTCACCCATTATAACTATTCTTCCTCCATCTTCCATTATCTCATTTAGTGTTATCCTTGTGTCTTTAACATATTTTTGTGTTCTTTCTCTTCCCACGAGGCTGTTTTAGGAGGTACATGATTTACTACAAACTTCCTGCTCTTCCCATCCTTGTCCTCCACTTCAATCATAATCATCTCTATTCCTTCCATATGTGACATTCCTCACATTTATGTTCTTCTTAGTCAGGAACATAACTCCACCCCCTTGTTTTACTCTCTATTTCTAATCCAATTATTATATGCACCATGTCCTACACTGTTGGGTGGTAGTGGACCTTTCAATTTTGTCTACAATTCCCATTATGTCCGGTTCTTTTTCCTTCAGGTAATCATTCAGTTCGTTCAAGCCTGTTATTAAGCCATCTATATTTGTGTAAGACACTTTTAATTTTCTGCTACTTCCATTGTGTTTTCTGTTTCCCTTCTGTTTTTCTCTGCTATGAACCATTTCCTCACTTTCATATTCACTACTCTCCAATAGAATTTTTCTTTTTCTGACTCTGTTCTTTTCTCGTTTTTTCCCCTTAGCTTCTAGTCTTTTTGTTTTCTCATCCTCTCTTTCCTCTTTATTTATTTCTCTTTTTATCCATACCTGTTTATATTGATCACTGTCTGCTAGTTTCCCTGTTTTTGCTAAGATATTCTCTGCTGTCGTTTGTGACCTGAATTTAACCTTAATTGGTCTGGTCTTATCTGTATTGTATTTCTCTAGAGTATATATTTCTTCTATTTCTTTTCATGTTTCTGGTTCATCTTGAACTACTTCAAATATCTTATTTACTTTTTCCTTTTCTTCTTTTATTCTTGTAGTCCTATTTAGATTATACTTCTCTTCTATCCCTAATATGATTATACATGTCTTTTTATCCGCTAAGTCTCTTACTATATTCTCCTTCTCCCTCATCACTTTAATAACTGTGTCCTTAGTTTGTTTCCTTCATCTGGTGTTCCATTATACCTCTAAATTCCATTTTATTGTTCTCTTGTACATTTTCCAACCTCTTTTGCTATAGACTCTTTATTCTCTGTAATACTCCTCTTCAATTTCTCATTCTCATCCTTTACTTCTCTTAACTGTTTTTTTAATTCTTCTATTTCTTTAGTTAGATTTTGATTTTCCTTCTTAAGTTCTTCCAGCTTATCAACTCTTTGAGTAATCAACTTTAATTGGTTAAACCTAACATCCCAATTTTCATTTATTTCTTTTAGTTTCTCCTCTAAATTTACTAGTCGGGGGAGGTTGTCATTTCCTCCCTCATTAAATCCATGGAAATAGTTATCTTTGCCTTCCATTGCGCTGTTCTTATCTATATGTCTAATTTTTACTTTTTTACTAATCTCTTCGACTTCACCGTTGTCGTCTGGCCGTCTTTTGTTGACATGCCGTCTGACTTCCTGGACCCAATCTTCCCCCTCCTCATTTCCTTCCATTTTCCTCAGCAATCCCCCACCTTCTCCTTTTTTTTCACCTTCCCACTACACCACGAGGTTTCCTCTTCCCTATTAATGCAACACAGGTACTTCCTTGTCGTTGTGATCCTCGAAATTTGTAGATATCATCGGAGTCCAAACTTCGTTGTCACTCGACCGACGTGTGTGTGTGTATGTTTGTGTATTAATTTGTGCACAATAAGAGATGAATTACTACGCTTCACTCAGGAAATATCTCCCGCCATTTTTGACTCCCAATACATCGGATGAATTTCCAGGCGTCAAAAATCGACGTTTTATCCAACACAATATTTCGGATTTGCTGTCTGATATTACGAATATAAAACTTAAGCGAAACAAAACTGAAAAGAAATCACAATAAAAGGAAATATTCTTTCTGGAACCTTCTGGAGAAGCGTCTGCTGTGACCTCAATTTTAAAGCAAGTCTTTGCGTCATGTCGTTGGTGGAGCGCGGAATGTTGACAGACCATGATCAATCAGTATTGCTCAATAGCGCTATAATACATAATTGATACGAATACACTTTTTGTTTATATATATATATATATATATATATATATATATATATATATATATATATATATATATATAAGACTTGTCTCCCACTATCGGAAAAAGGAATAAAAATAAATATATATTTCGATCATGTGGGAGACAAGTCTTATTTTACTAATGTGCTACATTACTCTTCTCTGATACACACACACACACACACACACACACACACACACACACACACACACACACACACACACACACACACACACACACACACACACATATATATATATATATATATGAAGTAAGCGGAATAGGAAACACAGGAGTCTTAGTCTTGAGTTTATTCCTGACTAGTTTCGCAGGTATGCTTTTTCAAAGGAATATGTGTACAAACGGGCTGTGGGCATTATATACATGGGGTGGACCTCACCACCTCTCCGAGTTGTCATAGTTGGTGGCGAATGTGAACATCACATTGTGGCTCATGTAACAATGAAGACATTTTTACAATTAAATATGATAACACTAATACCAAAGAAATTATTAATAGAAAATGTAACAATACTATTGTTACTTTTTCTATTAATAATTTCTTTGGTATTAGTGTTATCATATTTAATTGTAAAAATGTCTTCATTGTTACATGAGCCACAATGTGATGTTCACATTCGCCACCAACTATGACAACTCGGAGAGGTGGTGAGGTCCACCCCATGTATATAATGCCCACAGCCCGTTTGTACACATATTCCTTTGAAAAAGCATACCTGCGAAACTAGTCAGGAATAAACTCAAGACTAAGACTCCTGTGTTTCCTATTCCGCTTACTTCAACCTGTCAGAATGTCTCAACATATATATATATATATATGTGTGTGTGTGTGTGTGAGT
>NC_134798.1:43633861-43648861 GCF_046742065.1 Oratosquilla oratoria
CACACACACACACACACACACACACACACACACACACACACACACACACACATATATATATATATATATATGAATCTAGATGCCGTCAGACGATTTTATTCAAATTAAGAAAATTTTAACCATTGAAGGAGAGAGTCTGTCTCGTCTGACCCGTGGCAAACATTATATATTTTATTATTATGTTATCAACAGATATATTGACAATATCCAATTTTTATATCAACACCGTCCGTGTACAGTAGATAATATTAACCTTTGAAAATATCTTTAATATTAAATACACTAGAAATATTGACAATATAATTTTTTCAATAAATATTTAGACAATATCCAATATTTATATATCAATATTGCCCGTTTATGGTTGATATTATCAGCACATGGAAATAATTTAGATATTGAATACATCATCGATATTGACAAGAAATACTATCATACAATATATTGATAATATCCAATTTTCTATATCAATATTGTCCGTGTAAGATTGATAACATCAACACTATAAAATATTCTTATCTTTTAATATATTGAAAATATATACAATATGATTTTTTCTATAAATAATATTTGATTGAGAAAGAGAGAGAGAGAGAGAGAGAGAGAGAGAGAGAGAGAGAGAGAGAGAGAGAGAGAGAGAGAGAGAGAGAGAGAGAGAGAGAGAGAGAGAGAGAGAGAGAGAGAGAGAGAGAGAGAGAGAGAGAGAGAGAGAGAGAGAGATTAATATTTGATTGAGAATAGTTCAATAACAATAATACAATATTGTAAATAATTGTCGATTTTGATAGGGCAGCTTTACACAGCTGTATCTGTGCGGTTA
Source organism: Oratosquilla oratoria (assembly GCF_046742065.1). Taxonomy (NCBI): domain Eukaryota; kingdom Metazoa; phylum Arthropoda; class Malacostraca; order Stomatopoda; family Squillidae; genus Oratosquilla; species Oratosquilla oratoria. Next base: position 43,634,682 of record NC_134798.1, read on the forward strand.
GGGTGGGAGAGGGGGAGCAGGGAAGCGGGGGGAGAGGGGGAGAGGGGGGCTTTTAAAGAGATAAGGACATGCTGTGTTGAAGTACTGAAACTTCAGCACTGAAACAAGACGGGGAGCGATGAAGTCTTATGGTATGATGTGTTACCTGACGTGGTATGGTATGGTATGAAGTACTGTGGTTGGGTGTGGTATATAGCGTTGTGTGGTATGAGTCGGAGTTTGGTGTGGTATAGCACAATGTGGTATAAAGCGTTACCTGTTGTGCTATGGTATGGTATGGGGTAGTGTGGTTTGGTGCGGTATGTGGCGTTGTGTGGTATGAGTCGGAGATTGGTATGGTGTGGTACAATGTGGTATAAAGCCTTACCTGTTGTGCTATGGTATGGATTGGATTACTGTGGTTTGGTGTGGTATGTAGCATTGTGTGGTATGCGTCGGTGTTTGGTATGGTATGGTGTGGTATGGAATGATATCAGTCTGGTATGAAGTGGTAGCTGGCATGGTGTGATGTAACATACCAATAATAATAATCGCGTTGGTATACTATGGGCTATATTGTTAAAACCTCTCACCATACCACACTTTTAGAGAGAGAAAGAGAGAGAGAGAGAGAGAGAGAGAGAGAGAGAGAGAGAGAGAGAGAGAGAGAGAGAGAGAGAGAGAGAGAGAGAGAGAGAGAGAGAGAGAGAGAGAGAGAGAGAGAGAGAGAGAGAGAGAGAGAGAGAGAGAGAGAGAGAGAGAGAGAGAGAGAGAGAGGAGAGAGAACTCCTCTTTGAGCCCTGTGCCCTAGTAGCCCCTTCTAGTTTCTCTTTTCCTAGTACTTTGTTCTAGTTTTAAGAAATCCTAGTGATAGCCTCCCTAGTAGCTTCTATCCTCTAAGTTCTTTATGACAATACAAGATTTTCTAGCAGTTTCTCAGAATCTTATCTAGTTATTTGGGGCATGCTCCTAACTCTGAAAATGACCTTTTCTAGTAGTTTGTCCTAATAATTACACTTCTAGAATCAAACGCTTTCTCTTAGTCTCTAAGATAGCAAACTTTCCTAGTATGGTATTTCTAGCAGGCAAAATAAGGGTTTTACTAGTAAACCGTCCTAGTTTTTAAACAAATTTTTTGTCAAAGTTTGTTCTAGTTTGTAAGTTTGTAGAACGGGGGCAAGCTCTCCTAGTAGCGTGTACTAGTTTCTCTTCTAACAGAGGATTAATATTTCCAAAGTACATTACCCTTCCATCTAGTATAGGGTATTTCCTAGAAATTCTCTGTGCCCTTATTTCTAACAACACGTAAGGTTTTCTCCAGTAAATTTTCTAGACTTCTAGTCCCTAGACTCTTTAGATTTTTTTTTAGACAACATTCCATAAGTCAAAGGCGCCTTTCAGCCGAGCCAGAAGGGCGGCATTTGCTACATAAACACACATAATAAATCTGATTAAAAGCTGTAAAAATTCCAACGCTGTTTAGATGGTGCGCTGTAGAAGAGGATCAAATGAATGATTAATTCTGGTGTTGATAAAAGGTTGTTGATCATGTGTTGTTGTTGTTGTTGTTGTTCTGTGGGAAACAAAAGCGAATCGAGCGTGTGCGTCGTTAATCACGACAGAATTATGTAGCAGAAATAAACATGGCTCTACCTGGATAGATTAAAGGAAAAATTATCTTGTAGTGATACGTACAAAGGTAAATGTATACATATAAATTACACACACACACACACACACACACACACACACACACACACACACACACACACACACACACACACACACGCACACACACACACACACACACATATATATATATATATATGCATAAGCATGTGTATTTATATGTATGTATATATATGTATGTATACACGTGCGCACACATATTTGTGTATATATATATATATATATGTATATATATATATGTATATATATACATATATATATATATATATATATATATATATATATGTATATACGTTTGCAGAAAACACACTGGGAACTAAGAAACTTAGTCCGAACGTTTTCGTCTAATTAAGACATCATCAGGGAATACAGAGTGACAAAAACATAGATGCATATATATACATAATGGATAAGACAAGGTAGGAAGTATGGGTAGGTCAAACAATACACTTTGTTATCAGATCGGGAAAAGTATTTCCACCTACGGACATTTGATCACACAAGGATGCTACCACCGTGGCGTTGTAGAATATTCTACCATTTTCTTACGGTAGTGATAAAGTCATGAAGTTTGTGCAAGCCTAAACTTAGACTAATATTGTGATTAAAAGTGTGCTTAATATAACTGGCTTCAATAACATTTCTTTCAGATGAAGTCATACAAAAAATATTTGAGTTATTCCAGTCCCTTACATGGATATTTGGCCACTTCTTACGCTATACTCGTACTCTGTTGATCAATCCTTGTCTTTAGGTCTTTACAAGTTTGTCCAATATAAGATTTATTACACTGAATGCAAGGGATTGAGTAGACACAACCCTCATTTTAATCAGGTGAATTTCTAATTAGCATGTGTTTAATGGTATTGTTATTTTTAAATACCAAGTTGATATCAAATTGTTTGAGTATATTAGGCAGTCCAACTAATTTCTCATTATAAGGAAGGACCAAAAGGTTCTTGCAAAATATTTTTCTTTCATGTGAAGTGTTAAGGTGCAAATTTTTATCCATTTCTAATTTAAGGTAAGACTTAAAAAATCTTTTGGACAATTTGGAGTACCAGGTGCTGATTAAGAAGCGTATACAAAGCCTTTGCTGATATTAATGTCTTGAGAAGAAACGTCATCAAGTTTTTCTAAATTAATTTATTTTTTGGCAACGTTAATTTGGTAAACTTAATGTCGAGTTGCTACGGAATTAAGGCCTAAAGACAAGGATCAACCTACAGAAGTGGTTGAAGTGTAAGAAGTGGCCAAATATCCAGTGGCATTTTTGTATATTTAAGGGGCCATAACCATCCTACTGATTGGAATAACTCAAAGAAAATTGTTTCTTGTAAATCTTTATTAGAAAGAAATATTATTGAATCCAGTCACATTAAGAACACTTTTGATCGCAATATTAATCTAAGTTTAGGCTTGTACGAACTTGATGACTTTATCACTAAGAAAATTGTAGAATATTCTACAACTCCAAGTGTTCCCAGGCCTGTGCGGTGGTAGCATTCTTGTGTGATCAAATGGTGTTATAATAATAATAATAATAATAATAATAATAATAATAATAATAATAATAATAATAATAATGATGATGATGATGATGATGATGATGATGATGATGATGATGATGATGATGATGATGATGATGATGATGATGATGATGATGATGATGATGATGATAATAACAATAATAGTAATAATAACTAATAAACAATAATAATAATAATAATGATAAAAATAATAATAATAATGATAATGATAATAATAATAGTAATAATAATAAATAATAATAATGATAATAACAATAATAATAATAATAATAATAACTAATAAATAATAATAATAATAATGATAATAATAATAATAATTATTATAATAATAATAATAATATCAATAACAATAATAATAATAATAATAATAATAATAATAATAATAATAATAATAATAATAATAATAATAATAATAATAATAGTAACAATAATAATAATAATGATAATAATATTAATAATGATAATAATAATAATAATGATAATAATAGTAATAATAATAATAATAATAATAATAATAATAATAATAATAATAATAATAATAATAATAATGATAATAATAGTAATAATAATAATAATAATAATAATAAGAGGAAATATTTTCTCGATCTGATAACGAATTATCTTGTGTGACCTACTCATGTTCCGTACCTTGTCTCATCCATTATGTGTGCGTCTATATATATATATATATATATATATATATATATATATATATATATATATATATGCACATATATATATATTCATGTCTTTGTGACTCTATATTCCCTGATGATTTAAATAGACGATAACGTTCGGCCTAAGTTTCGTATTTCCCAGTGGATTTTCTGCAAATTATTTACACGTGTGTTTTTGAATTACTGCAATATTTATATATACATACATACTGTATATATATGTATATACATACATATGTATATATATATATATATATATATATATATATATATATATATATATGCGTAAGTAACCACTAGGAAAAGTAAACTAACAGAGCAGCACTGAAGATGTAATTATACGAAAGCGCTCTGCTTCGTTAGTTTACTTTTCCAAGTGGTTACTTAGGCATTTATGAACACACGTTCCTAGTGTTTTTATTGCATATATATATATATATATATATATATATATATATATATATATATATATATATATATATGCGTAAGTAACCACTAGGAAAAGTAAACTAACGAAGCAGCACTGAAGATGTAATTATACGAGAGCGCTCTACTTCTTTACTTTACTTTTCCTAGTGGTTATTTACGCATTTGTGAACACACGTTTCTAGTGGTTTTATTGCATATACATAAATATATATATATATATATATATATACATATATATATACATATGTATATATATATATATATATATATATATAGTTGTATATATATGTACACACACACACACACACACACACACATATATATATAAAACATACACACACACACACACACACACACACACACACACACACACACATATATATATATATATACATATACATGTTTATATACAAATATACATACCTGTACATACAGGTACATACTTATAAACAATTACACATACGTACATACATTCTCGCTACGGCTGCCTCTACACATAAGGCAAAGGTGGCAGCTTTAGGCGCAGCTGAGTGCCTCCTGGCGTAAGCCTCTCCCCCGCTCTCACACATACAATGGTGAAAGGGAACGGTGTTCAGCGGTGTTCAATTGGAGTTTGAACATCACACAATGTCTTTATTGTGTTCATTCATCCGGCAATCCAGTCATCCATCCGTTCATTCATTCATATACGTTCGAGTCCGCTTCATGATTCCCGTTGAGACCAGTGATGTTAAATGATGTTAAAACCAGTGATGTTAAGACCAGTGATGTTGAAATGTTTAACCTTTCAACTGCGGGTTACGGGGAGCGTGGGGGGAGTGGGAGGGATTTCCTTGGAGGAATCAAATCGCCTGGACGCAGTCAGAAAGAAATATATAAGAATGAAACCTCTCTCTCTCTCTCTCTCTCTCTCTCTCTCTCCTTCCCCCCTCTCTCTCTTTCTCTTTCTCTCCCCCCCTTCTCTTTCTCTCTCTCTCTCTCTGCACACACACATACACACACACACACATACACACACACACACACACACACACACACACACACACACACACACACACACACACACACACACACACACACACACACATATATATATATATATATATATATATATATATATATATATATATATATATATATATATATATATATATATATATATATACATACACATGGGGTCCCGGACTGTACAGATCTTGTTCAAACTGGGTGCCAGCTTCTCAGCTGATTGAAAACGCCAATCTCTGTCACAACATAATCTAGACAGTGTTGCAATGCACGGAGAGAATAATGTATTATTCGTTATTTTTTCTAATAGGGACGCCTTGCTACGGCCGAAGCCACCACCTTTGCCCACTGTGCTCGGACAGCCGGGAGGAGAGGCGGTCGCGAGACATGTCCTAGTTCTCGTCAGGCGATTTTTAGTCATTTGCGAGGGTTACCGCCGTTTTAGACGGGTGAAATATATATTGACGCCGAACACAATAAAATTTCGTGGGTGTCACTGTGTCAGAAAGGTCTTTTGAATTTTATCTTTATTAGCAAATTTATTTTTAAATATATTTTGCACTCAGAATCACGCTATGATCTCGGCCATAATTGTCATATTTTGTAAAAAAAAAAAAAAAAAAAAAAAAAAAAAAAAAAAAACCGGACGTGGGGGAGGGGGGGGCGGGGCGGGAAGGATCCTTATTATATCCTTAGATCTATGTTCGAATCGGCTTCACAACACTCCTTCAAAGGGCCGCGGTCGCCGTTTCACTCCCTGTTTCTAAGCCTTGTGAAACACGCGTTCTATGCGTTCTCCTGTTTTGCATATTTTTTTTTGTCAGCAGTCTATGGAATTTTGACCACACTCGAACGCAGAACAAAAAGAGATTTTATTATTATTATTTTTTTTTTAGATTAGGTCTTTAGGGCGTGTGGAGGTTTTTCATTGAAGTTCTATAGGCTCTCCTGTTTTGCATAAGATGTTTTGAAATCTGTCGATGGAATTTCATCTGCTGTCGAACGCAAAAAACAAAACAAAAAAAAAGTCTTTAGGGAATGTAATTTCTTTCTTATTAAGGTGCTCTTTTAATTTGGTAAGCTCTTTGAGAAGTGCTCAGTGGAATACTATTCTTATTTGAACTAAAAATTTAAAATAAGAAAAAATCATATTAGACCTATGGATATTCAGTGACAATTTTTAACGATTTCTAATTGTTTCTTTTGTTTTGGAAAATATTATTTCAAAAAGTTCTGTTTATCTATATCTAGCTTTAAAAGCAAACAAAGAAACAAATAAATGAATAAATAGAAAATATAATAGATAAAACAAAATAAATTAATCAATCAATTCAATAAACGAAATAGATTAAATAAGATAAAGATAAATAAATCAGTAAAATATATATATAAACAAGTCAATGAATAAATTCATTCGTATTAGATATTTCGATAAATAAATAAATAAAATAGATTAAATTAGATAGATAAATAAATAAACAAATAAAATATATATATATATAAATAAGTCAATAAATAGATTCATTCGGATTAGATATTTCGGTATTTCATGAGTTTATTTTTAAGAGAATTTCTCCCAGTTTCTTTGTTTTGTACAAGTTGTTTTGGAAACGTAGAATGGAATTCCGTTCTAACTTTACATTCGAACGCTGAAATAAAAAAGGAAATCAGATTAGAGCTTAGGGTGTTTGTTGATTTTCCAGGGGAATAGCTACAAGTATTCTTGCTTTGGATATTACGCTTTTTTGTAAAGAAAAATCTCGACAGAATTTCATCCAAATTTGAACGCAAAAAATAATGAGAGAGACAGAAGCCGACATTATGGTCCTTCATATTAAACATTAGAATATTTTATAATTATAAAAGAATTCTTACAAGTTCTCTTGCAATATTTTTTCTAAAGCGGCATGTGGAATTTCATCCACACACAAACGAAAAAAAACGAAAAAAAAAACTATATTTTCTTTCCTATTTGATCTTAGAATGTACAATGATTTTTCAACGAGATTATGAAGATATCCTTTGCTGTGCATGAAATATTTTCAGAGCGAAAGAAAACTAAAAATTTCGTCCATGCTTGAACGTCAAAAAACTCAAAGGACATTTTGGTTCATATTAAAGGTTTGGTTGACTGTTAAGTATTTTTTTTATGAGATAGGGCGAATTATTTATTTATTTTTATATCATTTATTTGATTATCCAATTACTCTTCTTACTTATCTGTTTATCTATTCATTGCAATTTATTACACAGCATGATCAGACTACTAACAGGAAAGTGCTACAGAGAGGGAAAGAAAGAGAGAGAGAGAGAGAGAGAGAGAGAGAGAGAGAGAGAGAGAGAGAGAGAGAGAGAGAGAGAGAGAGAGAAAGAGAGAGAGAGAGAAGAGAGAATGTCGCGTGTCCGAGGGAAAGGAACAAACTGTCAACACGGAGGCCAGGGTGGAAGGTGTGTGTGTGTGTGTGTGTGTGTGTGTGTGTGTGTGTGTGTGTGTGTGTGTGTGTGTGTGTGTGTGTGTGTGTGTGTGTGTGTTCCCCATTAGTGTTACACTTGAAAGCCGAGAAATCTGCCTGCCGTCACCATTGCCTTGAGTTTTTGGATAGCCAGGGCAAATACAAATCACCATTAACCGCCGGGGATCGAACCCGAGGCTTTGCAGTTACGATCTGAGATCGAATCCCAACGCGCTGTTGTTTTGAAATCTTCAATTTATATCAGCTCCCATGACCTGAAAGAGCTGGGATGAGAGCTTAAACCCCAGCCCGACTCGGTTCAAAACAATGCGAAGAATGGCGGGTACGCGGGAAATATATCACCGTATTAAATTACATTTAACTTTTTTTATTTGTAAAATTTGGTGAGTTAGTAGCTTTTCACTTTACATTGAGGGGTTTCGTGTGACGTCACAGGTCACGTGTCCACTGTGGGGTCGGCCATATTGGACGTCTTGCGCGAGTTACAAACACAGGGATAGTTAAAGAGAGTTGGATGTTTATCAGAGAAATGAGGATCTTTTGTGTAGCTGTTGGATGCAATAATAGACAGGAGAGGTGTCCACACTTCTTATTTGATCGTTTCCCTGCTGAGACTGAGAGAAGGGAGAGATGGATCGTAGCTGTGAAGAGCCAACTCAGTACTCTAGACTGTAGTGCCCATTTCATATCAGTTTAGTATTTTATTTCTAAGGCGGCATGGTTTGTCAATAATAAACGTTATTTAACATTTATTCAAAATCATAAACTTCCGAAAATGGACTTACAATGTAAGTTATATTAGAGAGAATTTAGTTTACACACCCTATATTTTGGTGATAACTCTTAAGATATTCTGTGAAATGTCATGACATTTTGTGTACTTAATTTACTATTGTTCTATGTTTTTTCATTTGGAGGGATATTTATCAATATCAAATTAATTGCTCAGTTGTGTATGTGCCCGGAGATGATAGGATTGTACTAATACATGTATTTATCAAGTCTAAATAATCCAATATCTCACCTAACATTCAATTTAGGTGAAGTTAGTCTAGATTAGATTAGGTTACATTATGCTACATTTGGCCATGTTGCGTTATATTATATTAGATTACCATATTCGAGTACATTAGATTATATCTGCTAATCTTTAATTTTTTATGATGTACAAACTTTACTATGAGAAAGGTGGAAATGGAAAGCCACGGGTCTGGATCTTGATTCTTGAGTTTTATTCTTTACCGGTTTCGCTCTTAGCTTCTTCTTAGTTAAGAGCGAAACCGGTCAGGAATAAAACTCAAGAATCAGATTTAGACCTGTGGTTTTCCCTTTCCACCTTTCTCAATCTGTCACAATGTCTCAAAATTTCACCATTTTAACCAAAACTTTCAACTGCTAATACACAATAATGGTTGATGTGTGTGTGTGTGTGTGTGTGTGTGTTGGGGAGGGGGGGTTTGGGGTGCCGAGTTCCCAGCTAGAGTTCTTGCAGTCTGGCAAGATTGATGTAGTCCAGAAGTATAACACCCCAAGGTCCTAACAGTGATATTCTTAAAAAAATATATATTTCCTTATATAAATCCTTGGAAAGGAAAATTTTATATAAGGAAAGATTTTTTTTAAGAATACCACTGTAAGATTCTTACGGTGATATTCTTAAAAAAAAAAAAGTATTTCCGTATATAAGGAAATATTTTTTTAAGAAAATCACCGTAAAATTCTTACGGTGGTATTCTAAAAAAAAGTATTTCCTTATATAAATCCTTCCCTTCCAAGGATTTATATAAGATTCATATAAGGAAATATATATCTTTTAAGAATACCACCGTGAGGTCTTTCAGATAAATTGTGTACATGGTGAGGTCAGGCGTAATTCCCTGCGACGACCTGTTTCGCCTGTTTATTCTTTTATTCATTATTCTGTCTGTCGCCAGGCCATCACTCTGTATCACCCTTTTGGTAATGACAAGGTTAATGATAACACAACATGGTAAAGTGTCCTGAATATTATATTGGTGAGACCAGTTCCATCTTGACAGTCCTCCCGATCCTATTTTTCTATCAATTGGTCAATACTTCCTTAGGCTTTACCCCTGAAGCTCCAATTTTGCACCCATACGCCTCTAGTTTTTTTTTATGTTTTTTTTTTCTTAACTAAAGCCACTACTTCATCCGGGATGGCTTGTGTGCAGAACAAGATGCCTACGTGAACCATTTCCCATGCCTCGTCAGTGAATGCCTGGGCAGTTTGCCAGTTCGCATAAATGAGTGAGATTTTTACCACAAAATTCCCACAAGGAAATCTGGATTTCCACATTTTTTCCCCCCTTAAGAATAAGTTCATTGCAACATATAATTTGCTCACAAATCATCCCATGTGAGCAAATTTCTCAGACACGAATTTGTGGTAAATTCACACAAAATGGCATCGGTGTGCCTGGGTATGGTACTTTTTATACACCTAACGACCTGGTTTTACTAGCATCCCATTAACTCTAACTAGTCTCAGCCACGATGAGACACTTGTTAGTGTTATAGTAAGCTGTGGCCACTAAGTTTGGCTAAACATAAACAATGTAAACGCTAAAGCGATGACGGGAAAGCTATCCGTCCAATATGGCGGACTAACAAGTCGCGTGATAAAGACACGCGGGTGAACCCCTTAATACCCAGAGAAATATAGCATATTGTTATTATTTTTCGTTTTATAATTACGTATACTGTAATGGGATGGGTTGAAAATTAAATGTAATTTTGAAAACCTGCGAGTGATTGATATGATCGATTGTGATGCACGCGTGATCGATTAATAACAGTGACTTACCCTGCTGCCTTGATTGATATCAATAATAAAAAATACAGATAATTAAATAAAATAAAAAAGAAAGTCAATGAAAATACAAATTGCTCTATTTCCCTTAAGGCGTAGCTCCATAATGCTGAAGGTTAGAAAATAATCTAGTTTAATCTGTTTTCATTGCTGCGTATGGCGGCTGTAGGATTTATTATAGCTGACACCTGGGCGATTTTATTCAACTGAGAAAAATTTACTCCCAGATAAGATCTTTGCTGACCTTATACTTGTGGTCAGAAAGTTAAATTGGCACACACACATACACACACACACACACACACACACACACACACACACACACACACACACACACACGAACACCCACACCCACACACACACACACACACACACACACACACACGTACACACACACACACACACACACACACACACGCACACACACACACACTCACACACATACACGTACACACACACACGCACACACACAAACGAGTGTTTATGATATGTGATTTTCGTGAAATGAAACAGAAGCTTGGCGCCAGTCGTCATTGGCGCCAGTTAACATCTTTGGCAACAAGTATAAATCTGACGGCAGTTGTGATGCCACTTAAGATCACTGTCGCCAGTTAATATCATTGTCACCAGTTATCACACTGGCGCCAGTTAACATCATTGACGCCAGTTAACATCACTGTCACCAGTTATCACTCTGGCGTCAGCCGTCAATGACGCCAGTTAACATGACTGGCGCCAGTCGTCACCACCGGCGCCATACAGGTTACCCGCCATATTCAAATGAAGCTTATTGTGTCACAGATGCGTGTGCCTGTCCGTGTCATGTGTCATGTATGTATGTGTGTCGCATGTGACACGCAGCCTTGACTCAAGCCACACCGGAAGCTTGAAACAGGATTTAGTGGGAAGGTGGAGGGAGGGGGAAAGGAATAAGGAGAAGGATAAGAAGGAGGAGGAGGAGGAGGAGGAGGAAGAGGAGGAGGAGGGGAGAAGGAGAGAGGGATGGGGTAGGAGGAAGAGGATGGAAGGCGAAGGTGGACGACGAGGAGGAGGAGGGTGAGTAGGTGAAGGAGGAGGAGAAAGAGAGTGAGAAGGAGGAGGAAGTGGAGGAAGAGGGGATAGGAGAAGGAGGAGGAGAAAGAAAAGGAGAAAAAGAAGGAGGGGAGGAAGAAAAGGGGTAGGAGGAGGGAGAAGGAGGAGCAGGAAGAGGAGGAGGAGAAGAGGAGGATGAAGAGGAGACGTGTGAGGAAGGAGAAGGATGAGTAGGAAGAGGAAGATGAGGAGAGGAGGAGGAGTAGGGGTGAGAAGGAGAAGGGAGAGGGAGGAGGGGTAGGGAGAGGGAGGAGGACAGAGAAGGGAGGAGGAAGAGGAGGAGGAAGGAAAAGAGGGAGGGTTGGAGGAGAGGAAGGGAGTGAGAGAGAGGGAGAAGCTCAAGAAAAAGTTAGGAGGGTAGGGGGGGAGAAGGGAAGGGGAGGAGGGAGGGGAAGAGGGGGAGGAAAGAAGGGCCGTAAGACGGGAAAAGAAGGGAAGAGTGAGAGGGAGAGGGAACGGAGGGTGAGGAGGAAGAGGAGGAGGAGGAGGTGGGAGAGGAGAGGAAAGGGGGGAAGCGGGGAGGGGGGGCGATCTTTTGGCAAACGTAGCATTCAAACCAGTGACAATCTTAAACACACAAATATTTCGAAAACACCACAATAACAACAACAACAAAAGCGACAACAAGAAGAACAATAACAACAACTATAATTTGTATTATTTTTTCTTTTGCGACATTGGCAACTTCCCAAGCTTGACTTTTTTTTTTTTTTTCTTTTTTTTTTTTCCCAATGGCCTCCGTTCCCTGTGAGGAACTCAATAATCCTCTCAGTACATAAACCACTTTAACAAAATTCCTAGACATCTATTTAATCAAACAGGATTATTTAGAAAAGAATGAGCACAATTCTGAATTAAATAATGACTGAAAAATATATACATATATATATATACAAAAATTAAGACATTTATTTCTATACTCTAAACACAATTCTGAATTAAATAACGACTGAAAAAATATGTACAAAATTTAGGACATTTATTTCTATACCACACTGCCAGCGTCGTATAGTGAATTGTAGCAAATGCCACACAATTTTATTCACTTTATGTATATCAAACATACACCTTCGATTTTGTTTAAAAATTGGAACAATGACAAAAATCAAAGTAATTTTTAAGTTCTACAATAACATATTGTATAGATTATTGTATAAAAATACAGATTATTTAATTCAAATAAAAGGGAAGAGGGATCTGAACAATATCTTGATAAAATAAATAAATGTGTACGTTCGATCGTAATGGAACAATTATAAAAAAAAATTTGAATATTTCTTTTACTTATTTTTTTCGGGAAGGTGGCTCACTGTATAGATTACGTTATAGAAAGTTCCAGGTTATTTTATTCAGCTGAGGGAGTCCCAGTATATCGAGAATTTGTCCAGGAAAGGAATTTTCTTTATTCCTGTGACGTCATCTGGAGTGAAAAAGTTACCACAACGTCGACCTACCCCGTCAGATCAGTGCTAGATCCTACGAGAGAGAGAGAGAGAGAGAGAGAGAGAGAGGAGGACCACAATAAACATAAAGACTTGCAAACATCCGCCCTGCAAAAGGCACAGAGGAAGTATATTCAAAATCAATATCGTCTAACAATGAAAGTCAAATTAAGCCCCGCCCATGCTTTACAACTTATTCTCTGATTGGCCGAGCCGAGCATAGTCTGACCCCTGATTGGCAGTCAGCTGAGTGTGACTTTTGAATGGTTAGATCCACCCAGGCAGTTCAACCAATCAGAGATCGTTCTCAGAGGGGCTCGGTCAATCAGGGATTACGTTCTCAGAGGCTCAGCCAATCAGGAGCCGCCCTCCGCGTCACTCGGCCAATAAGAGGTCGAAACGTGAATGGCAGTGGGAAGGTTTCTTTCGACAGAAAGAAATTACCTGATAGTAACCATAATAAAGAGTATAATGACCTTTTAGTCTTTGGAGAGGCTGCAGGAGGAGTTGGTATTCTGCCTGGAGGGGAGGAGGAGAGGAAGCGAGGAGGAGAGGAGGAGAGAAGGTTAAGTGACAGAAATAGACCTTTTGTATGAAGACAATTGATTATTGCAATGGTTGCCTGTATGCAGGACACACACAAACATACACGCACACACACACACACACACACACACACACACACACACACACACACACACACACACACACACACACAAACAAACATACACACGTGACGTGAGAGCCGTGAGTCGCACGTGATATACACGTGATACACACGTGACACAGGAAAATGTAAGGCACATGTTAGACACATAAGGGACAAATAAGACACAAGAAACGGATGTGACACACATGTGAAACAAACGAAATTTAAGTGTGATAGACTAAACACATACCAGACACATGACACATAATGAGACACAAATGTGTCGTATTTGTGTCAGATTTCTCGGAGGGAATACAGCTGATATGGAACAATGGCATTCGGTGACTTGCATGTTCCCTGG
>NC_134798.1:43656361-43658861 GCF_046742065.1 Oratosquilla oratoria
TGAAGAAGGGGAAGAAGGAGAGAAAGGAGAGGGGGAGGGAGGAGGAGGATAAGTAGGAGGAAGAGGAGGAGGAAAGGGAGGAATAGGAGGGGGAGTAAGGAGGAGGAGGAGGGGAAGGATGAAGAAGGGGAAGAAGGAGAGAAGGGAGAAAGGGAGGGAGGAGGAGGAGAAGTAGGAGGAAGAGGAGGAGGAAAGAGAGGAATGGGAGGGAGAATAAGGAGGAGGAGGGGAAGATTGATGAAGAAGTGGAGGAAGGGAGAAGAGGAGGGAGGAGGAGGGAGGAGGAGGAGGAGCAGGAAGAAGGGGAAAATGAGGAATGGGAGGGGAGTAAGGAGGAGGAGGGGAAGAAGGAGGAGGATGCGGAGGAGGAAAAGTAGGAGGAAAAGGAATAACTGAGGGAGAAAGGAAGGAGGAAGAAGGTGAGGAGGAGAAGGAGGAGATAGAGAAGTAGGAGGAAGAAAAAGAATAGGAGGAGTAGGGGGTGGAGGGGAGGAGGAGGAGGAGGAGAAGGAGGATGAAAAAGGAAAGGGAGGTGGAAGAGGAGGAGGAAGAGAAGGAAGAAAGAAGAGGAGGAAGGAGAGAAGAGAGAACGGAGGGAGTGTAGAAAGGGGAGGAGGAAGGGTAGAAGGAAAAGGAAGAACTGAGGGAGGAAGGAAGGAGGAGGAACAGGAAAGGAAAAAGGAAGAGATGGAGAGGTAAGAGGAAGAGGAGGAGAAAGAGATGGAGAAGAAGGGGGAGATGGAGAAGTAGAAGGAAAATGAGGAGGAGGAGGAGGAGGAGAAAGAAAAGTAGGAGGAAGAGGAGATGGAGAAGTAGGAGGAAGAGGAGGAGGAAGAGGAGGAGTAATAGGAGATGGAGAAGTAGGAGGAAGAGGAGGAGGAGGAGGAGGAGAAGGAGGAAGAGGAGGAGATGGAGAAGTAGGGGGAGATGGAGAAGTAGAAGGAAAATGAGGAGGAGGAGGAGGAGATGGATTAGTAGGAGGAAGAGGAGATGGAGAAGTAGGAGGAAGAAGAGGAGGAAGAGGAGGAGTAATAGGAGATGGAGAAGTAGGAGGAAGAGGAGGAGGAGGAGGAGAAGGAGGAAGAGGAGGAGATGGAGAAGTAGGAGGAAGAGGAGATGGAGAAGTAGGAGGAAGAGGAGGAGGAGGAGGAGGAGGAGGAGAAACTCTGAAGCTTTCAGAAGAGATGAAAAGCGAGCCGGGGGGGGGGGCGTGAGCAGCCGCTGGAGGGTCCGGGAGAGGAGTGGAGGAGGAGGAAGAGGAGGAGAAGGAGGAGGAAGAGGAGGAAAAGGAGGTGCAGTAGTAGAAAGAGGAGGAGGAGGAGGAGGAGACGGAGGAGGAGGAGAAGGAGGAGGGGAGGAAGATGGAAGATGATGATAAGGAGGGGAAGATGATAAGGAGGAGGAGGGAGAGGAAGATGATGATGAAGAGGAGGGGACAAGGAGGAGGAGGAGGAGGAGGAGGAGGAAATGGGGAAAAGAATGAAAAGGAGGAGGAGGAGGGAGAAGATGGGGGCGACGACGAGGAGGAGGAGGGAGAAGAAGATGGGTGAAAAGAATGAAAAGGAGGAGGAGGAGGAGGAGGAGTGTTACAATGGAGGGACGATGTGAGGCAGCTGATTACCTTGTCATGTGGTCTGGCCGAGGGCGATGGAGGATGGCGGATGGAGTTGAGGTCCTCCACACGAGGTGGAGGAGTGTGACGTCATCATTCCAACGTTTGGAGTGGAAGAGGTCGGAAATGGAAGATTTGTGTGGGAGTTCCCTGAGTCAGGGACGTGGAGTCCCCGAGTAGTGCCGCCGCCACGGGATGGAGAGGAAGAATCGCCTTTGGCAATCCATAACCCAGGATGGGACGGGCACTTGCATGGGTTGTCCAAACACTCAGCGCAAAGATGATATGCACTGTATATACATATGTATATATGTATATATATATATATATATATGTCTTTATGTATATATATATATATATATATATATATATATGTGTGTGTGTGTGTGTGTGTGTGTGTGTGTGTGTGTGTGTGTGTGTGTGTGTGTGTGTGTGTGTACAACACTGAATGGGTCCCAGTGAACAGATTTACATTTATCAACCACAATTCTGTCACTTGTTACATGCTAGCGGAGGTTCGAGTCCTTAGCTGTACCACGTATCAATTTCTGCTTGTAAGCCTCCTCGAGTTTCTCGATGTTGATGGCTTAGAATTACAGTGAATTGTGGTTTATATATATATATATATATATATATATATATATATATGCAATAAAAACACTAGGAACGTGTGTTTTATAAATGCAAGGTAACCACTTTAGAAAATAAACAAACGGAGCAGAGCGCTTTCGTATATTACATCTTCAGTGTAAATTACACTGAAGATGTAATATACGAAAGCGCTCTGCTCCGTTTGTTTATTTTCTAAAGTGGTTACCTTGCATATATATACATATATATATATATATATATATGTATATATATAGACATATATATGTATATATATAT
>NC_134798.1:43666361-43673861 GCF_046742065.1 Oratosquilla oratoria
ATAACAGTAATATTATTAATGATAATAACATTAATAACAATAATGATGACAATAATAGTAGTAATACATATATATCAATGTTTTTCCCCCCTTACAAGGGAGGTAGCCAAAAATTCACTTCCACCCATTCCATCCCCACATACTCCACTCACTTCCACCCTCTTATCTTGGCTCCTCCTGGATGACGGGTCATCATCTCGCCCATTGCCCTGGGTCAGAAGCAGTGCAGCAAGACACAGTACTTTCACAGCAAGGCCGCTTCATTTAAGCGGCGACCCCCCCTGTCCGTCCCCTCATGCAGAAAAAGAGAAGACGGGGAGAAATCCCTTCGGGCTGCGTCAAAATAATAATATAATAATATAATAATAATAATAATAATAATAATAATAATAATAATAATAATAATAATAATAATAATAATAATAATAATAATAATAATAATAATAATAATAATAATAATAATAATAATAATAATTAATAATAGCAATAATAATAATAATAATAATAATAATAATAATAATAATAATAATAATAATAATAATAATAATAATAATAATAATAATAATAATAACAATCATAATGATAATAATAATAATAATAATAATAATAATAATGAAATAATAATAATAACAATAATTAATAATAATGATAAATAATAATAATAATAACAATAAATAATGATAATGATAATGATAATAATAATAGTAATAATGATATTAATAACAATAATAATAATTATAATAATAATAACAACACACAATAACAACAAATAACGATAAAAACTTCAACAACGACAATGAAAGTAACAACGAAAACAACTTGAGAACAACAACTAGCGAAATAAAGTCTTCACCTGAGAGAGTGCTGAGAGAAGCCCGGGACGCGTAAAAACTCGTCGTCGTCGTCGCCGCCGTCGTCGTCGTCGTCGTCGTCTCTCATCTCTTGCTCCGTCTATTGATTATTTCCTCTATATTCCTCCGGATCAATACAGAGGAGGATCGCGCGTCGAGCCTTGACTCTTGGCTTAAAGGGATTGAATCCTACACGAAAGGTTTCGAAACCCTTTTCCAACCCCATTTACACGCCAAACGAAATCCTTTAGGAGGTTTATAAATACAAAGGCGCTTTGTCAGGTTAATTGAATCCTACTCGAAAGGTTTCGAAACCCTTTCCCAACCCCATTTACACGCCAAACGAAATCCTTTAGGAGGTTTATAAATACAAAGGCGCTGTGTCAGGTTAATTGAATCCTATTCGAAAGGTTTCGAAATCCCTATCCAACCCCAACTACATACCGAATATAATCACTTGAGGGGTTATAAGTACCAAGATGTCTCGTAAGGTTAATTAAATCGCCTGACGGCAGCCAAGACAAGGGAACACGTTGGGTTTCTTATTGCTAATAGGGCGACATGGGATGGTTTATTTTTATTCTATTTACACGTTTTATATATTCATCGAGTTTGTGGTTTTATAAGATTTTCATGGTTTATATATTTTATATATTTCGTATATTTCATATATTTTGCATATTCTCTATATAGTACCTATTTTCTATATACTGTACGCATTTCATATATGTGTATATATATATATATATATGTATATATATGTATATGTATGTATATATATACATATATATATATATAATATATATATATATATATATATATATATATATATATACATCATGTTAACCACGTATTTGTTTAACAGTGTAAAATATTTGTAACAGTATACAACAGTTCAAAATAAACTATTCAGAGGCAAAAATCATATATCCACAGTAAAAGAATTGATGCCAATAACTTTTGTAGCCGACTGTACACGCTCTTAAGAAACGTGCCGCTACCAGGATGTGTGAATTAACTTTTACTCACCCTGTAAATCTAACGCGCACACACATATAAGCACTGAGCACCCATCCGGGAGAGTGATAGCTGTCGATCACGAGTCTAACATATGATCCAAAACCAAGGTGAACCACACGCACATGCACACACAGAGTACACACACACACACACACACACACACACACACACACACACACACACACACACACACACACACACACACACATATATATATATATATATATATACATATATATATATATATACATACACATATATATATATATATATATATATATATATATATATATATATATATGCATATATGTATTGAGACATTCTGACAGGTTGACGGAAATGGAGTAGGAAACACAGGAGTTTATTCCTGAGTTGTTCGCAGGTGTGCTTTTTTCAAAAAGTACACCTGCGAAACTAGTCAGGAATAAACTCGGACTAAGACTCCTGTGTTTCCTACTCCACTTACATATATATATATATATATATATATATATATACATATATATATATATAATCTACTATAATAAAGTAGTAGCTTCTGTCTGTTTGTTCACGAACTCTTCCTAGGGTTTGGGAGATAGACCCTCATTTCCATATATATTCTGATACCATATCACTCCAGGTACTTGGATAACTATATTTCATTTCCAAAAAATTATTATTTTGGCTAGGGTTAAGGGTTAAAGGGGTATGGTGGGGTAACACGCCACTACTGTAGTGTTCCCTTAAGATGATTGGTATTTTGCGACAAAAATTACTATGATTAAACAAACCATTGTGTGTGTTCATAAATGTTATTTATATTTGTGAAATCAATGTTACCACAAACTATGATAGCCTTTGTAAGGAGAAAGCATGTAAATGTAAAATGATTGTATAATTTTACAAAAAAAAATGTAAATATTGGCTATTTTCATTTTACTTTTTTGGAGGCGGTAAGATATTCGAGTTCAAAGATAATGAAAAGGTTATATTCTAATCTTACGGCCGAATATATTTTACTTCCAAATGGTGTCTCCCTCCTCAATTTTATTTTCTTTCTTAATTTCTTAACATTTTATTTGTGCTACCTTTTCCATTGAGTGATATTGATATGTGTAACTTTTCTCCACAAATTTCTATCAAAATTAAAATGATCATCATTTGCCCGCAGCAACGCGCGGGTAATTTGGCTAGTATATATATATATATATATATATATATATATATATATATATATATATATATATATATATATATATGTATGTAATTATATATATATATATATATATATATATATATATATATATATATATATATATATATATTAGCCAAATTACCCGCGCGCTGCTGCGGGCAAATGCTGGTTATTTTAATCATGATAAAATTTGTGGAGAAAAGTTACACCTATCAATATAACTCAATGGAAAATATAACGCATGGAAAATGTGAAAACAGTATTTTTTTAATGTATCAATTCAAAATAACATTATATATATTTTTTTAAGGCTATCGACCCATAAGGGGGTCAGTAAGCCTGGTGTGAAGTTGTTCAGTCTCTAAGTTTTTTCGTTTTCTTCGTGATGAACGCGAAAGACTATCGACCCATAAGGGGATCATTAAGCCTGGTGTGAAGATGTTCAGTCACTACGCTTTTTCGTTTTCTTCTATGAACTCGAGTATGTTACCGAAAAATAAAAATAAAAATAACCAATATTCAAACATTTGGTAAAATTATACAATCATTTTACATTTACATGCTTTCTCCTTACATAGGCTATCATAGTTTGTGGCAACATCAATTTCACAAATATAAATAATATTCATGAACACATACAATGGTTTGTTTAATCATAGTAATTTTTGTCACAAAATGCCAATCGTCTTAAGAGGACACTACAGTAGTGGCGTGTTACCCCACCATACCCCTTTAACCCTTAACCCTTGCCAAAATATTTTTTTTAAATGAAATATAGTTATCCAAGTACCTGGAGTGATAGGGTACCAGAATATATATGGTTATGGGGGTCTATCTCCCAAATCCTAGGAGGAGTTCGTGAACAAACAAACAGACAGACAGAAGCTACTACTTTATCATAGTATATATATATATATATATATATATATATATATATATATATATATATATATATATATATATATATATTAGAGAAACGGAATGTAGTCGCACATTGGTAAAATAAGACTTTCAAACCACTATCGTGGTACATAAACTACATTGTAAAGACTGGTGTGATGTGTATTCGGGCCAAACAGGAAATGACTTGGCTACAAGAATGAAAGAACTCTATGAAATATGCTCAAGATCTTTCCGCGGTGTTTCCTCATACTAGCAAAGAGGATCATCGCATGGACTGGGAAAATGCTGTGACCTTTTACAAATCCCATTGTAGTTTCCAGAGAAAAAATGACTGAATACGCCCTTATTAAACACAACTCAATTTTCAATATTTCTAAAGGTCAATGGTCCTCAGACTGCATCACCTAGATGGCGGTCAATAAATTAATTAAAAAACGACCGGACCAGACCTTACTGTTAACCTTTGACCTGACCTCATCAAGGTCATGTAACACAAGTCCCATCTTTCTCTGTCTCCTACTTGTACGCCTCATGGTTATATTCATTCTTGTTCACTACTTTTTGTATCTGCTGAAGAGGGTCATAGGTAGTGGTCGAAATATACGGAACTTTCGTATCTCTGATTTTATTCATCCAAGAGTGGGTTAAAAGTCATACACATATATGTAATGTATGTGATATATATATATATATATATATATATATATATATATATATATATATATATATATATATATATATATACTGTTTATAAACAGGTGGTGCCATGGTCACTCTTCTATTACATATTAATGGACTAATCCAACAGAGTTATGCATACATTTTCCCATTGGCAGTAACATACTCCGAAATAATCCTGAGTTCAGCAACAATCCCTTCTCTCGTGGCGAGCAGCGCGGCGCTCGTTGCGCAGATTCACCAGGAGCAGGAGGAGGAGGAGGACCCAGGGAGCTCTTGTACGGGGCCCTGGTGTGCCAGTGGTGTGGTGGTTTGTTTTGTTTTGTTTTATTTTATCATACTTCTAATTATTTATTTTTCTATTTCTCTCTCTCCCTTCCTCCCTCCCTCTTTCTCTTTCTTTCTCTTTCCCTCCCTCCCCCCTCTCTCTCTATATGTACAGTATGTATATATATATATATATATATATATATATATATATATATATATATGTATATATATATGTATATATATAATTACATATATATATATATATATATATATGTAGATATATACTCGTGTGTTTACATACATATATAAATTTGTTGGACCTATATAACTAAACCCTTGTTACTAAGGTATTTCCTAACAATAAATAGAATCCCCAGGCAGCACAGTAATAAACGAATAAATAAATAAATAAATAAATAAATAAATAAATAAATAAAATTAATAGAAAACATGGCCCCCGATAGACAAGGTATTTTAAGTTCTTCCGTTCTTTAAGCCTTCGGAACTCAAGTTCTTAAGTTCTTTACTTGTTTAAGTTCTTGAGTGTGTAAAGCTTAAGTTTCTTAAGTTTTAAACACGTAATCTCTTTTAGAACGATGGGGCTTTATGGTACGTTTAGTTAATTTATTCTGGCTAAGGACTGACGATTTTACTAAGTGTAGCTCTTCTTTTACAATAGATAATTAAGTCAATAAATAAATAGATAGATAAATAGATAAATTATAAATTATTAAATAACTAGATATATGATAGATAACAGATAATGAAATTAATAAGAATACATAAATAAATACATGTATAAACAAACAAATGAATAAATAAATAAACTGAATAAACAAACAAATAAAGACATAAATGAATTAATAAACAAAAACAGATAAACATATGGATAAATAGATAAAATAGATAAATAAACAAATGAATGAAAATTATAGATTTCATGGTTTTGAATTTTGGCTTGTGGCAAAATGCCTACCAAACATCACACAAAAATGAACGACACTTCCTGAGAAAAAGAAAGAAAAAGAAAAGAAAATATAAATTGCCAGACTGTAGATTTCAAAGATAAGACAGGAAGACAGAAAAATCTAAGTAGAACATCAGGAAGACATTCTACTTTATAATGGCAATGAGTAAGAAAGGAAAAAATTAAAAATAAATAAATGAATATATAAAAAATGAATCGGTAAATAAAAAAGGTTAATGAATAGATAGCATAGATGTTAGATATACTTAAATATCTAAAGGAGCGCTCGATAGCTAGTTAGCTAGAGCTTTCTCGCTAGTTAGCTAGAGCTTGTTCATCTAGTTAGCTAGAGCTAGCGAGCTAGTTAGCTAGAGCTCGCTCGATAGTTAGCTAGGGCTCATTCGCTAGTTAGCTAGGGTTCGCTCGCTAGCTAGAACTTGCTCGCTAGCAAGCTAAATATCGCTCGCTAGCTAGCTAGAGCTCACTCGCTAGCTAGCTAGAGCTCGCTCGCTAATTAGCTAAAACATGCTCACTAGCTAGAGCTCGCTCACTTGCTAGCTAGAGCTCGTTCGCTAGTGCGCTAGAACTAGCGAGCTAGTTATCTGGAGCTCGTTCGCTAGCTAGCTAAAGCTCGTTTGCGAGTTAGCTACAGCTCGCTTGCTAGTTAACTAGAGCTCGCTTGCTAGCTAGAGCTAGTTCGCTAGTTAGCTAGAGCTCGCTCGCTAGTTAACTAGAGCTCGCTTGCTAGCTAGAGCTCGTTCGCTAGTTAGCTAGAGCTCGCTCGCTAGTTAACTAGAGCTCGCTCGCTAGCTAGCTAGAGCTCGTTCACTAGTTAGCTATGGCTCGCTCAATAGCAAGCTAGAGCTCGCTCAATAGCTAGCTAAAGCTAGTTCGCTAGTTAGCTTCCGGCGAATGACAAGAGTCTCTTTGTGAAGATGAAAACAAAGAGAATGACGTAGGTGCTTACGTCATCACAAAAAAGAGCCCAAATGAAACATTCGCCCCAATGCAGTGCCACTGTGTCTAGGTACATTCCTAAGCTGCCGCCAGACGATTTTATTCACCTGTGGGGGCCGGACCCAGGCTTGAACGAGGGTCTCACTGATCGAGGCCCCATCTGAGACCGTGGGTTCGCTTCTCAAGGTAATAAAGTCATCTGTGTATAAAGAATACATATGTCGGGCGTCACTGGATTGAATGGGTTAACAGACAGACCTGAAAGCCTGAAAGGACCTGACAAAGGTGACTGGGGCGGCGGCGAGGGGGCTGCAGCCACCCGGCAGCCCCCCCCGACACCAGCCACCTTCTTCGAGATTACATTGCTTCGTGGTATTGTTCCTCAAGTCGAGGACAGACAAAAGCCCCCTCGGGTCCCCCCACCCCCCCATGGAAGAGGAGGAGGAGGAGGATGAGGAAGGGCTCTTCCGAAGTAGTCCAAGTGGAAGGATAACAAAAGTACTCCTGAGAAAGAAACTAAGAAAGAGAAGATAAAAGGAAACATGTCTACATTCATAAACATACACATACGAACACACACACACACATATACATACACACACACACACACACATACACACACACACACACACACACACACACACACACATATACATACACACACACACACACACACA
>NC_134798.1:43691361-43693861 GCF_046742065.1 Oratosquilla oratoria
GGGCAGGCGGGCCTTTGCGCTGAAAAGGAAGACCGGGGGAGGGGGGGGGAAGAGGGGGAAAGAGGGGGAGGAAAGGTGAGGGGAAGATAGGGGAAGGGAGAGGGGGGTGGGAGACGGAACTATAAGAAAGGAAGAGGGAGGAGGAGGGGAGGGGAAGGGATCGGAAAAGAAGGGAGAGGGGGAGAGGGGGAGGGGGAGGAAAGGTGAGGGGAAGAGAGGGAGAGGGAGAGAAGGGTGGGAGACGGAACTATATGAGAAGAAAGGGGAGGGGAAGGGAAGGGGGAGGGGAAGGGGAAGAAGAGGGGAGAGGGGGAGAGGAGGGGAGCGGGATAGAGGAAGAGGGGAAGAGGGGAAGAGGAAGGTAAAGGAGGAGAGGAGGGGAGAGGAGGAGAGGATGGGAGAGGGGAAGAGGAGGGGAGAGGGGAAGAGGAGGGGAGAGGGGAAGCGGAGGGGAGAGGGGGAGAGGAGGGGAGGGGGAGGGGAGGGGAGAGGAGGGGAGAGGGGAAGTGGAGGGGAGAGGGGGAGAGGACGGGAGAGGGGAGGGAGAGGAGGGGAAAGGGGGAGAAGAGGGGAGAGTGGTCTAGTTCTCATAGTGCCGTGAGGACCCGGAGAGAGGGGAGAGTATGAGTGGGGGAGGGAAGGGGATGGGGAGGGGAGGTGAGTTGAGGGGAAAGGAGGAAAGGGTATATGAGAAAGGGGAGGGCAGAGGGAGGGGAAGAGAGGGCACAAAGGGGAGGGAAAACTGAGGGGAAGGGAGGGGAGAGTTGGGAGAAAGGACGGGAGGAATACTGGGGGAAGAAGTTAGGAAAGAGGGGAGATAAAAGTGGGGAGGGGAACTGAGGGAATGGGGGAGAGTGAGGAGAGTATGAGCTGGGAGACAAGAGAGGGGGAGGGGAGGGGAGGGGAGGAGAGAGGAGGGAAGAGATAGTGATATAATGCCACGGGAGTAGAACGGAATAAGGAAGAGGAGAAAAACAGAGGGAAAAGGAAAAGAGGGGAGAGGAAGAGAAAGGAGAAAAAAAGAGGGGAGGAAGAGAGGGGAGATGAAGAGAAGGGAGAGGAAGAGAGGAAAAGAAGAGAGGGGAGGATAAGAGAGGGGGAAGAAGAGAGAGAAGAAGAAGAGAGGGGAATAGGAAAAATGGGAGAGGAAGAGAAGGGAAAGGAGGAAAATGCAGAGGAAGAGAGGTGAAAAGAAGAAAGGGGAGAGGAGTGAGGGGAGCGGAAGAAAGGGGAGAGGAGTGAGGGGAGCGGAAGAAAGGGGAGAGGAGTGAGGGGAGCGGAAGAGAGGGAAGAGGAAGAGAGCAGAGAAGAAGAGAGGGGAGGATAAGAGAGGGGAAAGGAAGAAAGGGGAGAGGAAGAGATGGGGAGTGGAAAAGAGGGATAGGAAGAAATGAGAGAGGAAGAGAGGGGAGAGGAAGAAATGAGAGAGGAGTGAGGGGAGCGGAAGAGAGGGAAGAGGAAGAGAGGAGAGAAGAAGAGAGGGGAGGATAAGAGAGGGGAAAGGAAGAAAGGGGAGAGGAAGAAATGGGAGAGGAAGAGAGGGGAGAGGAAGAAATAAGAGAGGAGGAGAAGAAAGAAGAAGAAAGGAGAGAAGAAGAGAGGGGAGAGGAAGAAATAGGAGAGGAAGAAAAGGGAGAGGAGGGGAGGAGAGAGTTAGAGAGGGGAGAGGAAGAAATGGGAGAGGAAGAAAAGAGAGAGGAGGGGAAGAGAGGGGAGAGAAGAGGGGGAAAAGGAGAGGGAGAGACGGAGGAGAGGAGAGAGGGGAAAGGAAGGGGAGAGGAAGAAAAAAGGGAGAGGAGGGGAGGAGAGAGGAGGGAGAGTGAAGGAGAGAGGAAGAGGGGAGAGGAAGAGAGGGGAGAGGAAGAGAGGGGAGAGGAAGAAATAGGAGAGGAAGAGAGGTAGGATAAGAGAGGGAAAAGGAAGAAAGGGGAAAAGACAAGATGGGAGAGGAAGAGAGGAGCGAGGAAGAGAGGGGAGAGGATGATATGGGAAAGGAAAAGAGGGGAGGATAAGAGAGGGGAAAGGAAGAAAGGAGAGAGGAAGAAAAGGGAGAGGAAGAAATGGGAGGAGAAGAGAGGTGAGAGAAAGACATGGGAGAAGAAAAGACGGACAAGGAAGAGAAGGGAGAGGAAGACAAGGGAGAGGAAGAGATGGGAGAGGAAGAGAAGAGAGAGTAAGAGAGGGGAGAGGAAGAGATGGAAGAGGAAGAGATGGAAGAGGAAGAGAAGGGAGAAGAAGAGAGGGGAGAGGAAGAGTGGGAAAAGGAAGAGAAAGGAGAGGAAGAGAGGGGAGAGGAGGAGAGGGGAGAGGGAAGTAAAAGGAGAAGAATAGTGAGAAAGTGAGATTCTGGAGAGTGTGAGTGTAACGGTCACTGGGGGCGACACGCCGGAAAGCTCTCACGGGGCAAAGTCCGGGGGGAGGGGGGAGAGGGGGAAGGGGGGGAAGGCCAAGGGAAGGCCAAGGGAAGAAAATGGAAGGCTTTGTGTGAAGGACGCCAGGC
>NC_134798.1:43703861-43731361 GCF_046742065.1 Oratosquilla oratoria
ACTGGAGAACCTACCAGGGGGGGGGGGGTTCCTCCCCCGCTCGGGTTTCCGGTGTCTCCGGAACTACTTCGAGGACGAATTCTGGGTCATCTGATCCTTCTCCTTCTCTTCCTCCTCCCCCTCCTCCTCTTCCTTTTCTGTCTCCTACTCCTCCTATTTTTCTCCCCCTCCTTCACTTCCATTCTCTATTCCTCAGACTCCTCCTCCTCCTTCTTTTCTTAAAATTCTATAGCTCCTCTTCATGTACCAACCTTTTCCCCTCTTTTTCCTTTTTTTTTCTTTTATCAAATAGATACATGTATATATATATATATATATATATATATATATGTATATATATATTCTTGTATATATATATATATATATATATATATATATATGTGTGTGTGTGTGTGTGTGTGTGTGTGTGTGTGTGTGTGTGTGTGTGTGTGTGTGTGTGATTCACCATGATCTTGGACTACGTGTTGGAATCGTGATCGACAGCTATTTCCCTCCCGGAAGAGAACTCGGAGCTCATATATGACCGATCTATGCGTAATGTTGTACCCTGACGCGTACACACACACCCAACTCCCCGCCCACGAGAGTTGGAGTAACGACTCGCAGCGCAGCGATACTGAAATTATTTCATCCCTGGGCGGGATTCGAACCCGGACCGCCGTAGTGGCGGCCGGGAACTCTACCAACTGCGCCATCGAGTCGTGTATACATGTGTGTGTGTGTGTGTGTGTGTGTGTGTGTGTGTGTGTGTGTGTGTGTGTGTGTGTGTGTGTGTGTGTGTGTGTGTGTGTGTGTGTGTGTGTGTGTGTGTGTGTGTGTGCAGAGACTTGCAAATTTCCTTTCCGGGCGAGACCGCGAGGACAAGGAGCGACACGGGTTCGTCCTCGTCTTCGTCCTCGTCAGCGGCGGCGGGAAAGGGCGTCACTCGAGACGGGAATTGGATCTCCTTCCTTGCAAATGTACTTCGGCAACGAGGCGAAAATGAGCGAGGAGGAGGAGGAGGAGGAGATGTAGGAGGACGAGGAGGAGGAGGAGGAGGAGGAGGAGGAGGAGGAGGAGGACAAGGTGGAGGAATTGAAGGAAGATAAGGAGGCGGAGGAGGATAAGAGGGAAGAGAAAGAAGAGGAGAAGGAAATAGAAGGGGAGAGGATATAAGAGGAAGGAGGAGGAGATGGAGGAAGATGAAGAGGCGTAGGAGGAAGAGGAGGAGGAGAAAGATGAGGTGGCGAAGAAGGATGACCGGGAAGAGGCAGAAGAGAAGAAAATAAAAGGGGAGAAGGTAGAGGAGAGTGGAGGAGGAGGTGGAAAAACGAGGAGGAGGAGGAGGAGGAAGAGAAGGTGAAGGAGTGAAGACATATGAAGAGGCGGAGGAGAATGAGAGGGAAAAGGAAGAAGAGGAGAAGGAAATAAAGTGGGAGAAAGTAGAGGAGGGAGGAGGAGGAGGAGGAAGAGAAGGTGGAGAAGATGATGAGGAGGAGGGGGGAGAGGAAGAGAAGGTGAAGAAGGTGGAAGAATATAAAGAGGCGGAGGAGGATGAGCAGGAAGAGGAAGAAGAGGAGAAGTAAATAAAGGGGGAGAAGGTCGAGGAGGGAGGAGGAGGAGGAGGAAGAACAGGAGGTGGAGGAAGATGAGGAGGAGGAAGAAGAGGAGGAGAATAATGAGGCGGATGAAGATGAACCGGAAGGGGAAGAAGTGAAGGAAATATAAGGGGAGAAGGTAGAGGAGGGAGGAGGAGGAGGAGGAGGTGGATGATGATGATGAGGAGGAGGAGGAGGAAGAAAAGGTGAAGAAGGTAGAGGAAGATGAGTAGGAGGAGAAGGAGGAAGAGAAGGTGAAAGATGTGGAGGAGGAGGAGGCGGAGGAGGATGAGCGGGAAGAGGGAGAAGAAGAGAAGGAAATAAAGGGGGAGTAGGTATAGGAGGGTGGAAGAGGAGGTGGAGGAAGATGAGGAGGCGATGGAGGAGGAGAAGGTGTGGAGGTTGGACGAAGATGAAGAGGCGGAGAAGGAAGAGCGGGAAGAGGAAGAAGAGGAGAAATAAATAAAAGGGGAGAAGGTAAAGGAGGAGGAGGAGAAAGCTGAGGAGGAGGAAGAGAAGGTGTGGGAGGTGGAGGAAGATGAAGAGGCGGAGGAGGAAGAGCGGGAAGAGTAAGAACAGAGGTTAATAAAGGGGGAGAAGGTAGAGGAGGGGGCAGGAGAAGGAGGAGGAGGAGGAGGAGAGGAGGCTGAGGAAGAGGCGGAGAAAGCAAATGAAGATAAGGATGTTGAGGAAGAAGAGGAAGAGAAGGAGGAGGAAGAGGAGGAGGAATGGTGGAGGAGTTGGAAGATGAGCGGAGAGGAGGAAGAAGAGGAGGAGGAATTAAAGGGAGGAGGATGTAGAGGGAGGATGATAATAAAGCCCCCCTCCTTTTTTTTTGGGTCGAAATCCTAATGAGTGAGACTTCATTCCGGCTTTTTTCCGAGAAACGTTATCACGATTCCGGGAACGATTAACCACTTCGGAACCCACACCCCCCCTCACTCCTCGAACTCGGAAGTCATCCTCGAAGTTCTTCTTCTTCTTCGACTCGGGTCCAATGACTCCACTTCTCTCACTGGTGATGAGAAACCTACGACGCCAGGAGGCGCTGAGTAGCTGCGGCCGAAGCCGTCACCTTTGTCTTATCATGCTCTTTGGGTTGGGCAAGTAATAAACGGTCATTGCTGGAATTCGGAGAGGAGTTCGGGATTCGAACCCACAATTGAGCCAATTCGAGACCAGTACGCTTTCGATGACGCCACTAGTGCTGAGGCTCCCTGTGTAGATGCTTTTGTACCAGACGCCAGGTGATTTTATTCGGTTGTTGGTTTGTCCCCCATCCTGAACTAGTTCTTGGTTCGACAGGACCCCTAATTAAAACTTTATGTTTCGATCCCTCGGCTGAAGAAATACCTTTGGTGAGCGGGTCCTCAAGGTCTGCCGAAGAAGGCCGAAGAAGAAGAAGGCCGTAGAAGAAGAAGGCCGAAGAAGAAGAAGAAGAAGAAGAAGAAGAAGAAGAAGAAGAAGAAGAAGAAGAAGAAGAAGAAGAAGAAGAAGAAGAAGAAGAAGAAAGCCGAAGAAGAAAAAGAAGATGAAGAAGAAGGTCAAAGAAGAAGAAGAATGAGAAGAAGAATAAGAAGAAAAAGAAGAAAAAGGAGAAGAAAAATTTTTCTTTAAAAAAAAAGTTCTCAAAAAATGAAGACCTTTTGGTCGATGAAAAGGTCTGATGAAATTTTTCTTTTTCTTTATTCATAATGGATAATTGAATCGGTTTTTCGTCTCACCTGGTCTTCCTCCACCTCCTCCTCCTCTTCCTCCTCCTCCTTCTCCTCCTCAGGTTTCTTAATGAGCTCTGTCTAGTGAGACAAATACTTTTTACGTTTCTGAATAACCCGGAGGCACGAGGAGGCGGAGAAGGAGGAAGTGGAGGAGGAGGAGGAGGAGGAAGGAAAGGAGAAAGAAGAGGAGAAAAAAGAAGAAAAGAGGAACAGGCAAAGAGGAGGAAAAGGAAGAGGAGGAAAAAGAGGAGGAAGAGGAGAAAGAGGAGTAGGAGTAGGAAGAGGAAGAGGAGGAGCAAATAAAAGAGAAAGAGGGAGAGGAGAAAGAGGAAGAAAAGAGAGGTAGAAGCAGGTGAAAGCGGAGGAAAAGAAAGAAGAGGCGGAGGAGTTGGAGTGAGAGGAGGAGGAAGACGAGAAAGAGGAGGAGAAAGAGGAAGAACAGAGCAGGAGAAGGAGGTGAAAGAGGAGGAAAAGGAAAAGGAGGAGGAGGAGGGGGGAAGACGAGAAAGAGGAGGAGAAAGAGGAAGGAAAGAGGAACAGGAGGAGGAAGAAGAGAAAGAAGAGGAAAATAAAGAGGAAGGAAAAAAGAGGAAGAAAACGAAGAGAAGGAGAAGAGAAAGAAGAAGAGAGAAGAAAGAGAAGGAGAAGATAATTAGGAGTAGGAAATTAAAAAGTAGGAAAAGAAGGAAAAGGAAAAGGAGGAAGAGGAACAGGAGGAAGAGAATGAGGAAGAAAAGAAAGATGAGGAGGAGAAAGAGAAGGAACAGGAGGTGGTGAAAGAGGAAGAGGAGAAAATGAGGAAGAAAAGGAAAAAAGAGGAAGAGGAGGAAAAGGAGGAAGAGGAGGAGGAGGAGGGCTGTATGGTGTACTGTATGTCAGATCATGACATGGGGATTATGCTTAGCTCTCATGCGGAAGGGTAACACCTGTCGATCATGAGACCAGCACGTGATCTACGACAAGATGCGATGTTTCTATCCTTATGGAAAATGTCACATGAAAGGGAGGGAGTCTCCGTTCCTAAAAGAATGATACGTGCCTCTGGTCCGTAGGGGTGATCCTAATGTGAAATATCCCATCAGAGGGGTGAAGAACTCTGTACCAATTCTCATCGTTCAACCAATCAACCAATCATGTGCACCAAGAGGAGAATTCGGGTCGAGACTTGTCCCTCAAGTTAATTTGGACGGATTGAACTTTCAAAACGGGGTCAGATGGGGTCAGATGAGGTCAGACGAGGCCCCTCGATGAAAAAAAAAAAAAAAACGCCCACCGCTCTTTTCAAAAGATAACAATCGTATTCATAATCATTCGTTTGTGTTTATACACATAAGCATGCGTGCGATCAATAAGTTCTGACGTGATCTAAATGAACAGGAATTTGTTGACACGATGGCAAACGTGTATTCGTATTAAAGCGAGAGAGGTCATGTGTTGGACAAACAAACACATGTACACACAAACGCCCGTGCAATAGTTCAGGCTTGCATAATTATGCGCTTGTAAATGAACTCATAGACACATATGTACATACAGATACACACACATACGCATAGAAACACGCACACACACACACACACACACACACACACACACACACACACACACACACACACACACACACACACACACACACACACACACACACACACACACACACACACACACACACACACACACACACACACACACACACACACACACACACACACACACACACATATACACACACACACTCACCCGTAATCCTTCTGTCTATTATGGTTATGTTGCTTATTAGCTTTGCCTTTCCTTTTTATATATATATATTTTTTTCATTACATGAAGACCAGTCCGACATATACCTGGTACGCGTTTTATTCTTTTTTCTTTAATCTGTGTGGCCTTTCCTATTCAGTACTTGTCCACCTTCGATACATAAAGGACACATACAATCATTAGATATGGACCAAAAGGTCTCCTGTCGCATGCTCCGCCTTTGTAATCCTTTGTAAACCAAAGGCTTTTATCCCCCTTACAAGGGAAGTAGCCAAAGTCAAAGGCATAAATCCACTCCCACCTATTTCATCCCCACCCATTCCACTTCCATTTCCACCCCTCCCTCCCTCCCTCCTTCCCTCCCTCTTTTCTTGGCTCCTCAAAGATAAAAAAAAAACGTCAGTCTGATTTAATGAACTGACCACAAAAATAAAAGAATAGAAAATAAATGAATAAATGAATTAATAGTAAAATAAATAAATGAACAAATAAAGTTAGATCAATGAATAAATAAATGAAGAAATAAAGTTAAATAAATAAATAATTGAATAAATAAACACTTAAATAAATAGTTAAATAAATAGATAAATGAGCAAATAAATTGTTAAATAAATAAATAAAGGAACAGATCAATAAAATTATATAAATACATAAATAATGAAATTAATGAAAAGTTAAATAAATAAAAAGAACAAATGTATAAATAGATAAATAAATAAATAAATACATGAATAAATGAACAAATGAATAAACGAACAAGTAAGTCAATAGTTAAATAAATACTTAAATAAGTAGTTAAATAAACGATAAATAAATTAACAAATAAATGAAATTATATAGATAAATGAATAAATAGATTAGCAAAGATATAAATAGTTAAATAAATAGATAAATTAGCAAATCAATAAATACTTAAATAGATAAATAAACAAATGTATGAATATTTAAATAGAAAATTAACAAATAATTAAATGGTTAAATAAACAAAAGAATCTATAAGTAAATAAATAGTTAAGAAGAAAATAAATGAAAAATAATATAAAAAGTGAAATAGATAAAAATTAAATAGAAACTAAATAAATTAACATACAATTAAATAGAAATAAATAAATAAATGGGGAGTGTTAAGAAAGCAGTTATGGGAAGTTATCTAAGATACAAAAACCCCTCCTTTACTAGAACCCTCGCCGGGAAGAAGACGTCTTCTAGAAAAAATAAATAAATAAATAAATAAAAATCAAAAGTTACAGTCTGATACCCGAGAGTCGCCTACGGTCTCCGTGACGTCAGCAGTGACGTCAAAGTCACGAGGTCAGGCTTATGGCCAAGGTGAAATGAATCTTATGAACATAGGTCATAGAGACCATGAGAACACAAACGTGAAGAACAAGCTTGTGGAGAACATTCTAAACACCTTTGAGCTATTGCAACGTTTAGGGCAACCTGTCCAGGCAGGTTGCAAGGCTGCGTGAAGTAGGTTGCAAGGTCACGTACAACCTGGACGCTAAGCAAAGAAGGTCATTGAACAGAATGTACTGTTAATGAAGAACACCTGAGAATATTCTAGTATTGTAATTATTACCTAGTCATTTATTAGTTATTATAACAGCAAAAATAACAGCAACAACAGTAACAACAACAACAACAACAACTACAATCATTAGATACAATCATAACAGGTATAAAAAAATCCACAACAACAATAACAACAATACGACAACAACAACAACAATAACAATCAAAAGATGCAATCACGACAGGTATAAAAAAATCCATACCAACAATAACTACCACCACCACAACAACAACAACAAGGACAACAACAACAATAACAACAACTCAATCTGCATGAGATAATGCCCTCGGTTGAATAAAATTGTCTGGTGACATTAGCCTGAATATAATAACAAAATCACTCGCGGTATTTCTACCCATTCCAACCAACCAATCCTTTGCAAACTGAATTCCAATCAGTAGAATTAGCACAATCATGAAGATGACGTCACAGTTTAATGACGTCATCACTGAATGACGTTATAACCGAAATGACATCATCATTGAGATTCCATCACTAGATGACGTCACCGACTTTTGGAGCCATTTCGTCTTGCTGTCGTCACTCGTCGACGTAAATTGCAGAAAAGTCGTCTCCTGTCGGAACAAAGGGTTAAAAATGCGTCTCTCCGATCAAAATAGATTGTCGGAAATACGTCTGCTGAAATAAATTACTCCCAGGAGCTTTCCCCTATCCAAACAAATTGTAAAAAAAAAAAAAAAAAAAAAAAAAAAAAAAATCTTAGACCGCGCATTTTTTTTTCTCTCTCTCTCTCTTTTTCTCTCAAGTTAATTTCGACTTCTGCGGCATGGGCAGACTGCCCACATCGTGCCCAGGTTAGGAAACTCCTAGGATAATAGCTTTCCTACTCAAGACTACTCTATGTAAGCTGTGTTGCATGTTACTTGTTGCATGTTGCGTGTTGAGCGTTACGTGTTGCATGTTGAGTATTGCATATTGAGTGTGGCATGTTACGTATTGAATGTTGCGTGTTGTACATTGTGTGTTGCATGTCGAGTATTGCATATTGAGTGTGGCATGTTACGTATTGCATGTTGCGTGTTGTACATTGCGAGTTGCATGTTACTTGATGGATGTTTCGTTATTTCGTATTTCATGTTACTTATTGCATGTTGCGTGTTGCATGCTACATTATGTAATATGTTGTACGTTGAATGTTGCATGTTGAATGTTGCATGTTACTTGTTGCATGTGGCATGTTTCATGTTGCAGTTACGTGTTGCAGGTTGCATGATGCATGTTACTTGTTGCATGTTGCGTGAGTCATGTTTCATGTTGCAATTACGTGTTTCTGGTTGCGTGTTGTATGTTACATATTGCTAGGCAATTTCAAAGCCGAAAGGAATACCCCATCGCAGTGAAAAAGATTAATCTTTCTAGATTAACTTTTCTAGATTAACTTTTCAAGATTAATCTTTTCAGAGCCACTGACTCGTACACATGTTCAGACTGCCGCCAGGCGCTTTCATTCAGTTGAGGAAGAATTTTTTATTGTAAACACGTGTCCAACGCGTTAACCTTTAAGAAACATGTGTTGCATGGAACACCTCCCTCTCTCTCTCTCTCTCTCTCTCTCTCTCTCTGTCTCCCTCCCTCTCTCTCTCTCTCTCTCTCTCTCTCTCTCTCTATCTTTTTCTCTCTCTCTCCCTTCCCCCCTCTCTATCTCTCTCTCCCTCTGTCTATCTCTTTCTCTCTCTCCCCCACCTCTCTCTCTCTCTCCCACCTCTCTCTCTCTCCCCCACCTCTCTCTCTCTCCCTCCCTTCCCCCTCTCTCTCCCTCTGTCTTTTTCTCTCTCCCTCCCTTCACCCCCCCCTCTCTCTCTCTCTCTCTCTCTCTCTCTCTCTCTCTCTCTCTCTCTCTCTCTCTCTCTCTCCCTTTCTCTTTCCCCCCCTCTCTCTCTCCCTCTCTTTCTTTCCCTTTCTCTTTCCCGTGTCAGGTTAATCCCGAGTCAGGACGCCGATGAAGGAGGAGCACACATCCTGGTGCCGGTGTGGAACCGAAACGCGAATAACTTCGTGCTTGGTCGATATGCCAAGTGGTGTTCAACACCTTATCATGTGTTTGATGAGCAGAGGGGAAGCAAGAGATGATGAGTAAGGGGGAGGGAGGGTGGGAGGGAGGGAGAAAGGGAGGGAGGGGAACAAGCTAAAAAAAGGGATAATTAATGCTAATTAATTAATATTACTGTATTATTATTATTATTATCATCAATATTCTTATTACTATTATTATGATTATTATTATGATTATTATTATGATTATTATTATTATTATTATTATTATTATTATTATTATTATTATTATTATTATTATTATTATTATTATCATCATCATCATCATTACTATTAGGAAGCTCGTTGGCTGAACGTGTTACGGCGTCGTTGCTTGCGGCGAAGGTCGATGGGATGGCGGTTCGAATCTTGCCACCGGCGAAGTTTGAACCAAGGGCATAGTCCATTGAATTCCACGCTACAAAGTCCTCTGTGAGGGGCACCGTCCTAGCCTTCCGATAGGGGGAGTTTGTGACGTTAAACCATCGCATCATCATTACTACTACTACTACTACTACTACTACTACTACTACTACTACTACTACTACTACTACTACTACTACTACTACTACTACTACTACTACTACTACTACTACTACTACTACTATTATTTTATTATCATCATTATTATTGTTATTATTATGTTTATTTTTGAGCGATATCCAGCGCTTCTATGTGTGGAGTGAATACCACACCGAACAGGTGGATTCATAGATGTGGTCAAGGTGGTGGTGAGCCTACGACGCCAGGAGGCGCTGAGGAGTAGCTGCGGCCGAAGCCGTCACCTTTGCCCTATGATGTACCTTAAAGACGGCTGGTAATCGGAGAGGAGTACGGGACTCGAACCCGCAAATAAACGAGTGGTAGACCAGGACGCTTCCGATGACGCCACAGACGTGGTAAAGATAATTAAAGAGGACAGTTTGACTTTTTTTTTTTTTTTTTTTTTTTATAAACTTCGTAGACCCCCTTGGTGAGGAACTAACTTCACTTGTCGCAAGCTGATTTCTAAAAATATATAGATCAATAAATAGTCTCATGTCATGCATATCAGATAGTCGCGCTTGCAAACATCATGTAACCATTGCTTGCTACACACCAATTTCTGAACATTCTTTCACTTGATCATGCAACTGTACATGAAAATCTCTCCTTTAAGGCTATCAGCCTCCTGGGATTTGTCTTTGTATACAGTATATATATATATATATATATATATATATGTATATATGTATATATATATATATATTATATATATATGTATATATGTATATAATGTGTGTGTGTGTGTGTGTGTGTGTGTGTGTGTGTGTGTATTCACTTGGTCTTTGGATCACGTGTTGGACTCGTGATCGACAGCTATTTCCCTCCTGGAAGAGAGCTCAGAGCTCGTAGGTCCGATCTATGGGTAATGCTATGACCTTGCACACACACACACACCCAACTCCCCGCCCACGAGAGTTGGAGTAACACCCCTCAGCGCTGCGATACTGATATTATTTCAGCCCCGGGCGAGGGTCGAACCCGGACCTCCGTAGTGGCAGGCCAGAGCTCTAACCACAGCGCCACAGTGTGTGTGTGTATGTGTGTGTGTGTGTGTGTGTGTGTGCGTGTACATTCTTATTCACATTAATAATTCTTTCATACATAATCTGTCAGACTCATGCAAGAACTTCTGGAAAAATATTTCATGGAAAATCTTACGCTTTCATTTAAATCTGTAAGTCATTCCAGACCTAAAAAGATGAATAAACAGAATAAAATGGAATATATATTTATATACAATAAATAGAGTAGAATAAAAAAGATATAAACAAATAAAATGAAAAAATAAGATAAATAAAATAAAATAAAATATAATAGAAGTGGTAAATCGTGACAATGGTTTCGCCATGACGTTCTTCTTCAGTGATCGTTTCTGAAAACATGATCAGCCTTCTTCTTTAAGAAGAAGACGAAGAAGACGAAGACAATGACAAAGAAGAAGAGGAAGAAGAAGAAGAGGAAGAACAAAAGGAAGAAGAAGAAGAGGAAGAAGAAGAAGGAGAAGAACATGAAGAATAAGGAAAACAAGAGGAAAAGAAAAGGAAGAAAAAGAAAACGATGAGGAAGATGGAAGAGCAGGAGTAGGAGAAGAAGAAGAAGAAGGAGAAAGAAAAGAATGAGAATGAAAAGAAGAATAACAATCAAAATAAGGAGGAAAAAGAAAAAAGAAAGAAATGGAGAAGGAGAAGGGAAAGGAGGAGAAGAAGAAGAATAAGGCGAATATGAAAAAGAAGAAGACAAAGAGGAGGAGGAAGAAGAAGACGAAGAGGAGGAGGAGGAAGAAAAAGAAGGTGAAAGATGAAAAAAGAAGGAAAAGAAGAAGAAGACGGATAGGAGGAGGAGGAGGAGGAGGAGGAGGAGGAGGAGGAGGAAGAAGAAAAAGAGGAAGGTCATAATTTTTTGAGAATATAAAAATATTAATTATCTTTTTTCCAGGAACTTCTTTGTCGGTTCAGAGTTCATCTCTTTGGTCAACATTGGACCCTTCTCCTCCTCCTCCTCCTCCTCCTCTTCCTTTTCTTCCTCCTCCTCTTCTTCCTCCTTATCCTCTTCCTCCTCCTCCTCCCTCTCCCACTCCACCTCCTCCCTCTCCCCCTCCACCTCCTCCCTCTCCTTCTCCACCTCCTCCTCCTCCCCCTCTTCCTCTTCTTCCTCCTCCAAACTCCCCCTCTTCCTCCTCCTCCTACCCCTCCCCCTCCACCTCCTCCCTCTCCCCTCCACCTCTTCCTCCTCCTCACCCCTTCCTCTTCTTCCTCCTCCTCCTCTTCTTCCTCCTTATCCTCTTCCTTCTCCTCCTACTTCCCCTCTTCATCCTCCTCCCTCTCCCCTCCACCTCTTCCCTCCCCCTCCACCTCCTCCGCCCCTCTACTTCTTCTTCCTCCTCCTCCTCTTTTTCCTCCTTATCCTTTTCCTCCCCCTCCTACTCCTCCTCTTCCTCCTCCCTCTCCCCCTATACCTCCTCCTCCCTCTCTTCCTCTTCTTCCTCCTCCTCCTATTCTTCCTTCTTATCCTCTTCCTCCTCATCCTCCTCCCTTTCCCCCTTCACCTCCTTCTCCTCATCTTCCTTTTCCTCCTCCCTCTCTCCCTCTTCCTTCCCCTCCTCCTCTTCGGGTAATTATTTCAAGACTGTTGATTTTTTTTTTAGACACTCCCTTGCCATTGAACAAGAATATTGAACAAAAATATTGACGACGGTATTGTCAATAGTTCTAGTATTGAGAATCCTGTCTTCTCCAGAGTTTCTAGTATCGACTAAGTCGTTCTAGAATATTTAGTACCAGTCCGATATGGGTAGTAATAATAAAATCATATAAGTAGTGAATTATACAAATATATCATAAAGGGTACATATATGTATATATATGAATATATATATATATATATATATATATATATAGAGATAGATAGATATATGTATATATATATATATATCTAAATATATATATATTAGATATATATATATATATATATATGTATATATTTATGTATGTATATATATGTAGTATTATTACATAGTTATTATATTAATGATAATTACAATTATTATGTCATTATCATTACATTATTGTATTATACTGTACATACACATATGATTTATATATGTTATATGAATATAAATTAATTACATTTATGATATGGAGTAGCTAAACCCTTTAAATCCAATAGTAAGAAGAGGAGGAGGGAAAGGAGGAAGAGGAGGAGGAGGAGGAGGAAGAGGAGAAGGAGGAGGGGGGAGGAGAACAGAGAAATTAAAAGGGAAGAAGAGGAATGAGAAATGAAGGGAATGAGGAGGAAATGGAGAAGATACTCGAGAAGGTAATATGACAGACACTTGTATTATTTTTTTTCCTAATAAAGTTAATTTGTATTCCAAATATTATCCCTTCTCTGTGTTCTCATTTGTTTCCGTTTTCTTTTGCTATCGGACACTCTCTCTGATTGGTGGTCTTCAGAGAATGTGTTCTTAAAAAAAAAAAAAAATAAAAAAAAAAATAAAAAAAAAATCAACTCGATATGAAATAGTAAACGAAGAAATTTGAAAAAAAAAAATCGTTTCACTTGAAGCTTGTAATAAACACGAAGCGTTCATTGCGATGCAGGGCAGCCAACCGAATTATTACGAATTTCTTCGTCCTATCCAGGATTACCAACCCTTCCGGAACGACTGTCGTTGTTTGTAATAAGGCGTTTATTGCAAAACAGGGAAGCCAACAGAATCATTATGAATTTCCCCCTACCCAGGATTACCAACCCTTCCGCTATTACTCGCTGGGAGTAAAGATGCTTATTTGAGTATGAGAAATCAAGAATCCTTACTAAAGAAGGTGAGGAGCTTACACCAGGAGACGCTTTGTTGTAAAAAATATATAAAACCTTTGCCCTATGTGATAGGATAGTCAGGGACATTCATCGGAAGCCACTGGGAATCGAGCTCGGGCCTCCAGAGGTGTGAATTCAATGTTCAACGAATTAATACTACAATAAATTACTTAACATATTATATCATGGCTCGCGTTATCATATTGAATAGGATGCCCTAGTTCTAGGGGTTAGGGTCACCTCATCTCATCACCAGGCGATTTTATTCAGTCCGGGACGAAAGACGGTAATATGCAGATTTCAGCCTCAACGTTACATGCACTATGCGTCATTGTAGAAAATGGATCTTCATATGTTGTGATCGAAGTTTGTGTTCTTATGATCGATGACTAAACCCGTGATCGAAGCTTATGTTTTCATGAACCCGTGATCGATTTTTCTGCCCTCATGATCGATGATTGAACCCGTGATCGAAGATTCTGTTCTCATGATCGATGACTGAACCCGTGATAGAATTTTCTGTTCTCATGATCGATGCCTGAACCCGTGATCGATGTTTATGTTCTCATGATCAATGACTGAACCCGTGATCAAAGTTTCTGTTCTCATGATCGATGACTGAACCCGTGATCGAAGTTTACGTTCTCATGATCAATGACTGAACCCGTGATCGAAGTTTATGTTCTCATGAGCGATGACTGAACCCATGATCGAAGTTTTATGTTCTCACGATCGATGAGTGAACCTGTGATCAAAGTTTCTGTTCTCATGATCGATGACTGCATTCGTGGTCGATCAAAAGAAATCGCTGCAAAGCTCAAAGGCAAACTTGATTATTAATCTTACCTTCCTCCTCATCCACCTCCTCCCTCCTCCTCCACGTAATCTACCATGAAGCCCAAATCATCAATACTTGATTCAAAGCTGATTTTGGGAAAGCTTTTAGTCATGGATTTGTACACGGAAGGTAATTCCCGTGATAAAACGATAAGCAAATATTCTTATCTTTCTTATCTTGATTATACGCCGTAGCTGGGCCATATCAAACGACCTTTCTCTTGTGCTTAATAGATTACTTTCAAAGAGAGTGGACTCTCAAAGACTTTATGAACGCCATGGCATCTATTGATATATTTATATTTTTTTTTTCAAGAATGTTATCAATATTAATTTCAGTTTCCTAGAAGCTCGCTCGATCGGGTGCACACACACACACACAATATATATATATATATATATATATATATATATATATATATATATATATGCAATAAAACACTAGGAACGTGTGTTTTATAAATGCAAGGTGACCACTTAAGAAAATAAGCAAACGGAGCAGAGCGCTTTCGTATATTACATCTTCAGTGTATATTACCACTGAAATTTACACTGAAGATGTAATATGCGAATGCGCTCTGCTCCTTTTGTTTATTTTCTTAAGTGGTCACCTTGCATATATA
Organism: Oratosquilla oratoria; assembly: GCF_046742065.1. Taxonomy (NCBI): domain Eukaryota; kingdom Metazoa; phylum Arthropoda; class Malacostraca; order Stomatopoda; family Squillidae; genus Oratosquilla; species Oratosquilla oratoria. The sequence continues at coordinate 43,718,368 of NC_134798.1, forward strand.
TATATATATATATATATATATATATATATATATATGTAAATATAAATATATAAATAAATATATATGAGAGTGTATACAGTACACACACACACATATATATATATATATATATACATACATACATACATATATATATATATATATATATATATATATATATATATACGCGTATACATTTATATGGACCGATCAAACCCCGCATTAGAGACTAGTGACACCCCTATAGACCAGAGTCACGCAGTGATCTTCTATGATTGCAGACAAATCTCCACTCAGTGCAGAATGCTGATAACTTTTGTATTGTATGTTCCCTCCTCTTCGGTGGGATATTGTCCCTCCCAAGGACAGAAGCCCCGGGAACTGTTGGCGAAATTGATCTGCGAGAGACAATGGCATCCACGGTGTCGGAAAATGAGAAATGGGGGGAGGGAAGGGAGAAGAGAAGAAAGAAGAGGAGGAGGAGGATGAAGAAGAGGGGAAAGAGGAGGATGAAGAAGAGGAGGAAGAGGAGGATGAAGAAGAGGAGGAGGAAGAGGAGGAAAAGTAGGAAGAATAAGAAAAAGAAGAGGAGGAAAGAGAAGAGGAGGAAATAGAAGAGGAGGAAGATGGGGAGGAGGAAGAGAAGGAGGGGTGGGAGGAGAAGAGAAGGAGAAGGAGAAAGAGGAGGAGGAGGAGGAGGAGAAGGAGAAAGAGGAGGAGGAGGAGGAGAAGGAGAAAGAGGAGGAGGAGGAGGAGGAGGAGGAGGAGGAGGACCGGTGTTAAAGGGAGGTAGGAAAAATGAATAGAGAACGATAAAGAAAAGAAATATGAAGGTAAGACAAAAAGCGAATCCGGAATGAGAAAGAAAAGAAATGTGGAGAAACAGAGAAATAAAAAGAGAGGAGCCGGAGGGAGAGCAAAAAATAGAAGAGAAAAGAAAGGAGGAGAAGGAGAAGGAGGAAAGAAGAATGGGGAGGGTTTATAGGTATGAAGAGAAAGAAGAAGAGGAGAATGAAGAGGAGAGAGGAGAAGAGAGGAGATAGGAGTGTAGAGGAGAGGAAGGGAGAGGAGAGGAGGGGAGAGAGGAAGGAGGGGACAGGAGAGGAGGGAGAGGAGGGGAGAGAGGAGAGGAGAGGAGATGAGGGAGGAGGAAAGAAAATGAGAGAGGAGGGGAGGTGAGAAAGAAGAGAAGAGGAGGAGAGAGAAGAGGAGAGGAAGGGAATAGAGAAAAGATAAGACGAGAGGAGAGGAGAGGAGAAGAGAAGATAGGAGGGGAGAGAAGAGGAGAGAAAAGAAGAGAGGAGAGAGGAGGGGAGGAGGGAAGAGAAGAGGAGGGAAAAGGAATGGAGAGGAGAGGAGAGAAGAGGAGGGAAAAGGAGTGGAGAAGAGAAGAGAAGAGAAGAGAAGAGAGAGAAGGAGAAGAGATGAGACAAGAGAAAAGGGGAAGGAGGAGGAGAGGAAAAGATAGAAAAGAGAGATGAGAGGAGGGGAGAGGAGAAGAGAAGAAATGAGAGGAGAGGAGAGGAGATGAGAAGAGAGGAGAAGAGAGGAGAGGAGATGAGAAGAGATGAGAAGAGGGGAGAGGAGATAGAAGAGAGAAGAGAAGAGAGGAAGGAGACGAGAAGAGAGGAGAAGAGAGGAGAAGAGAAAAGATGGGACAGGAGAGGAGAAAATAGGAGAGGAGAAGAGAGAATGGGAGAGGAGAGGAGAGGAGAGGAGAAGAGAAGAGAGGAGAAAAGAGGAGGGGAGAAGAGAGGAGATAAGGCTGGAGTAGAGAAGAGAGAAGAGAGAAGAAGAGAGGGGAGGAGAAGAAAGGAGAGGAGAAGAGAGTAGGGGAGAGGAGAGGAGAAGAAAGGAGGGGAGAAGAAAGGAGAGGAGAAGAGAGGAGAGGAGAAGAAAAGAGAAGAGAGGAGAGGAGAAGAAAAGAGAAGAGAGGAGAGGAGAAGAGAGGAGAGGAGAAGGGGAGAAGGGAGACGGGCGAGAAAGCGAGAGAAAAGCGAAGGAACAAAAGGAGAAAATAAAAGAGAAAATAGAAGAGAAAGACAAAATTAAGTAAGAGTTAAAGATTTAAAGAAGATTAGAACGAAAAAGGAAATAAGACGAAAAAGAATAAGAAGAAACGAAAAAGAGTAAGAAGAAGAGGAGGAAAAAAGAGGAAGAGAGAGAAAGAGAGGAAGAATAAAAAGAAGAAGAAGAGGAGAGAAAGAAGAAGAAGAAGAAGAAGAAGAAGAAGTAGAGGAGGGAATTAAAGAAGAAGAAGAAGAAGAAAAAAGAAGAAGAAGAAGAAGAAGAGGCAAAGAAAGAAGAAGAAGAAGAAGAAGAGGAAGAGGCCAAGAAAGAAGAAGAAGAAGAAGAGGGAAAGAAAGAAGAAGAAGAAGAAGAAGAAGAAAAAGAAGAGAAAGAGAAAGAAGAAGAAGAAGAAAAAGAAAACGAAGGAGAAGACTATGGATAACAAGAAGAAAAATAAGAACAAAAGGAAAAGAAAAAGAACGAAGAAGACGTGGAAGAGAATGCCCAAGGAAGGGGACGAAGAACAAAAGGGAGGAAAAGAAGAAAAAGAGGAAAGAAGAAGACAACGACAACAACAAGAATGCAAGAGGGAAGGCGGAAATAAAGAATTAATGAAATAAGATAAAATAAAATAAAATAGAATAGAATAAATAAAAATAAATAAATGAATAAGTAAATAAGAAACAAAAATAAATGAATAACTAAATGAACAAATAGATAAATAAAAATATGATCAAATAAGATCAAATAGAATGAAAAATAAATAATAATAATAAATAAACAAACAAGAGAAGTAAATAGAAAATAAAGAAGCAAATTAGCAAATAAGTAATCTAATGAATAGATAAAAGAAGAAGATATTTTTAAAAATGTAAAAAAAAAAAAAAAAAAGACATAAATAATATGCCTAGAGGCAGTCACAGACGTCACCTTTGCCCTTTGTACTAGGAAATCCAGCCTGGTCAAGTGGCAGTCACCAGTAAAAAAAAAAAAAAAAAAAAAGGGAAGATGACAAGTAAATGCTCAGATCTTACGCCACGAGACGCTTATCTCCTCCACCTTTGCCCTGTGTGCTGGGGAAGGGGAGTCACCGGCCATTAGGCGTTGGAGATTTTATTCAGTTATGGGTGACGGTGGTTCAAAGGGGTGAACGAAAATGAGAAGGAGGAGGAGAATACAAAGTGAGGAAGGAGGGAAAAGAGGAATAAAGAGAGTAAAAGAGAAAAATGAAGAGAGAGAAGGAGGAGGTGGTTGGGGAGTAAGAGGAGGATGACCATAGAAAGGGGTGGTGGAAGGTGGAGGAGGAGGGTGATGGAGGAGGAAGAGGAGGAGGAGGAGGAGGAGGAGGAGGAGGAGGAAGAGGCGAAGAGGGAGGATTAGGATTAAGAGAAGTATTAGGAGGGGGAGGAGGATTAGGAGGAAGAGGATTAGGAAGGCAAGGAAGAGGAAGCGAAAGAGGAGGATGAAGAAGAGGAAGAAGAGAGAAGGAGGGGGAAGATGAGGGGGGAGGGGGAAGATGAGGGGGGAGAGGGATACATGGAGGAGGGGGAGGGAAGGAGGAAGGGGAGAGAGGTAGGAGGGTGGAGAAAGAGGAGGGGGAGAGAAGGAGGAAGGGGGGAGAAGGAGGAGGGGGAGAAGAAGGAGGGGAGAAAAGTAGGAGGGGAGAGAAGGAGGAGGGGGAGACAAAGAGGAGGGGGAGAGAAGAAGGAGGGAAAGAGAAGGAGGAGGGAGTGCAAGAGGAGGAGGAGGATAAGAATGAGGAGGAGAGGAAGAGAAGAGAAAGAGGAGGGGAGGCAAAGAGGAGGGGAAGAGAAGGAGGAGGGGGAGCGAGAGAAGGAGGTGGGGGAGCGAGAGGAGGATGAGGATGAATATGAGAAGGAGATGGAGGTGAGAAGGAGGAGGGTGAGAGAAGGAGGAGGGGAAGACAAAGAGAAGGGGAAGAGAAAGAGGAGAAGAGAAAGAGGAATGGAAGCAAAAGAAGAATGAAGAGGAGAAGATAAGGAGGAGGGGGAGGAAGAGGACGGTGAGGATGAGAAGGAGGAGGAGGAGAGAAGGAGTGGAAGAGAAGGGGTAGGAGGAGGGGGAGGAAGAGGTGGTGGAGGAGGAGGAGGAGGAGGACGAATGGGAGGAAGTGGAGGAGGAAGAAGTGGAGGAGGAAGAAGTGGAGGAGAAGGACCATTTCGGAAGACAGATGAAGCAAGGATGATAATGAGGAATTGAAAATAAAGGAGAAAGATATAAGACAGAAAACGAAAGAAAGAACAGAGGAGGAGGAAGAAGATATTGTGCTTGAAAAGGAGGAGGAGGAGGAGGAGGTGGAGGAGGAGGAGAAGGAAGAGGAGGAGGTGAAGGAGGAAGAGGAGGAAAAGGAGGAGGAGGAGTAGGAAGAGAAGCAGGAGGAGAAAAAAGAATAGGAGGAGGAGTGGAAGAATAAACAAAAGAAAAAGGAGGAGGAGAAAGAGGAGGAGGAGGAGGAGGAGGAGGAGGAGGTGGAGGAGGAGAAGGAGGCGGAGGAGGTGGAAAATCTGTGAAAAGAGAAATGGAATAGACAAACTGGAGAAAGAAAGTTGAGAAAAAGAAGAAGTATGGGATATTGAAAATAAAGACGAGAGAAAGGAGAAGGGGGAAGAGAAAGAGAAAATGGAAGAGAACGAAAAGGAGAAAACAAAGAGATGCTGGTGGTGGTGAAAATGGTGATGGTGGTGGTAATGGTGGTGGTGACGGTGATGAAGATGGTGATGGTAGTGGTGGTGGTGAAGATGGTGGTGGTGATGGTTCCGGTAGTGGTGATGGTGACGGTGGTGGTAATGGTGATGATGACGGTGGTGGTAATAGTGATGGTGATGGTGGTAATAGTGATGGTGGTGGTGAAGAACGTGATGATAGTGGTGGTGGTGAAGATAGTGATGGTGGTGATAATGGTGAATATGGTGATGGCAGAGGTGGTAATAGTGATGATGACGGTGGTGGTAATAGTGATGGTGATGGTGGTAATAGTGATGGTGGTGGTGAAGAACGTGATGATTGTGGTGGTGGTGAAGATAGTGATGGTGGTGATAATGATGGTGAAGATGGTGATGATAGTGGTGATAATGGTGGTGGTAGTGTTGGTGGTGATGGTGAGGATGGTGGCAGTGGTGGTAGTGGTGACAGTGGTGATAGTGGTGATGGTGGTGAAGCTGGTGGTGGTAGTGGTGATAGTAGTGGTAATGATAGTGATGGTGATGGTGATGATGATAGTGGTGATGGTGGGGATGGTGATGGTGGTGGTAATGGAGGTGATGGTGGTGGTGAGGATGGTGATGTGCAAGGGAGGTTACACCTAAACAAAATATATAGAATCCGTCCCTTGGGCACAGAGAAGGGTATTACATGGAACGTTCCTTGTAGATCCATAGGGGGACAACAGCGTATGGATGCAATGGTGACAACAGTACAATGGTGGTGTTGGCACTGGCGATGATGGTGCTGGAAGAGGTGTTGTCACCGGTGCTGGCACTGGTGTTGGAAGAACTGGTGGTAATGGTGTTGGCACGGTTGTTGTAAGGACTGGTGCCAATGATGTTTGATGGCATTGGTGTTAAGGCTGGTGTTGGCACTGGTGGTTCTGGAAGGAGTGCTGCCCCTGGTGTTCGCACCGGTGTTGGAAGAAATGGTGTTACTGGTGTTGGCACTGGTGTTGGAAGGAGTGGTGTCACTGGTCTTGGAAACAGAGGTGACATAAGTGTTGGCAATGGTGATGAAATAGGTGTTGTCACTGGTGTTGAGTGATTTCACTAGTGTTGTCACCGGTGTTGGAAGAAATGGTGGCACTGGTGTTGGCACTGGTGTTGGCAGTGCCGGTTGGCGTCTTCTGAGGAGGATCGGACGAGAGCGGGATGCCGAGGAATTATCATCGAACGGGAAAGAGGAGGAGGAGGAGGGGGAGGAGGAGGAGGTGAAGGAGGAGGGAGAGGAGAAGAAGGAGGAGGAGGCGGAGGGAGAAGAGGAGGAGGGAGAGGAGGAGAAGGAGGAGGAAGAGGCAGAGGGAGAGGAGGAGGCAGAGGGAGAGGAAGAGGAGGAGGGAGAGGAGGAGGAGGAGGAGGAGGAGAAGGAGGAGGAAGAGAAGGAGGGGGAGGAGAAGAATGAGGAGGAAAAGGAAGAATAAAAAAAAGGAGGGCAGAGAAGAAAAAGATAAAAATGATGAGGATGAGGAGGAAAAGGTACAGGAGGAAGAGGAGAAGGAGAAGAAGGAGGGTGAAGAAAAGTAGTAGGAGGAGGAAGTGGAAATGTAGGAGGAGGAAGGAGAAAAAGAGGAGGAGGAGGGGGAGGAGTAGGGGGAGGAGGAGGAGGGGAGGAGGAGGAGGAGGAGGAGGACGCGAGGTCGGGAAGCCGTAATACAGGAGCGGAAGAATTAGGTGAGGGCGCGCACTTGAGGAAGAGAAAGGAGGAATTAGGCTCCGCGCGGGCAAGGAGGAGGAGGAGGAGGAGGAGGAGGAGGAGGAGGAGGAGGAGGAGGAGGAGAAAAAAGAAGAGTATAAGGAGGGGAGGAGAGGGTGATATAAGAGGAAGAGAAGGAGAAGGTGGACGTAGAAGGAAGAAAGGGAAGTGGTAGGAGGTAGGAGGAGTAGGAGGAGGAGGAGGAGGAGGAGGAGGAGGAGGAGGAGGAAGAGGAGGAAAAAGAAGAAGATTATAAGGAGGGGAGGAGAGGATGATATAGGAGAAGAAGGGGGAGGTGGCCGTAGAAGGAAGAAATGGAGGTAGGAGGAGGTAGGAGGAGGAGGAGAAGAAGAGGAGAAGAAAGAGGAGAAGAAAGAGGAGAAGAAAGAGGCGAAGGAGGAGAAGGAGGAAGAAGGGGAGGGGGAAGAAGAAGAGGAGGAGGAAGAGGAGGTACAGAAAAAAAGAAAAGATAGTGGAATGCACAAGAGGAAGAGGAGGAAGCAGGGCCGGACAGAAGAGGAGAAATATTGAAGAAAAGAAAAATAGAGAAGACGAAAAGAAGAAGGGCCAAGACATAAAAGAAAAAGGCGAAAAATATGAAAAGACAATATAAAGAAAAAGGAAAAGAAAAAAAAATGTCGAGAGAAATAGAAAAAGAGAGAGAGAGACAGAAAGAGAGAGAGAGAAACAGAGAAAGATAAAGAGACAGAAAGAGAGGGAGACAGAGAGAGAGAAAGAGACAGAAAAAAAGAGAGAGAGAAAGAGAGAAACAGAAAGAGAGATAGAAAGACAGACAGAGACACAGACAGAGAGAGAGAGAGAGAGAGAGAGAGAGAGAGAGAGAGTGAGAGAGAGAGAGAGGAGAGGGAGAGGGAAAGACAGAGAGAGAGAGAGAGAGAACGGAAGCGAAGGAGTAGAAGAGAAGAAGGAGCACGGTCGAGAAATTCTTGAAAGGGGATCAAAGAAATCCGGAGAGGAGGGAGAGGGGGGAGGGGGGCGAAGGAGGAAGAGGAGAAGAAGGAGAAGGAGGAGGAGGAGGAGGAGGAGGAGGAGGAGGAGGAGGAGGAGGAGAGTGGATGTGGAAGGGAAAAGAATTCACAAGAAACCGCAGATTGTGGGCAGGATGTAGCCGCTATGCAGCAATGAATATATATATATATATATATATATATATATATATATATATATATATACATATATATATATATATACATATATATATATATATATATACATTCATACATACATAATGTATGTATAGTATGTGTATGTGTGTGCATGTATGTGTATATATATGTGTGTGTGTGCGTGATTCACTATAGTCTTGGATCACGTGTTGGACTCGTGATTGACAGTTATTAACCTCTCGTATGAGAGCTCAGAGCTCGTATGACCGATCTATGGGTAATACTGTGTGTGTGTGTGTGTGTGTGTGTGTGTGTGTGTGTGTGTGTGTGTGTGTGTGTGTGTGTGTGTGTGTGTGTGTGTGTGTGTGTGTGTGTGTGTGTGTGTGTGTGTGTGTGTGTGTGTGTGTGTGTGTGTGTGTGTGTGTGTGTGTGTGTGTGTGTGTGTGTGTGCGTATGTGAAAAGTAAACCCAAGACGGAAAGTTCTTTCCTACATAAAATCTTCACACAAAAGCAAATGTTTGTTTAAAAATGCAATACACGAAATATATGAGTCTCTCAAGTTTGCGTTACTTGTTTTATTTTGTTTTTCTATTTAATTTTATTTTATTTCTATTTATTAATTATTTCATAATACACACTCCACGGGGAAGTGAGGATTCTACACACACACACACACACACACACACACACACACACACACACACACACACACACACACACACACACACACACACACTCGGAACACGACTCGGTGGCGCGGTGGATAGAGTGCTGGTCTGCTAGCACGGTGGTGCCCGTAGTACCTGGTTCGAATCCTACCAAGGGCCGAAATTATTTCGGTATCGCTGCGCTTCGGGTCGTTACTCTGACTCTCGTGGGCGGGGAGTTGGGTGTGTGTGTGTGTGTGTGTAAGGTCATAGCATTACCCATAGATCGGTCCTACGAGCTCTGAGCTCTCTTCCGGGAGGGAAATAGCTGTCGATCACGAGTCCAACACGTGATCCAAAGACCAAGGTGAATACACACACACACACACACACACACACACACACACACACACACACACACTATACATACACACATATCTCTCTCTCTTATATATATATATATATATGTATATATATATATATATGTATATATATATATATGTATATTTGTATATCGGTTCCTCTAAGCAGGCGAAAGGAAACTATGTAGCTCCGTTCTTTTCCTTTGGAGTCTGACTACAGACGGATCCACCATCGTGTGTGTGTGTGTGTGTGTGTGTGTGTGTGTGTGTGTGTGTGTGTGTGTGTTTGTGTGTGTTTATGACCTATGATTTTGTTCTAACAATATGCATTTCGACAGAAGGACCTTTTCGCCAAAATAATTTCCTTTCAAATCTCTCGCTTGTCCTCGGGTTTGGCTCCAAAATCTGCTCGAAATGGGAAAAAGAATATTTTTTTTTTCGTCTCTCCTGTTTTTTCTGAATTATCTCAGTTTATTTGATCAAATAATTAACTTTTCAGATTTCGGAATTTCCGATCCTTTTTTCTTTTATTTCTAATACAAGAGATGAATAAAATCGCCTGTGGACAGTCAATAATAAAAAGAAAAGTTCCATCAGGTACGGAAGAGATTAATTTTATTATTATTATTATCATCATCATCATCATCATCATCATCATCATCATCATCATCATCATCATCATCATCATCATCATCATCATCATCATCATCATCATTATTATTATTATTATTATTATTATTATTATTATTATTTTGCATTATGTGGTTTATTTATTTTCCCATTTGTTCTATTTTTCTTTTCTTTTTTTTGTTCCTCTACTTCCTCTCTTCCTCTTTTTTCTTCTGCATCTTTTTCCTCCTCTTCCCTCATCCTCGTCTTCCTTCTTCTCCTCCTTCTTTTGATCCTCCTCCTCCTCTCTTCTCCTCCTCCTAATTGCCCTTTCTTTTTATCCCCTCCTCTCCTCCTCGATTATTCACCCTCTCTCCTTTTGCTTCTCCTTCTTTCCCTCCTTCCCCTCTTTCTTCTCTCTTTTGCCTGTTTCTCCTTTTGTTCTCTTCCTTCCCCTCTTCCTCTTCCTTCTTCCAATCCCTCCTCCTTCTATTCTTTCTTCCCTTCCTTTGCTCTTCTTTTCTCTTTATTCTTCCCCCTATTCCTAGTTTACCACCACCTCCTCCTCCTCCTCCTCCTCTTCCTCCTCCTCCTCCTTTCTATTAATCCTACTTTTCTACTCCTCTACCTCCTCATCTTCCTCCTCCTTCACCTCCTCTTCTTCCTCTTCCTCCACCTCCTCCTCCTCTTTTTCTTCCTTTCTATTAATCCTACTTTTCTACACACCCTACCTCCTCTTTCTTCACCTTTTCTTCTTCCTCTTCCTCCATCTCTTCTTCCTCTTCCTCCATCTCTTCTTCCTCTTCCTCTACCTCCTCCTCCTCCTTTTCTTCCTTTCTATTAATCCTACTTTTCTACACACCCTACCTCCTTCTTCTTCACCTCTTCTTCTTCCTCTCCCTCCATCTCCTCTTCTTCCTCTTCCTCTACCTCCTCCTCCTTTTCTTCCTTTCTATTAATCCTACTTTTCTACACCCCCTACCTCCTTCTTCTTCACCTCTTCTTCTTCCTCTCCCTCCATCTCCTCTTCTTCCTCTTCCTCCTCCTCCATCCCTTTCTCTTCCTCAACCTCCTCCTGCGTTTCCCTCTTGGGTGACCAAAGTTCTTCTTTGTTGCTTCTGAGGAATGACACATGGGAGGGGGGAGGAGGCTGGGGGGAGGCTGGGGGAGGCTGGGGGAGGCTGGGGAGGTGCTTCACCAGAGCACCAGAGGCAGAGGGACGGGGCAGAGCACCAGAACACGAGCGATGCGTTTGAAGAATAGTGGAAAGACCAAGATTCTTTTTATATTTCTATTTTCATTCATTCATTTTCTAATTTTCTTAATTGCTACCCTCTATTTTCTATTCATGATTTTTCTAATCTTATTTTTCACTTTATATTAATTCTTTATTTTTTTCTATCTTGTTTCACGCATTCATTTTTATTCTTTTGATTTTATTTGATAAGATTTCTTTGTATCTATATTTAATTCAATTTCATTTTATCTTATCAATTTTTCTTTTTTCTGTACTTTATTTATTCTTTTATCTATTTATTTATTCAATTATTATCATTATCATTATTATCATTATTATTATTATTATTATTATTATTATCATTATTATTATTATTAATATTACTATCATTATTATTATTATTATTACCATTATCATTATTATTATTGTTATTGTTATTATTATTATTATTATTGTTATTATTACTATCATTTCTTCTTCTTCTTCTTCTTCCTCTTCTTCTTCTTCTTCTTCTCATCATTATTATTACTATTATTATATATTTTTTAATCTTGGAGTGAAGCGCGGTGTGCCTCAAGGACGCGCTTTCGGTCCGGATGGAAGAAGCCAAGAGAGTCTGGGCGGAGGCACAGTAAGCTCCTAAAGAGTCGCATTTCTTTGAGTGAATGAATTCGCGAACATACCCCTCCTTTTTTTTTTTTTTTTTTTTTTGCAAGACACAGTAAGTCTCTTATTCAAGTACACTTATTTATCTAATTATTTTTCGTAAGCATGTACAAGATTTTTTTTTTTTTTTTTGTGCTCTATCTTCGAGATGGATTTCTGTAGCTTTCCTTTTTTAAACTCAATATGTAGACATTTTTATTTTTTTAATGATCAATTATGACGATACAGTGACACCCTACTGCCTGAATATAATCGTCAGCCGCTAACCAGAATATAATCATTCAAATTACTTTGTCGACAAGGGGGCTTGGGACAGTACCTAGGGTCGCCTTGTAGGATGATTCAAACGTTTCAAAGGAGGCCAATGGTTCGATATATTTCCTGGATGAACCGAGAAATAAATGAATAAATAAATAAATAGAATAAATAGATAAAATAAATGAAAAAATAATTAAGTAAATAAATAAATATGACAAATAAATAAAATAAATATATAAATAACTAAGTAAAAAGTAAATAATAATAATAATAACACGCACACACACACACACACACACACACACACACACACACACACACACACACACACACACACGACTCGGTGGCGCAGTTGGTAGAGCACTGAACTGCCACGAAAGTGGCCCGCAGTTCTAGGTTCGAATCCTGCCCAGGGCCGAAATTACTTCGGTACCGCTGCGCTTCGAGTCGTTACTCTGACTCTCGTGGGCGGGGAGTTGGGTGTGTGTGTGTGTGAAAGGTCATAGCATTACCCATAGATCGGACCTACGAGCTCTGAGCTCTCTTCCAGGAGGGAAATAGCTGTCGATCACGAGTCCAACACGTGATCCAAAGACCAAGTGAATACATGTTGTTCAGGCTGTCGTCAGACGATTTTATTAAACTTGAAGAGGCGACCTCAGGGCCGCAGGAAAATGGACAAAGATGAAAAACCGCCCCCCTCCCGCCTTCCCCTCCTCCATCTTAATCTTGCGGTTCAGCTTTTCGAGAAAATATTTAATTAAAAAGAAATAAAAGAAAAAACGAAAAAAAGGACGAACTTGTCCCCCATCGACCCCTTCAATACAGTGACTCACTTCAAATATTTTATTCTGTCTAAGGACACGAAACGATTTTATTCAGTTGAGAGGACCTGGTTCTACCCTAAACGGGGGTCACGGTCCATGACATCTTCAGGCCGGGGGTCGCCGTAGCCTCGCCTCTGTTTCAGCCAGAACAAAATGTAAAAAGTGCGTCACAGAATTGAAATGGTTTAAGGAGAGTAATTTAGATGGTGGGAAGGCAGTTTTTACCGTCCTTTCTTCTTTAATTACAGAACGAGTTGGTAACGCACGAACGAACGCATGCACGCGCGTGCGCACATACGCATGTGTATATGTAAATATGAGGGTATCATATGTTCGCACAAGCGCGCGTGCCTGTACACACATACATACGTACATACATTCACACACACGCATACACACACACACACACACACACACACACACACACACACATACACACATACGCATGCACACACACACAAAGGAGGATCATTCCGACAGGAGACCTTTTAGTCCATAACATATACACACGCACGCACACACACGCACACTCACACACACATGCACACACACGCACACACACACACACACACACACACACACACACACATACACACACACTCATACACACACAGACACACACACATTACACACACGAATACTTACACACAGACACACACACATAAACACCCATACACGCATAGGCACACAAACACACACGAACACTTACACACACAGAGACACACACACCTGTACACTCACACACACAAACACATATATCCATACACACACACACATACACGCACATGCACACACATACATTACATACACACACGCACACTCGCTCACACACACACACACACACACACACAC
>NC_134798.1:43741361-43743861 GCF_046742065.1 Oratosquilla oratoria
TGAACTCATGAAGAGGATAGATTGTTCTTTTGGAGCTCCTGAAGAAGGGAGAAGGTTCTTATGGACCTCCGGAAGAAGTGAGAAGGTTCTCCTGGAGCTCCTGAAGAAGTGAGGAGGTTCTCCTTGAACTCGTGAAGAGGGTAGAATGTTCTTTTGGAGCCTCTAAAGAAGGGAGAATGTTCTTATGGAGCTCCTGAAAAAATGAGAAGGTTCTCATAGAGCTCGTGATGAAGGTAGAATGTTCTCCTGGAGCTCCTGAAGAAGAGAAAAGGGTCTTCTGGAGCTCCCGAAGAAGGGAAAATGTTCTCGTGGAGCTCCAGAAGAAGGGAGAAGGTTCTCCTGGAGCTCCTGAAGAAGGGAAAAGGTTCTTATGGACCTCCAGAAGAAGAATGTTCTAGTGGAGCTCCTGAAGAGGGGAGAGAGTTCTCATGTACCCCCTGAAGAAGAAAAATGTTCTTCTGGAGATCCTGAAGAAGGGACAAGGTTTTCCTGGACCTCCTGCAGAGATGAGAAGGAGCTCCTGAAGAAGGGAGAAGGTTCTCATGGAGTTCCTGAACAAGGGAAAAGGTTCTCCTGGACCTCTTGAAGAAGGGAGAAAGTTCTCGTTGAGCTCCTGAAGAAGGAGAAAGTTTTTATGGAGCTCTTGAAGAAATGAGAAAGTTCTTCTAGAGCTCGTGAAGAAGGTAGAATGTTATCCTGGAGCTCCTGAAGAAGGGAGAAGGTTCTCCTGGATTTCCTGAAGAAGAATGTTCTCCTGGAGCTCCTTAAAAAGGGAAAATTATCTCCAGGAGCTCTTGAAGAAGGGAAAATGATCTCCTGGAGCTCATGAAGAAAGGAAAATGTTCTCGTGGAGTTCCTGAAGAAGGGAGGTTCTCCTGGAGCTCATGAAGAAAGGAAAAAGGTTCTCAAGTACCTCCTGAAGAAAGGAGAAAGTTCTCATGTACCTCCTGAAGAATGAAAATGTTCTCCTGGAGCTTCTGAAGAAGGGACAAGGTTCTTCTGGACCTCATGAAGAGATGAGAAGGTTTTCTTGGAACTCCTGAAGAAAGGAGAAGGTTCTCATGGAGTTCCTGAAGAAGGTAGAAGGTTCTCCTGGACCTCTTGAAGAAGGGAGAGAGTTCTCGTGGAGCTCCTGAAGAAGGGACAAGGTCCTCAAGGACCTGAAGAAAGGGAAAGGTTTTCGTGGGGCTCCTAAAGAATGGAAAAGATTCTCCTGAGCCTTCTGAGGAAGGGAGAAGGTTCTAGGTGAAGCTCCTGAAGAAATGAGAAGGTTCTCGTACAGTTTCCGAGGAAGGAAGAAGGTTCTCATGGACCTGAAGAAGGGAGAAGGTTCTCGTGGGGCTCCTGAAGAAGGGAGAAGGTCTTGAAGCTCCTGAAGGAGTGAAAAGGTTCTCGTGGGGCTCCTGAAGAAGGGAGAATGTTTTCGTGGGGCTCCTGAAGAAGGGAATAGGTTCTCATGGAGATGAAGAAGAAGGTTCTCATGGAGCTCCTGAAGAAGGGAGAAGGTTCTCTTGAAGCTCCTGAAGAAGGGAAAAGGTTCTCTTAGGGTTCCTGAAGAAGGGAGAGGGATTTCGTGGGGTTCCTGAAGAAGGGAGAAGGTTCTCCTGGTTTTGGGGAAGGTGTCCGGGCGAGTGGAGGGTGGGGGGGGGGGCTGCCCACGCGTGCTGTCGGAAAAGGGAAGCCCCAGAAATATATTCTTCTATCATTGTGGTGGAAAGGATTTTGTGTTGTTTTGCGTGAATATATTTCGTAGTTGAGGTGAACACAGCCTCCCTCCTTCCCCTCCCCTTCTCCCCCCTCGCCCCCTTTCCCTCATCCCTCCCTTCCCCCCTCCGCAGTTAGGCTCCTGCACATATTTAGACCCTTTCTGTTTTGTTCAACAGGGATAGGAACTGCAAAAAAGGGCTCAAAACGTGAACATAAGCAAAAGGCCCGCAGGACACCGCTCCGAGAAGAACAAAAAAGAAAAGGAAGAGGCATGAAGTGTTAATGAAGCCCTGTGTATGTGCGTGTGTGTGTGTGTGTGTGTTTGTGTGTGTGTATGTGTGTGTGTGTGTGTGTGTGTGTGTGTGTGTGTGTGTGTGTGTGTCTGTAGTTACCTAACTGTAGTATACAGGAAAGGAGCAATGTTTGTTGGGTCCAGTCATCTATTCCCTAATTTTCTAATATACCTAGACTCAAATTCATGTACAGTTCCACCTTAATCTATATCTTTCATTTCCAGTTATCATATTTAGATTTGAACTCCTTATCATTTGAGCTTAGGCTATATTACCTTCTAAGCTATTCCACAAAGCTATGAATCTATATGGATATGTGTGTGTGTGTATGTGTGTGTGTGTGTGTGTGTGTGTGTGTGTGTGTATGTGCGCGCGTGTGTGTATGTGTGTGTATGTGCGCGCGTGTCTGTATGTGTGATTCACCATGGTCTTGGATCACGTGTTGGACTTATGATTGACAGTTATTTCCCTCCCGGAAGAGAGCTCAGAGCTCATATATG
>NC_134798.1:43766361-43768861 GCF_046742065.1 Oratosquilla oratoria
ATATATATATATATATTATATATATATATATATATATATATATATATATATATATATATATATATATATATATATACATATACAGTACACGACACAGCTCCCCTCCCTTTTCCCTTTACACCGCCATGTAAAATTCAACTCAAATTTATTTTTCATTTATTAAGTTGACCTCATTTTTATTTCTATTTTGTTTTTACCTATTTTTATATTTAACACAGAACCTCCATAGGCCGGGAAAGGGAACACGTGGAGCTCAATGCCCGTACACTACCGCTCCGGAAAAAAAAAAAAAAATCGAGGTGATGTATTATTGTATGTACTGTATAACGAAATACAGTATCCCAGAGAAGGCCCGGGGTATTCACACGGAAGTTTACCGACATATCTGAATAAAATCATCTGGCGGCACTATGGAAAAAATACTCATAGTACTTGTACTTATAGTACTTGTGCTTATAGTACTTGTACTTATGGTGTGTGTATAGTGTTTATAGTATTTATAACATTTGTATTTATAGTATTTGTACTTATAGTACTTGTTCTTATAATGCTTGTACTTATAGTGCTTATAGTACTTACAATAATTGTACCTACAGTGCATATAGTATTTACAATACTTGTTCTTATAGTACTTGTACTTATAGTGTTTGTACTTATGATACTTGTATTTATAGTGCTTATAGAACATATAATACTTATATTTTTCATATTTGTAGCACTTATAATACTTACACTTGTTGTACTTGTACCTACAATACTTGCACTTATAGTACTTGTGCTTATAATACCTGTACTTCGAGTGCTTATTGTGTTTACAATAATTTTAGTAATTGTAGTGTTTATAATAGTTTTAGTACTAATAGTGCTTGTAGTAATTGTATTTAAAGTAGCTGTAGTTAGTGCTTATTTATAGCACTTATTTGTACATGTAGTACCTGCACTTATAGTGCTTAATGTTTATAATACTTATGGTATTTTTAGTGTGTTTATATTTATAGTACTTATAGTACTTGTACTTATAGTACGTGTACTGACAGTGTTTTTAATGTTTATAAAAATGATAGTACTTATAGTGTTTTTAATATTTATAGTATTTATGATGGTTGTAGTACTTATAGTACTTGTGCTTACAGTGCTTATAGTGATTATAATAATTATAGTACTTATAGTGCTTATATTTATAGCACTT
This sequence comes from Oratosquilla oratoria, assembly GCF_046742065.1. Taxonomy (NCBI): domain Eukaryota; kingdom Metazoa; phylum Arthropoda; class Malacostraca; order Stomatopoda; family Squillidae; genus Oratosquilla; species Oratosquilla oratoria. The sequence goes on from NC_134798.1 coordinate 43,767,551, forward strand.
ATACTGCTTATAATATTTGTATTCATAGTACCTATAAAGTGCTTATAGTGATTATAATATTTATAGTACTTATAGTATTTATAATACTTGTACATATAGTACCTGTACTTATGGTGTTTATAGTATTTATAATACTTATACTACTTATAGTGCTTATAATAGTTATAGTATTTATAGTACTTGTAGTAACTGTACTTATAGTAGCTGTACTCTTAGTGCTTACAGTGTTTATGATTCTTATAGTACATATAATGCTTATAGTATTTATAATACTTACAGTATTTATAGTACTTACAATACTTAAAATGTTTACAATATTCTTAGTACTTATAGTGCTCATAGTATTTATAATATCTATAGTACTTATAGTGCTTATTGTGCTTATAATATTCATAATACTTATAGTGCTTGTGATACTTATAGTACACATAGTGCTTATAGTATTTATAATATCTATAGTACTTGGTGTTTATAATGTTTACAATATTCATTGTAATTATAGTGCTTATGATGTTTATAATACTTATAGTACTTTAAGTGCTTATAGTATTTATAATACTTATAGTACTTACAGTGCTTGTAGTGCTTATAATATTCATAATACTTATAGAGCTTATAGTATTTACAATACTTATAGTACTTACAGTGCTTATAGTACTTACAGTACTCACAGTGCTTATAATATCCATAATACATATATTGCTTATAGTGTTTATAATATTCATAATACTTATAGTGCTTATAATATTTACAATACTTATAGTACTTACAGTGCTTACAGTATCTATGATACTTATAGTACTTACAGTGCTTACAGTATCTATGATACTTATAGTACTTACAGTGCTCATAGTATTTATAACCATAATGCTTATAGTGCTTATAGTATTTACAATACTTATATTACTTGAAGTACTTATAGTGCTTATGATATTCATAATACTTATAGTATTTATAGTACTTACAGTACTTATAATATTAAAATACTTATAGTACTTACAGTGCTTATAGTGTCTATAATATTCATAATACTTATAGTGCTTACTCGTCCTGGGAAGACGTTTTGGAGTAAACCAGATCAGTGGAGGTTAGAACGCATCCAGAGGGGGGATCGGGGGAGGGGGGGGATCGGGGGAGGGGGGGGGGAGCCACCGGCGGCGCTCTCCTTGCAATATCAGGTCACAGCCGCGCATAATGTGATTTGATGATTATGAGACAACATGTTGCAACATTACCACATACATATGCAACGCCCGAGGGATTTCCCATAATGCACCAAAATCTCTCGGCTCATGTTTAGGGGGGATGGGG
>NC_134798.1:43778861-43786361 GCF_046742065.1 Oratosquilla oratoria
AAACACCACCGTGATGGTGAAGGCGTCTCTTCACGAAAGACTAATAAACAAGACTCTGAAAGACCTGAGACCCCCGGATTAATTGGTTGTTATAGACCGTAGTTTACCAGCGCTTCTAACCTTTTTGGACAACCTCTTCAGGAGGGACTAATAATCATAACAGTGTCTGAAGGACTGAAGACATAAGACCATAAAGACTGAAGAACGTAAGACCCCTGGAGAGCCTTCCGAAAGAGAACGTGAGAGACTCGAAGCTTCTTTGGAGAGAGACCAAACAGATCCGTGATGATCAAAGCATAGCTCCAGGAAAGACTAAGAAACAAATTGAAGGACGTGAGACCCACGGAGACTCTTCCGAAAGATACCAAAAGAGACTCAACGCTTCTTAGAATAGAGACCAAACACATCCGAGATGGTCAAAACATATCCCCAGGAAAGAGTTTTAAGTCTCAAACTGAAGAACGTGAGACCCATGGAGAACCTTCCGAAGGCGACCGAGAGAGACTCAAAATTTCTTCAAGAGAAAGACCACACAGATCCAAAATGGTCAAGGCATCTTCAGGAAAGACTAACAAACATAACCGAGTCTTTGGCTTCTTTGGAGAGAGACCAAACACAGCCAAGATGGTCAAGGCATATCTTCAGAAGAGACTGAAAAACACATCGGAGTCTTCAACTGAAGTACGTAAGACCCACTGGGGAGTCTTCCGAAGTGAACGGAGAGAAGCTTCCGAAGAAGTGGAGCTCTCTCACTTCCCGCGCATGCGATCGCATGAAGTGAGTTTGGTAAACAAACAAATAAACAAACAAACAATATCTCTTAATGTCAGCCAATTAATAGTCTTGTTTACTTGTCTGGATATCTGCTTGTGTGTTTATCTTTTATCTATATATTTTTTATTCATTTTATTATATCCTGTTTTCATTTATGTTGTTCTAATTCACTAACCTTTCTGCATCCATCAGGTGCCCAGCTATGACCTATGTTGTCACCTTTGCCTTGTGTACTAGGACCTCTAGGCTGCGTGTGTATTTACCTAGTTGTATCTTACGGGAAAGGGAGCTACGCTCGTGGGTCCCGTCTTTGTATCTCGCAGTGGTTAATTTGTTTTTAAATTCGTGTAGGGTTTTTGCACACACTACTGTTTCGTCCAATTTGTTCCATATATCCACAACTCTGTGTGTGTGTGTGTGTGTTACAGTACGTGTGTATGTTTACATGTATTTCCATACAGCTGAATATATAACATATAATACATATTCACACATTCATATTCCATAAAGCTGAATTTATAACAAACTATATATTATTAACACATTTATATTATACACACAGGTATGTAATGCTCTGTTAAATGCGATTACTATGTTGAAATACCACAGTTATCTCACCCAAATTACCCCCCCCCCCCTCCAACCCCGGCGTGACATCTGCCCTTGGACCGAAAGAAAACGGAAAAAACGATCCGCTTTTCAAAAGTTCCCTCCCCGAATAGTAATACAGGTTATTTGCATCTGGCGTCCCACATGTTTTCGGTCGAAACGAAAGTTATCGATAATCTCCGATAGCATATAGGCATCCAATATCTCTTTCAACAAATCGTGTTGATGCTCGTTTGCAAATCTCATTCGTTTTGGGGCATTCGTATGCCAGCTAGGAGATTACAGATGATATTCTCGATGAAAGTCTATATATTGTTTTAAAGCTGGAATTATTGTTCGGGGATTTTTTTTCGACATATTTTCTTTTAATGGAATGTGTCATTGGGTTTGTTTTGTTGTAAGCATGACCTTCGATAGGACATGTATGCACACACAAACATATATACATACACACAAGCACACACACACACACACACACACACACACACACACACACACACACGCACACATACGGACACGCTATATTATATATATATATATATATATATATATATATGTGTGTGTGTGTGTGTGTGTGTGTGTGTGTGTGTGTGTGTGTGTAAAGTGTATGTATGTATGCATATATACATTTTTCTACCAAGAGCCTGAAGAAAGCTCTACAAAGAGCATCACTAGGTTGAGGAGAGGTAAGTATCGCTACAACGCTACCCTAGCGTGCCCGAACCGGAGCACGTGAAACGTCTCCGTCCGTACGCCTTTTCGGGAAACAATCGCACCTGGCCTCCCAGAGAGTATTTGGTGATCGACCCTGGCTCTTGGCCAACCCACGTGCTGCAAGCCTTTTGTCTCCCACCGTACCTTGCTGCTGCTGCTTACTTATGTGCTTGTTTATGTGCTTGCATGCTTACTTGTTTATGTTCTTGCTTGTGTGCTTAATTGCTTGACTGTTTATCTATGTGTTTGCCTATGTGCTTGCCTATGTGATAGTGTTTATTTGTTTTTTTATGTGCTTGACTGTTTGTCTATGTGTTTGCCTATGTGCTTGCTTATGTGATGGTGTTTATGTGTTTGTTTATGTACTTGCCTTTGTGCTTGATTGCTTGCCTGTGTTTGTTTGCGTCCTTGTCTATGTGCTTATGTTCCTGATTGCTTACTTGCGTGTTTGCATGTTTGACTATATGCCTACTTGCTTATATGCTTGCTTGTTTGCTTATTTTCTTGCTTATGTGCTTGCGTGCGTTCTTGAGTGCTTATGTACTTGTTTTGTACTTGTTCTGTACTTGCTTATTTGCTTGCGTGCTCGCTTATGCGCTTGATTGCTTGACTGGTTGCTTATGTGTGTTCTAATGTGCTTGATTATGCGCTTGCTTCTTTGTGTTTGTTCATTTGACTGTTTGCTTCCTTATGTGCTTGCTTGTGTGTTTGCTTGTGTGTCTGTTTCCTCCCGGAGCAGATAAAAATATTTATGTGCCTTCAAGTTCCTAAGATTCATATAGAACTTTCACATATGTATAATAACAATCCTTTAACATATGATATTATATACATACACACACACACAGATATACTATATATATATATATATATATATATATATATGTGTGTGTGTGTGTGTGTGTGTGTGTGTGTGTGTGTGTGTGTGTGTGTGTGTGTATGTGTGCGTGTATGTGTGCGCGCATGTCTATATATATATATATATATATATATATATATATATACATATATATATGTATATATACGCATGTGTATATGTGTAAGTCATGATGACATATTGGCAGGGGACGGAGGAAATAACAATAAATAGTTTCAGAAGGTCATCAGTTTATTTATCTATTTACTTTTTTTATGTTTTTCGCTGTGAAAAAAAAAAGAATCAAGAACAAATCATCGTGAAGAAAAATATCAAACAATGTTATCAAATTTCTAAATCAAATCTATTCTTCACTCCACGTATTTATTTTTATTATCCATTTTTAAAATATTTTGCTCTGATGATTTTGTTTTCCTTTTTGTCTGAAGATTTTTTCCCGAGTCAATTTTATTTTTTCCCAAAAATCATAAGAAAAAATGGTGATAGTGTTATCTAAGTTTTTAAATGAAACAGAAATAAAAACGTTTATTGTATAAATGTACCATCATTGATGTTGTTACACAAGACTATACAGCTTCGATCTCTGATCTGAGACGAAGGGAGCAAAGAAGACTCTTCTGAATAATAAATTACAACCTAAGTTAGGTCAAGGTCAAGATTAAGGTCAAATTAGGTTAAGTTAACTGGATTCATTGATCCCTAGTACAAAAACAAATAATGATAATAAAATGAATAAATGAATAAATAAATAAATAAAATACCCTTCTAAACAATAAGGTACATCCTAATTTAGGTTAAGGTTAAAGATATAGTCAAGTTAACTAGATTCACTCATCCTTTAACATGTGTATATATATATATATATATATATATATATATATATATATATGTGTGTGTGTGTGTGTGTGTGTGTGTGTGTGTGTGTGTGTGTGTGTGTGTGTGTGTGTGTGTGTGGGCTCTCCTAAACAATAAAGTATGTCCTAAGTTAGGTCAAGATCAAGCATAAGGTTACGGTTAACTTTGGTTAAGTTAACTAGATTCATTAACTCACAAAAAAATCACAAAAAAAAGTCGCACAGTCTTGGTTGTTATTTTTTAAGCTCAAAAATATAATAACCCTGTTATTACTTATTTACAATAACTTATTGATTGATAACATCCTTACTACCTTAGGAAGAAAAATCTCTCGTGAGTAATTTAGAGAAACGGTGAAAGAGCATTTCTTTTGTTTCACTTTAGCCGTTTATTCTAGCTGCCGTCAGGCGATTTTATTCAGCTTAAAGAAGTTAAGTAATTGGCTTCAGTTGGATACATTTAGGTTTAAAAATGAAATGGGTAAGAACTGGTTTACCAATTGAGTGGTCAACGAATGGATTAAACTTAGTAAACATGTAGTTAGCGCTGAAACAATTGATTGTTTAAGAGAAGACAACTTTATGGATAGGGATGACAGGTGGTAAGAGACATGGAACTGCCGAGTGTAGGCCTTAGGGTCTCTTGCAGTCTCTTCCATTCTTATGTTCTTTTGAATGGAATAGACTTAGTAACCATTTGAGCGTTGAAACGATTAGTGGTCTTACGAGAAGATGATATAATCTTATTGATAGGAATGACATACTGTAAGGGATATGGAACTGCCTAGTGTAGGCCTTATGGTCTCTTGCAGTCTCCATTCTCATGGCTGTTTACTATTGGGGACGTAAAAATATGTCCCATTTCATGCCAAAAGTATGTACATTCCTTATCTTCATAGAACAACCATTTTAATATATCTATTCTGTCTTGGAAAACATCAAATACACAATGACGAAAGATATACTTTAGCACACTCTTAGTCAAATGCCTTTGTCTTCAAGGATACATGTTTGCAGGCCCCATTGAAACCTTCTTTAGCGTCGTGAGGTTCCGTCGTGCCGGACGAGGCGATAACAAGCTTATTTGTGTCACCGGTTGAAAGATCCTCCTCCTCTTCCTCCTCCTCCTCCTCCTTGATTTATGTTCCTCTGTGATTTATGGTTCTTCGATATTTTCTTCCTCGGTCGTCAAAGAAGACTCTCAGGCTCGTCTCACACGTATCGACTTTTGGTCGTGCGCCGTCCACGACACGACGTCGTGCTCTTAAATAACCATGAGTGTCTACTGACGTTTTCACGCGTGGTCGTGGTCGTCACGTGCGAAGGCGTCCATAGATACTCATGGTTATTTAAGAGAACGACGTCGTGTCGTGGACGGCGCACGGCGAAAAGTCGATACGTGTGAAACGAACTTTAGTGGGGTACAGTCGCCTGCATAAGTACTGCGATAGTCTTCGGAAAGTGTCAGTTATTGTGAGATCAGCAAATAAAGAAAAAAAATTCAAATCAAATAAAGTCGAGAACGACAACAATGTGTGACGTCATCTCGATGCGCAGAACTTCTTCATTTATGTCGCGCTATTTTTGTTTCTTTTTATCTTCTTTTTCCAAGATTCCCTATAGACTCCTTTTCATTCAATTAATTTCTCCCAATTAGTCCCATAGTTTGCCCCTCCACCATCTCCCCAACCACCATCTGTCACAAAGATCTTTTGTAACTATATGTATATCATATTGCATCCATGTTGATATTTTGTCAGTCCTGGGCGGGATTCGAACTTGGATCACTGAATCAGCAGTCAAAAACGGTGCCATTACACCGTAGAGCCTGTGTGTGTGTGTATGTGTGTGTGTATGTGTGTCTGTGTGTAAGTGCTTATATATGTGTTTATGAATATAGTTATGTAACATGTGCTGTATATGCATATATACACGTTTCCTTCCATCATAATATAGATACATATACATGTATATATGTATGTGTGTATATATGTATGTATGTATGCATGTATGCATGTATGTATGCATGTATGTATGCATGCACCTCAAACACCTGGTTCTGCTTCCCAATGCAACTTCCAACAATTCAATTCTCCTACGATTTCCATACATATATATATATATTTATATATATATATATATTTTGTACGAGATTGTGTAAAATGTAGTGCAATTCAATTTGTAAAAACTGTGAAAAAATATGGAGAGGCTTTCCTCATATTATGGAGTTTTATAATTTGATGTTTGAGTTTGTTATCAGTTTGTAACCTCTTATCTTGTGGTTGCCAACATATATTTTAATCTGGTTGTCGCCGGTGTGGTTTACGTTAACGAGTTATATTGTATATGTCGACAGGAGACCTTTTGGTCCATAGCGGGCGGGTTGAATGAAAAAAAATAGATAAACAAAAAAGTAAAGAAGAAAGAAAAAGTAAGAAAAATGAGAAAAATGAAAAAGAAAAAAGAATGGAAAAGGAGAAAACTAAAAAAGAAAAAAGAAAAATGAAAAAATGAAAAAAAGAATTGTATCAAAACCGAATGTAATAAATGTCCTTACTAGTGTCCTTGATAAAGCGTCTTTAATAGTCTCCTTAATAGTGTCTTTAAGCGAGGCCTTAATAAACCGTTCTTAATAAAGTGTCCTTAATATTGTCTTTAATAAAACGGCTCAATAAAAAGTCCTTTATAGTGTCCTTAATAAAGCGGCCTTAATAGAGTGTCTTTAATAATGTTTTTAATAGTGTCCTTAATAAAGCGTCCTTAATAGTGTCCTTAAAAAGTGTCCTTTATAAAGTGTCCTTAATAAAATGTCCTTAATCCCATGACCTTCGGGTTTCACTTCAGCTGGCTAATATCGTCTGACGTCAGACAAAACAAAGCTTGTAAATAGTGCCATCACAGCCGAGGTTAACTACAATTAACCTTAAAAGGTTAATGAGATTTCTTTTGAAACCCAGAGGCTTAACTGAGTTACAAAGCAGTCGCCTCCTGGTGACGGAAAAATTCTGTTTTGCTCTCTCTCTCTCTCTCTCTCTCTCTCTCTCTTCCTCTATGTCTCACTCTCCAGGAGTCGACAAAGACCGCTTTTCTCTCTCTCTCTCTCTCTCTCTCTCTCTCTCTCTCTCTCTCTCTCTCTCTCTCTTCTTCTTCTTCTTCTTCTTCTGGGCCACGACGAATATCCCCCCCCCCAAGAGGTCACCCGGAGGAGCGAGAAAGGTCAAAAGGTCACGCGGGGTCCCTCCGAAGCGAGAGTGCCACATCATGGAGAGAGAGCCACGGGAGGATGTCAAGAAGAAAGATGGACACTGTCTGTCTGAACGGTAACGTGGCACCAAGGGAAATATAAAGTATACTGTATATATATATATATATATATATATATATATATATATATTTATATATGTATATATATTCATATATATATATATATATATATGTATATATATTCATATATATCTATACATATATATACACATATATATGGATAAATATTTTAGACAAATAATTTGGATGATGGAGAACATAAACACAGGTGAAGACACGGAACCCTAAACATTCTAACGTTTCGTTCGCGTAGAACTTCTTCATATATATATATATATATATATATATATATATATATATATATATATATTGTATATACATTACAAAGGATTACAAAGGCGGAGCATG
>NC_134798.1:43793861-43798861 GCF_046742065.1 Oratosquilla oratoria
ACCCTCCAGCCCCTATCCCTCCCAACATGGTGTCGCACACTGAAGTGTTTATTCTGGCTAATGTTGTGCGATTCTGTCCCTTGGGGTAACGACCGATTCACTCTAATTTCAAAAGTAAAGTTCATCGTTATAACAAAGTGAGAGGTGAGATTTTTTATATTTTTGTTCTCAATTCTAAATATTTACGAATTATTTTAGGGGATTTTAGCAGGATTTGGGGATGTTTGGGGGATTTGAGGAGGGTTTGGGGAGGTTTTTGGGGAGACTTGGGAAGGGTTTGGGGGATATCTGGGGGATTTGGGGAAGGTTTTGGGGGAGATTTGGGGAGGGTCCGGAGAATATTTCGGGGACTAGGGGGATTTGAGGAGTGTTTGGGCGGGATTTGGGAAATTTCAGTGGGGTTAGGATTTTTTTTTATTTATTTATTTTTTATTTTAATATTTGGGGATTTAGGGAGGATTTCGGAGATTTTTGGGGGGAAATCTGGAGAGTGTTTGGGTTAGGGAGGGAGATGAGACACCTTGTCCCCCAATTCCTGGCATCCTACCTCCCCCCCTTCACCCCCCCCCATGCGAATGTTCATTTGCCGTCTAGGCATTTCACACATGAGCGAACCCGGGACTCGAATCGGGCCAGGAAGCCTAAAGTTCTTGGCCAGGTATTCAAAAGCTTCCCTGATTGCCTGAGGGGGGGGGGGGAGGATGGGGAGGGAGAGTGGGAGGGGGAGGGGGAGGAAGTGAGGGGGAGAGAGAGCCCCGAATGACTCTGCCAGTACTTTGATCTTTTTCCGTCTCTGCGGAGTCAATACTATAACCCTTACTACCACCTCCCCCTTCCTTCCACTCCCCCCTTGGTCCTCTCTCCCCCCTCTCCTCCTCTCTCTCCCGGCTCTCTTTCTCCTTTCTGAAGGCTTGTGGAGATGATGAAGGTATGCCCCCCTTCAGTCCCCTTCCTCAGCCCCCTCCAGTCCCCTTCCCAGACCCCTTCCCTAGCCCGTCCAGTACATTTCAGCCACCTTCCCCAGCCCCCACCAGCCCACTTCAGACCCCTCCAGCCCACCTCAGCCCCCTCCAGTCCCCTTCCCAGCTCCTTTCCTAGCCCCCTTCAGCCCCCTCCAGCGCATTTCAGCCACCTTCCTCAGTCCCCCATAAGCCCACTTCAGCCCCCTCCAGCACATTTCAGCCACCTTCCCAAACCCCTACCGGCCCACTTCAGCCCCCTCCAGCACATTTCAGCCACCTTCCCCAGCCCGCTTCCCCAGCCCCCCTCCAGCCCACCTCAGCCCCCTCCAGTCGCCTTCCCAGCTCTATTCCCTAGCCCCTTTCAGCCCCCTCCAGCACATTTCTGCCACCTTCCCCAGCCCCCACCAGCCCACTTCAGCCCCCTCTGGCACATTTCAGCCACCTTCCCCAGCCCCCACCAGCCCACTTCCCCAGCCCACCTCAGCCCCCTCCAGTCGCCTTCCCAGCTCTATTCCCTAGCCCCCTCAAGCACATTTCTGCCACCTTCCCCAGCCCTCACCAACCTACCTCAGGTCCCTTCCCCAGACCCATCCAGTCCCCTTCCCCAGCCCCCACTAGTCCACCTCAGCCCCCTCCAGTCCCCTTCCCCAGCCCACACAAGCCCACTTCAGCCCCCTTCCCCAACACTCACCAGCCCATTTCAACCCCCTTCCCCATCCCCTACCAGCCCACTTCAGCCCGCTCCAGTCCCCCTTGCCCAGCCCTTACCAGCCCACTTCAACCCCCCTTGCCCAGCCCTCACCAGCCCGCTTCAGCCCCCTTCCCCAGTCTCCTCTAGGCCCCTTCCCCAGCCCCCACCAGCCCACTTCAGCCTCCTTCCCCAGCTCCCCATCAAGGTATGTGACGAGTCTGTTGAAAATGCAGATCATCTTGAAAAGACTGAGGGTCAAAGAATCGGGTTAAATTGCTGAGATAAACTCCTTCAGGTGGAAACGAGGTTAACCTCCTACTGTCCTCCTCCTAAACCGAATAAAATCATCCGTCGTTAGCCAGAATAAAGTTAGAATTAAATAACATCTAAGTAAAGGGTTAAATAAATACTTGATGATAATTATTTAAATAAACAGTTAACGATAAGTAGTTACATGAAGTTGAATGAAATAAAGTTAAATGAATAAAGTTAAATAATAGTTAATGATAGTTGAATAAGGTTAATAACAAATAGGTCAATAAAATTAAAATAGATATAAAAAGGTAAATAAAACTGAATAAAGTTAAAGTTAAATAAGTAGTTAACAATAGATAAAGGTAAATAGATAATGTTAAACAAAATTAAATACATAGATGATAATAAATAGTTAAATAAAATTAAATAAGATAAAGTTTAGGTAAAAAAATTGGGAAGAAAAGTTTCTGTAGAGCTGAATAAAATAGTCTGGCACTAGCCTGAACTAAATCATTATATTGATCCCGTATGGAGTACTGACTACTTGTTCTATGAAGTTAGCATTTTAGAAAGCTTTTTAACACCCCTACGGAGCATAGACACGTAGCATTCTTTAATGATAAGAAACTATTTTCCAATGAGAGAGGGAGAGAGAGAGAGAGAGAAAAAAAAAATATAAATATATATATATATATATATATATATATATATATATATATATATATATATAAATGAAATTATAAATAATAAATAAACAGATTAATAAATAAATATAGAATAAATTTTCTAAAATGTAAATAAATAATATATAAAAATAAAGATATATAAATAGATAAGAAATAAAAAATAAATGAACAAATAAATAAACAGACAACATGAACTGATTAAATAATTGGACATCATTAATTCATTAATACTTCTAACCTCACCGTCATTATTATGTGTTCTAGATTTCATCTCTCACCCGCCAAGAGATGCAACTTAGAAACTAAGCATTGCTTAAGCCTATCTGCACTATGTAAAGGTCAAACCTATAGAAGCTCAGATGTTGAGTAATCAAGTTACCTGAATTTTCTTTGATATTGCAAGAGGCGGCTGTTGCCACCAAAAGCTTGTTGCCAAGCAGAGTATATATCAACAAACAAACACTACAAACCACCGGTTCCCAACCTAAACTGTCGTATAAAACACACAAACTGTCTTAAACTGTCCTAAAATAAGACAGGGAAATTATCGACCAGATGGGGTTTATTCTGGGGATTTTTTTTTCTTTCTTTCATCGACGATGTCCGTAGCTTGTTTGGGATCGTGAGTTGACGCGGGAGAGGGTTAGGATGTAGGTTAATCGGATTGATTGCAATGACGTCACGATCCAATATGGCGGCGGTGCTTTACTAAAGCCTCAAGGAAGCAGCTCTTCCCAATATAATATATAATATATATGTATATATATAGATATATATATATATATACATATATATATATATATAGATATATATATATATGTATATATATATACATATATATCTATATATCTATATATATACATATATCATACATATATATATATATATATATATATATATATATATATATATGAAAACTTTGGGACTATTTTCCCAATGATTGAGAATATACGTATAAAGGCGGAGCATGCCGGCAGGAGACCTTTTGGTCCATAACTAGGTCGGATGCGAAAAAATTATAACAACGATAAATAAATAAATACATAGGTATAGTTAAATAATAAACAAACAGGTAAATAGTATATAATAATAAATTGACAGATAACTAATAATAAATGGAAAGCAATCAAATAATAATAAACAAACAGACAAATGCTAAAGAAATAATTAAATGATATAAAATAAATGGCAGGCATTACAGCATCTTGCTTAGGTGTTTATCTAAACGAATCTTAAAGCTTCGAATTGAACTACATTGCACTGCCTCTGCAGGAAGTTTATTCCATTCATTAACTACACGGTTGGCGAAGTTGTTTCTACCCACTTCCAAATTAAATCTATTTCCTGACAGTTTGAGACCACTAATATTTGTCGGATTTTCATTCAGTGTGAAAATGTTGTCACTTTTGAAGTTGTCACTTCCCTTTAGAATCTTAAAGACCTGTACCAAGCCACCTCTGAGCCTACGCCTTTTTAGGGAAAACAGATTCATGTTTTAGTCGATTTTCGTATGATGTATTTTTGATATTCGGAATAAATTTTGTGAAAACGTTTGGACTATATCTATTTTCCCAATGATTGAGAATACACACACACACACACACACACACACACGCATATATATATATATATATATATATATATATATATATATATATATGAACACATTTAGACTATGCCTCCTACTTTACCAATTATTTAGAATGTATATATATATATATATATATATATATATATATATATATATATATATATATATATATATATATATATATATATATGTTGATAAGCGTCTGGTCCAGCACTTTCTCTGACAGAACTGAATAAAATCACCCGACGGCAGCCAGGACATAAGGGACAGTGTTATTTGGTACGGAAAAGTCTAATTTTGAAATGAAAAAGGTATTTTGTACGCACCTTTATCTAAAATCGCCCCACACATACCATCAGTTTGAAAAAATCGCCTTAATGCATACCAGAATAAATTGCATGAACTAGGCCCTGGCGGAGGGATTAAGTCAGGGCTTTAGACACGCCACTGGCCGGGATTTATTGACAGGATTTATTTCTTTGGGCTTACTCGCATTTCGGTTAAAACTAGAATGAAAACAAGAATATAATAACAGGTCGGACTCTTCTGCGCTTTGTATATATGTATAGATACATAATATATATATATATATATATATATATATATATACATTTTTTTTTTTTTTTTTTTTTAATCACAGCATACTCTGCATTGGTGATCTTCTTGTTTAGACTTTCTATTCTCCTGAGTATTTTCTTCTCTGAAGCAGGAAGAGAAAAAAATAATATTATTTTTTCTCTCCCTGCTTCAGAGAAGAAAATACTCAGAACAGAATCTCTAAACAAGAAGATCACCAATGCAGAGTATGTTGTGAT
>NC_134798.1:43808861-43813861 GCF_046742065.1 Oratosquilla oratoria
TGAAGTATTTAACCATGAAGCATTTAAACAAGAAGTATTTAACCATGAAGCATTTAACCATGAAGTATTTAACTCTGAAGTATTTAACCATAAGTATTTAACCATGAAGCATTTAATCATGAAACATTTAACCATGAAGTATTTAACCATGAAGTATCTAACCATGAAGTATTTAACCATGAAGTGTTTAACCATGAAGTATCTCACCATGAAGCGTTTAACCATGAAGTATTTAACCATGAAGTATTTAACCATGAAGCATTTAACTATGAAGTATTTAACCATAGGTATTTAACCATGAAGTATTTAACCATGAAGTATTTAACTATGAAGTATTTAACCATAAAGTATTTAACTATGATGTATTTAACTATGAAATATTTAACCATAAAGTATTTAACCATGAAGTGTTTAACTACGAAGTATTTAACCAAAAGTATTTAACCATGAATTATTTAACCATGACCGTGAAGTATTTTTTTTAATAATTATTATATGATTACCTAACCATCAAATATTTTTCTCAAAATAATTATCATATAATTATCTAATCAGGAAGTATTTTTTTTCTTTTTTATCATAGACCAAGTTATTTCTTGGTACGTCTTGTTAGTTTAAATCAATCATTTTTGTATTAAGACTAAAAATATATATATAATTCTAATATTTGCGGTTTTTTTTCCAAAATATTGGCAGGTCTGTCTATTTGTTGATTTTTGTGTCAATTGAATAATTTATTTGTTTATTTGCTTATTTACTTTCTTCTCGGTTTACAGATTTTTCTTTGCAATTTTTTTTGTTTTTTACGTAATTATATATTCATAGATTTTTTTAATTTATTCATGCATCTGCTTTATTTATATATTCATTATTCATCTATTTACTTGTTCATCTATCTATTAATTTATTTATATATTTACTTGGGAGAAAGAGGAGCAATGGAGAGATGGAGGGGAGGAGGAAGAATGAGGGAGGGGAGAGGGGAAGGGAGAGGAGGGGAGAGGGGATGGGAGAGGAGGAAAAAGGGAGGGGGAGGAGGGAGGGAGGAGATTAGGGAGGTAGGGGATTAGGGAGGAGAGGAGGGAGTGGAGGAGGGAAGATAGAAGGGAAGGGAGGAGGAAGGGAAGGGAAGGAGGGAGGATAGGAGGGAGGAAGAAGGGAGGAGGTAGAGGAGGATGGAGGAGAGGAGGGAGGGAAGGATAGAGGAGAGGAGGGAGAGAATAGGAGATGGTAGGAGGAAGGTGAGGAGGGAAGGGAAGAGAAGGGAGGGGATGAGGGAGGGGAGGAAGGAGGAAAGGAGGGAGGACAAAAGATATTGGAGGAGATGAGGGGGAAGGGAGGAGGGAGAGAAGGGGAGGGGAGGAGGGGGGTGTTGAGGGGGAGTGGAGAAGGGGGTGTTGAGGGGGAGGGGAGTAGCGGGTGTTGAGGGGGAGGGGAGGAGGGGGTGTTGAGGGGGAGGGGAGGAGGGGGTGTTGAGGGGGAGAAGAGGAGGGGGTGTTGAGGGGGAGAAGAGGAGGAGGTGTTGAGGGGGAGGGGAGGAGGGGGTGTTGAGGGGGAGGGGAGGAGAGAGGTGATGAGGGGGAGGGGAGGAGAGAGGTGATGAGGGGGAGAGGAGGAGGGAGGGAAGGAGGGAACGGATGAGGAAGGTGAGGAGGGAAGGGAGGCGGAAGGAGGGCATGAGGGAGAGGAGGAGGGAGGGAAGAGGAGGGAGGGAAGAGGAGGGAGGGAAGAGAAGGGAGGGGAGGAGGGAGGTGAGGTGGGAGGTGAGGAAGGAGGGGAGAAGGGAGGTGAGGAGGGAGGGGAGAAGGGAGGGGAGGAGGGCGGGGAGGAGGAATGGGAGGAAAAGGGGGAAGAGGAAGGGGAGGAGAGAAAGGAGGAGGGGGAGAAGGGAGGGGAGAAGAGAGGAGGAAGGTGAAGAGAGAGGGCGGAGGGAGGGGAGAAGGGAGGGGAAAAGGTAGGAGGAAGGTGAGGAAGGAAGGGAGGGTAGGAGGGAGGGTAGGAGGGAGGGGAGAAGGGAGGGGAGAAGGGAGGGGAGAAGGGAGGAGGAAGGTGAGGAGGGAAGGGAGGGTAGGAGGGAGGAGAGGAGGGTGGGAAGGAGGAAGGGGAGGAGGAGGGTGGGAAGGAAGAAGGGGAGGAGGGAGAGGAGGAGAAAGGGGAGGAGGGAAGGGAAGAAGGGGAGAGGAGGGAGGGGAGGAGAGGTACGAGAGAAAGGAGGGAGACAGAGTAAAGGAGTAGGAAGGAAGGAAGGGAAGGGAGAGAAGGGTCAAGGAAAGGCGTGAGAAAGATAAAAATTGAAATAAAAATGTATACGTGTACTTACACATATGCATACACTGTATCATTCCATACATACGGACGCACAAACACACACACACGCGCGCGCGCACACACACGCACAAAGCTCAATCTGGAACCAGAAACGAATTTTAGACTAAATATGGGAAACTGAGTATAAGTGACAGGACTCCTCGAGGGTAGTTCCCTTACTGTGTACTACAATTTAGTAAAAACAATTAACATTTGCTTAGTACACACACACACATACACACACAAACACACACACACACACACGCACACAGACAAACGTACACACACACAAACACACAGACACACAAGTACACACATACACACACACACGCACACACACACACACACACACAGACAAACGTACACACACACAAACACACAGACACACAAGTACACACATACACACACACACGCACACACACACACACACACGCACACACACACACACACAGACACACACGTACACACACACGCACACACACACACACACACACACACACACACACGTATACACACACACACACACACACACACACACACACACACACACACACACACACACACACACACACACACACACACACACACACCTCCCCTTCCCCTTCCCCGCATTCCGCCCAACCTCACGCCCCCTCCCACGCGGGCGCGGATGCATTCTTTCCAAACCGCCCCTAAGCCCTCGTGCCCCGCCCCAGCCCCCGACCCCCCGCCCCCCACCTGGTGCAGCCGCCAGCCCCCTCGCCTCGCCACCAACACCATTCTCACCACGCAGCACTCTTTCAAAGCAATACCACCCTCCTCCTCCTCCTCCTCCTCCTCCTCCGCCTCCTCCTCCTCCACTCTCTTCTCCCCCTCCCCCTCCGCCTCCTCCTCTTCCTCCTCCTTCCCCTCCCCGTCCACCATCTCCATCTCTTCCTCCTCCTCCTCTCCCTTCTCCCCTATGCCTCCTCCTATTCTTCCTCCTTCCCCTCCCCGTCCACCATCTCCATCTCCTCCTCCTCCTCCTCTTCTCCCTTCTCCCCCTCAGCCACCGCCTCCTCTCCATTCTCCTCCTCCTCCTCTTCCTCCTCCTTCCCCATCCCCGTCCACC
Source organism: Oratosquilla oratoria (assembly GCF_046742065.1). NCBI lineage: Eukaryota > Metazoa > Arthropoda > Malacostraca > Stomatopoda > Squillidae > Oratosquilla > Oratosquilla oratoria. The sequence goes on from NC_134798.1 coordinate 43,812,259, forward strand.
ATCTCCATCTCCTCCTCCTCCTCTCTCTTCTCCCCTTGTACCTCCGTCTCCTCTTCCCCCTCCCCTTCCCCATCCCCGTCCACCATTTCCATCTCCTCCTCCTCTTCCTCTTCCTTCCCTTCCTCGTCCACCTTCACCACCTCCTTATACTCCTCCTCACCATCCACCACCTCCCTCACAACCTCCTCCTCCTCCTCCTTCGCCTCCTTCCCTTCCCTATCCACATCCCTATCTCCTCCTCTACCTCCTCCTCCTCCTCCTTCCCCTCCTCCTTCCCCTCCCCGTCCAGCCCCTCCTCCTCGTTCAACACATTCACCTCCTCTCTCTTCCTCCTCCTCCTTCCTTTCCTCGTCCATCACTTCTTCCTCCACCTCCTCGTCCAGCATCACTTCCTTCTCCTCCTCCTCCTTTTTCTCCTCCCGTCCAGCTTCACCTCCTTACTCCTTTTCCCCCTCTTTATCTTCCTCGTTCAGTATCACCTCCTCCATCTCCTCCTCCACCTCCCCCTCCTCCTCCCTCCTACTACCCCTCCATCTCCTCCCATCCTATCCCTCCTCCTTCTCCTCCTCCTCCCCTTCCCCGTCCAGCATCACATCCTCCTACTCCTCCTCCTCCTCCTCCTCCTCCCTCCCTTCCCTGTCCAAGACCGCCCCTTCTTTCCCGCCCGATTTCCCTCTCGAGGCGTGGGTCCCCCGCATACCACCGTCCCAAGCAACCAACCCTTTCCCGTACTCGTCTTACGAACTTCCTCCTCCCCCCTTCCCCCCCGTCCCCCAGCTTCCATTCTCCCCCCCCCACCCCACCCTCTATCGTCCTTCCTCCTTTTCCTCCCCCCACCACCTCCACCCACTCTCCCTCCTCCCCCTTCCGACGAGAAGCATCCGTTGAGGTGCGGGTTCACCCCTTTTTACTCTCTTCTCCTAATTGCCTCCTCTTCATTCCTCTCTTTCTAACATTGTCTCCTTTTCCCCTCCTCATTCCCCTCTCCTGTATATATATATATATATATATATATATATATATATATATATATATATATATATATATATATATATATATATATGTATATGTATATACATACATACATACATACATACATAAACATATATATGAGCGTGTGTGTGTGTATAGTGGTCGCCTGTGTGTGTGCGTTTGTCAATGAGTATTTCAGTATGTGTGCGCGCGCGCATGTTTGCTCATTCTTTCTCATTCTCTTTCCCTTCCTTTCTTTGTGTGTGTGTGTGTGTGTGTGTGTGTGTGTGTGTGTGTGTGTGTGTGTGTGTGTGTGTGTGTGTGTGTGTGTGTGTGTGTGTGTGTGTGTGTGTGTGTATGTATGTGTGAGTATCTGTGTGTGTGTCTATTTGCGTGTGTGTGTCTATTTGCGTGTGTGTGTCTATTTGCTTGTGTGTGTGTGTGTGTGTGTGTGTGTGTGTGTGTGTGTGTGTGTGTGTGTGTGTGTGTGTGTGTGTGTGTGTGTCTATGTGTGTGTGTCTATTTTCGTGCGTGTGCGTGTGTGTATGTGTGTGTGTGCATGCGCGTGCTAGCATGCGTGCATGTGTACTGTGTGTGCACAATACGCTTGTACGTAAGCGTTCGTGCGCGC
>NC_134798.1:43818861-43826361 GCF_046742065.1 Oratosquilla oratoria
GAAAAAGAGAGAGGAGAGAGAAAGAGCGGGAGACGAGCAAGATTATCTTTCCCAGCTGTCAAATCGCAGAGAAAGGCAAGACGGGAACAAGCAAAAGTAATTAGGGTCCTTTTTTCAAACGAGGAAAAGGAAGTTACGTTGAAATCAGATTAATAATCGCGGGGAATGGAAGAGAAATAAGGAGGAGGAGGAGGAGGAGGAGGAGGAGGAGGAGGAGGTGGACAGCATAGAGTGTGTCTTTGTTCGGTAGAAATTAGAACGAATATGTGAGTGTTAATTTGAAAACGCTCATAACATAAAACTTGTCACATATCATGTGGATACGTACATATACACACATACATGAACATACATACATATATACATAAATAAATTCATACATGCATACTGACATACCTACCTATCTACCTACCTACATACAGACTATATATATACACATGTACATATACACATTCATATGTACATGTATGCAAACACAAACACATATATGCATATGTACCTGCAGTACATACATACATAAATAAATTCATACATGCATACTGACATACCTACCCACCTACCTACATACATATAGATACATGTGCACATACACATTCATATGTGAATATATGCAAACACAAACACATACATGCATATGTAACTGCAGTATATACATATATACATACATAAATTAATTCATACATGCATACTGACATACCTACCTACCTACCTACATACATACATACAGACTATACATATATACATGTACACATACACATTCATATGTGAATGTATGCAAACACAAACACATACATGCATACGTACCTGCAGTATATACATGCATACATAAATAAATTCATACATGCATACTGACATACCTACCTACCTACCTACATACATACATACAGACTATACATATATACATGTACACATACACATTCATATGTGCATGTATGCAAACATAAACACACACATGTATATGTACCTGCAATACATACATGAATAGATGCATGAATATATACACACATCAATTTGAAGCTATATATGATATTCATAATTGGAGAGTGAGAACAGTTGGGATTCGAACGAGGACCTTAAGTGTAAAACAAGAAAGAAATAGACCAGCCACTTGCACCAATTACAGGGAACGCAAATAAACGAATAGATATATACATGAATGAAACAGATAAGTAATATACATAATACAAGATAGATGGTTTTGATAGGGAACATATAGTACAGCGATACTTAAGATGAATAATACACTGTCTCACCCAAAAAAGTGAATAATTAAGTATAGAATAATACATATATATATATATATATATATATATATATATATATATATATATATATACATATATATACATATATATATATATATGTATATATATATATACACATTAATCAACCACAATTCACTTTAATTCTAAGCCATCAGCATCGAGAAACTCGAGGAGGCATACATGCAGAAATTGAAACGTGGTACAACTAAGGACTCAAACCTCCGCTAACACGTAAGAAATGACATTGACTTAACCGACTGCGTTATCAATATATACATATATATATATATATATATATATATATATATATATATATATATATATATACATATATACGTTACGAACCCCCCCCCCCCATCGGGAGGCTAGAACGGTGCCCCTTACAGATGACTTTGTAGCCTGGAATTTAATTAACCATACCTTTGGTTCAACTCCGCCGGTGGCAGGGTTTGAACCGCCATCCCCTCGACCTTCGCTGTAAGTAACGACGCCCTAACCCTCTCGGCCAGCGAGCTTCCAAAGATAAAATATAAACCAACAAAGATAAAATCTTGGCTGTTGAATCGAACAACCAACAGCAAATGAATAAATTAATAAATGAATAAATAAATGATAGAATAAAATAGAATAAATAGGATAAAGAAATATGTAAATAAACAGAAATAAAATGAAATCGAAATAAGATCAAATACAATGAAATTGAATAAGACAAGAAGAACAGCAAAGGATAAATAATTAAAAAATATGTTATATATGTTATATAATGAAGTACAATAAGAGAAGTAATTACACGAGAATTTTAATCTTTTAAGAGGATCGAAATGTCATTTTTATTTATTTATTTGTTTATTTTACATTCCTGATATTTCTTTTCGTACATCAACCGTTCCCGTAAAGGGTGCATTTGTCTTCAATCTCGCCTTATTACCCTCAAAATCCCCGAGTTCGATCCCCAACAGCCACCAGTGACCACCAATTGCCCTGGCTATCCGAACACAATGGGCACAGGTAACGGGGATAAGAACCGTTAAAGAGGAATTATTCCCATTGGTCGAATGATAAAAGTCCGTCCAGCCAATCAGAAGCGAGCATTTGACCCCAATAGAAGAGAAGCTGTATTCTTTGTAAAATACCAACACAGGTTGTAGATGTGAAATCCATTAGGACGCAAAACTCTTCCCCCCCCCTGAGATAGATACAAGCATTCAACCACGTTAAAAGCTTTACATATAAAAATGAATAAATACATAGCAAAATAAAATCTCAAATAAATGAATGGGTATGTAAGCAAATGCATGAATAAATTATTTAGTATATAAATGAATAGTAATAGGTCAATAATAAATAAATAATAAATATGCACACAAAGACGTCAATAGGTAAATAAATATATAAGTAAATAGATTATAAATATATAGCTAAATGTACTAAGATTAATAAAAATAATTGTTGCCTCAAATCTCGAAGTCCTTAGATCCTCCCATTGATCTCTCATAAAAAGGAATTAAATAAAAAAAATAATAAGTTACAACAAACTAGTTAAACAAACAAAAACGTACACAAATAAACAGATAAATAAATAGATAAAGAGATATATAAATAAGCAAATCCCACCCGACGAGTTTTTGCAAGAGATCAAGACAGTGGACAAATCGCGCGCTGTTGCTGAACATCGCAGGGGCGTGTGCGATGTGGCAGGGGATGAGACGCAAGGACCGACCGAAGTGAGATAGGAGAATCCCAATCTTTAGCACCTGCACCCAAAGTGTCATCGTAAATTACTAAACAGGGGGGGGGTGGGAGAGGCGTGTCTCCCCACCCCACAACCCTAGTACCTCGTATCTCTACGTCGGGGAACCCTCTATCCCCAAAAACAAAGCCAAGAGGATTTGTAATCGCTACGAGAGAGTTTACAAGTAGATAACATGGTTATATCGGTGGTTGTGTATGTGTTCCATGTTTAGGCTCGTGTGTGTGTGTGTGTGTGTGTGTGTGTGTGTGTGTGTGTGTGTGTGTGTGTGTGTGTGTGTGTGTGTGTGTGTGTGTGTGTTTGTACACGTATTTGCATATATGTGCGTATTGGTTTATATCTTTGTGTCCGAACGCACGTATGTTTTAATCAGTATGTGTTTGTTTTCTGTGTTTGCATATACGTAGACATTTGTTTGTGTGTTTGTTCATATACAGTAGACCCTTGTGTATGTTTGTTTGTAACTGTGTGTGTGTGTGTGTGTGTGTGTGTGTGTGTGTGTGTGTGTGTGTGTGTGTGTGTGTGTGTGTGTGTGTGTGTGTGTGTGTGTGTGAGAGAGTGTGAGAGAGAGAGAGAGAGAGAAAGAGAGAAAGTGAGAGAGACAGAGAGAGAGAGAGAGAGAGAGAGAGAGAGAGAGAGAGAGAGAGAGAGAGAGAGAGAGAGAGAGAGAGAAGGGGGGATGGGGGAGGGGGAGGGGGCAATGAGAAGACCTAAGTCTTATCTGTGATCCTGTAGGAGGAAGTAGTTGCTCGCGAGCGGACGGTCATCAGCGGCAGTGATGTCGAAGAAACGGAAGAGGAGGAGGGGGAGGGAGAGGGGGGAGGGGAGGAAAAGGGGGAGGGGAGGAAAAGGGGGAGGGAGGGAGGGAGGGAAGGCTAGTGGGGGGGGGAGGATGTCCGGACAGAAGCAGTGTCATATGATGGTGGACATGGGGGGTGGGGGGAAATGGGGTGAAAGGGGGAGTAAAGCTACATAATAACATTGGGAGATGTGGGGGGGAGTGGGAGGAATTTGGGCCGCGAGAGAGGAGGAAGGAGGAAGAAGGAAGGGGAAGGGAGGGGAAGGGAGAGGTAGAGGATGAGTAAAGGAGGGAGGGAGTGATGAGAGGGGAGGGTGTGAGGGAAGAAAGAGGGGAGGAAGAGGAAGAGGAAGAGAATGATAGAGGGAGGAAAGGAGGGAAGAAAGGAGAGAAAAGGAGGGGAAGAGAATGATGAAGGGAGGAAGGGAGGGAGGTAGGAAGAGAGGGGAAGAGAGAGAAGATAGAAAGGAGGGAATGAAAGTGGGAAGGAAGGAGGGAAAGAAGAAAGAGGTAAGAAAGGAGGAAAGGAAGGAGGAAAGGTGGTAGGGAAAGAGGAAAGTAAGGAGGGAAGGGAGTAGGTAAGGAAGGAGGGAAGGAAGAAGGGAGGGAAGGAGGGAAGGAAGGAGGGAGGGAAGGAGGTAAAGAAGGAGGGAAGGAAGGAGGTAAGGAAGGAGGTAAGGAAGGAAGGAAGAAAGGAGGGAGGGAGGGAAAGAGGGAAGGAAAGAGGTAAGGAAGGTGTGATTTGTATTCCATCGCACATATCCAGCGTTTCTATCCATAAAAGAGTGCTACGTTCCTCTGGTCTGTAGAGTTGTAACTAAGTCTTTTAAAGTAATGACTGCATAAGACATGTAACAACAGTCAATAACCTATACGTAGGGGGAGGGGGAGGGGGGAGGGGGAGGATGTAAAAGGAAGACAGGGGGAAGGATAGGGAGGAAGGGAGTGAGGGAGTGGGGGAGTAAATGGTTGGGTGAGTCAGTGAGTGATGAGTGGGTGCGTGAGGGGGGGAGGAGGAGTGGGGAGAGGGGAATGCGGTGGGGAAGGTAGGACGAGGGGAGGGGGAGGGGGAGGGGGAGGGGGAGAAGAGGGGATACAGGAGCTTAGGGGGAAATATAGGAGACCTGACAAACTTTCGCTGAGACAGGAATAGTCCCTCAGGTGAATAAAATCGCCTGACGGTAACAAGAACTCATGCATAAGTCGCTAGTAGTCCTCTAAAGCTTTTTGTCTACTTTGAATGTTTTATTCTGGCTAATATTAGACGATTTTATTCGTCTAAGGGCATCCCCCCCTCTCCTCCTCCTCCCCCTCCCTCCCGACCGCAACTATACGCTAATTGTACTAAATAAATTGTATCATCTTTTTGGAAATGAAGATGAGTCGGGTTCCTGCCTGGGTTCTTACAAGGGATGATCCTATGGAAGAAGAATGAATGAGGCTATGCGATGCATAAATTCTCTCACCGACCAGGTCATGACGTCATGAGGTCACCGAGCAGGTCCTCACATCATGAGGTCACCGAGGAGTTCATGACGTCATAAGGTCCCAGACAAGGTCATGACATCATGATGTCACCAAGCAAGTCATCACATGAGGTCACCGAACAGGTCATCACATCATTAGGTCACCGAGCAGGTCATGACGTCATAAGGTCACCGAGAGGTCATGATGTCATGAGGTCACCTAGGTCATGGTGTCAGGAGGTCACCGAGCAGGTCATGACGTCATGAGTTCACCGAGCAGGTCATGACGTCATGAGGTCACCGAGCAGGTCATGACGTCATGAGGTCACCTACAAGGTCATGACGTCATGAGGTGACCAGGGCAAGAAGGTAATATGTGTCATTCGATTATGAGCGTCCTCAGGGTTGAAGCGGGTGACGTCACAGGATAATAGCGTTATGCGTTGCGTACCCTGCTCCCGAGATCATCTCCCAAAAAGATGATATCGAGCATCTTAATCGAGATGGTTCTTAACTGGTGATAGTTATAACAATAGTTTAAATATCCCTGCCATAAAGTTTAAGTAAATATTCTAGCAATCATTGTACTTAGGTATATATATATATATATATATATATATATATATATATATATATATATATATATACACACACACATATATATATCTATATATATATATATATATATATTTATATATACATGTCTGTGTGTTTGCATATATAAGACTGCATGCAAGTACACATACGCTCATGTACATACATTTGTGGATGTTTGCAAATATATAAAATGCATACATGTACAGTACATACATTCATGGATATATATATACATATATATATATATATATATATATATATATACATATATATATATATATGTATATATATATGTACATACATGTGTGTGTATTTGTATATATAAGACTGCATACATGTACACATACGCTCATGTAAATACATATGTGGATATTTGCAAATATATAAAATGCATACATGTACAGTACATACATTCATGGATATATATATATATATATATACATATATATATATATATGTATATATATATATATATGTGTATATATATATATATACATACATACATACATACATGTGTGTGTTTGCATACATAAGACCGCACACATGTACACATACACTCATATACATACATATGTGCATGTTTGCAAATATACATAATGCATATATGTACAGTACATACATACATTCATACATATATATACACATACATACATAGATACAGGTATACATACGAAATGAAACGCACCCCTGAATAAAAAAAATATCTCGATCACTGATATGGCAACATCTTCTAGACTGTGTGACACCGATTGGGCCTATACTTGTTAGCAGAGCTTTTGTTGTGGTACAAGAGATGGTCGTGGTGTCAGTGATGACGACGATAAGATGGGGAGGAAGAGGAGAGGAGGAGGAGGAGGAGGAGGAGGAGGAGGAGGAGGAGGAGAAGGTGAAGGAAGAGAAGGAGAGATCTAGATGAAGGAAGAGTAAGAGGAAGAGGAGGAGGAGGAGGAGGAGGAGGAGGAGGAGGAGGAGGAGGAGGAGGAGGAGGGAGAGGAACAAATATTTAGAAAAAAGGAAACGAGTAGGAACTGAGAGAGTAGGAAGAGGAAAATTAGAAAAATAAATAAAGAGGCAGAGAAGGAAAAAGAGTAGAGGAAAGACTTGGAAGAAGAGGAGGACTGGGAAGAGGAGGAGGAGGAGGAGGAAGAGGAGCACAAAGAGGAGAAGAGAAATCTCGTCCCGGAGCTGAATAAAATCGCCTGGCGACACCCGGGGCACAGTGCCACCCGGGAGGGAAGGGGTGGAGGGCAGTGCCGGGGGTGAAAATAGATTATGACGACATCGCGAGAGTAGCAATGGAGGACAAATCAAATTTCAAACCACTTTCCTAGATTCGTCTTGGGGAAGGAGACAAGTCACCCAAATTAGATTTCTATGATTTCTCACAAAAGGTGAAGGGAGAGGGAGAGAGAGGGAGAGAGAAAGAAAGAGAGAAATGGGTGGGTGGGGAGGAAGAGAGAGGAAGACAGATTAAGAGAGAAAATGTGTGTGTGTGTGTGTGTGTGTGTGTGTGTGTGTGTGTGTGTGTGTGTGTGTGTGTGTGTGTGTGTGTGTGTGTGTGTGTGTGTGTGTGTGTGTGTGTGTGTGTGTGTGTGATTCACCATGGTCTTGGATCACGTGTTG
>NC_134798.1:43833861-43841361 GCF_046742065.1 Oratosquilla oratoria
CCCGGAAGAGAGCTCGGAGCTCGTATGACCGATCTATGGGTAATGCTTTGACCTTACACGCACACACACACCCAACTCCCCGCCCACGAGAGTCAGAGTAACGACTCGAAGCGCAGCGATACTGAAATTATTTTCAGCCCTGGGCAGGATTCGAACCCGGACCGCAGTAGTGACAGTTTGGGACTCTACCAACCGCGCCACAGTGTGTGTGTGTGTGTGCGTGCGTGCGTGCGTGCGTGCGTGTGTGTGTGTGTGTGTGTGTGCGTGTGTGCGTGTGTGTGTATGTGTGTGTGTGTGTGTGTGTGTGTGTGTGTGTGTGTGTGTGTGTGTGTGTGTGTGTGTGTGTGTGTGTGTGTGTGTGTGTGTGTGTGTGTGTGTGTGTGTGTTTTCACACGCCCTACGGCCCGTGCTCGCTCACTAAGTGAATGTGTGAAATTTGTGGAATGCTAAGTAGGAAGCGATGGAGAGAGAGAGAGAGAGAGAGAGAGAGAGAGAGAGAGAGAGAGAGAGAGAGAGAGAGAGAGAGAGAGAGAGAGAGAGAGAGAGAGAGAGAGACGAGAAACCCTGAAACAGAGCGTTCTAATAACCAGAAAAAATCAAAATAAAAAATCGGAAGAATAAAGAATCAGACAAGTAGGGTAGTTGGGGAAGGGGAGGAAGAGGAGGAGGAGGGGAGGAAAAGGAGGAGGAGAGGAGGAGGAGGGGAGGAGGAGGAGGAAGAAGAGGAGGAGGGAAAGCTGATGAGGGAGTTTGGGAGCTGGGGGAGGGAGGAAGGGAAAGAGTAGGAGGAAGAGGAGGGGAGGAGGAGGGGGAAGGGAAAGAGGAGGGGAGGAGGAGGAAGAGGGAAGAAGGAGGAGAGGAGGAGGAGGAGAAGGAGGGGAGAAGGAGGGGAGTAGGAAGCGGGGAGGAGGGGTGAAGAGGTGGAGGGGAGGAGGAGGAGGAGAAGGAGGAGGAGGAGGAGGGGGAGGAGGAGAAGGAGGAGGAGGAGGAGGAGATGGAAGGAGACCTGGTCTGAGACAAAGACACGTCCCTCATGTTTGTCGATATCTCAAGGCCCAGCTTCCGTCCTGCACCTCCTCCTCGAAGGAAAAGGAGGAGGAGGAGGAGGAACAGGAGGAGGAGGAGGAGGAGGAGGAGGAGTAGGAGGAGGATACAAGGGTCGAGCACACGCCCTCGTCCAGTTCAGGCATCATTCGCCCTCCTCTTCCTCCTCCTCCTCCTTAATATTGTCGTACTCTTCTTCCTCCTCTATCTCCCTCATCTGTTCTTCCTTTTCGCCTCCTTGTCCTTTCCTTTCTTCCTCATCATCTTCTTCCTCCTCTTCCTTTACTTTATTCTCTTCCTCTTCCTCCACATCTTTCATTTCCTCCAACGCTACCTCCTCCTCCTCCTCTTCCTCCTTTTCCTTCTCCTCCTCCTCCTCCTCCTCCTACCAAGTCTCAATCCGCCTGATCCACTCCCTCCCTCACTCCCTCCCTCCCTCCCTCCTCCTCCTCCAGTCTTCATCTTCGACTTGTCACAGAGGCCCTCACAGGGAGGCAGCTACCTCCTCCCCTCTTACTCTTCACCCTACCTCTTCTCCTCTCCCTCCTTCACTCTTCCTCTCCCCTCTATCTCCTCCTCTCTACCTCTTCGTCCTATCTCCTCATCTCTACCTCCTCCCTCATCTACCTCTTCTCCTCTTCCTCCTTCACTCTTTCTCCCTCATCTACCTCCTCCCCTCTACCTCTTCGTCCTACCTCCTCTTCTCTACCTCCTACCTCATCTACCTCTTCTCCTCATCCTCCTTCACTCTTCCTACCTCCTCTGCCTCCTCTCCTCTCCCTGCTTCCCCTTTACCTCCTTCTCTCTTCCTCCTCGGCCTCTCTCCTCTCCTCTACCTTCTCTTCTACCTCCTCCTTCCTTCTCCTCCTTTTTCTTTTTGTTTGTTTTTCTCTTCTCCCTCTTCCTCTTCCTCCTCCTTTTTCTTCTCCTCCTCTTTCTCCTTCTTTTTCTCTTTTATCTCTTCCTCCACATTCCTCTCTTTCTCTTGTCCCTCTTCCTCCTCCTTTTTCTTCTTCTCCTCTTTCCATTTCTCCCTCTTTCTTTACGTTTCTAGATTTCGTCTCTTCTATAATTATTCTAACTTTCGTCATCTGATTCTATTTACCTAAAGTATAAATTAGCTTTCATCTGTACACCCGTCACCCCCTCCCCTCACCCCAACCTATCCCTCCCCAACACTAACTCCATCACATGGAGTCCACATCTCCCACATTACTCCCACACCATCAGACTCCCTATGTACTCCCTCACTACCGTCCCTTACTCCAACACTCCCAACGCGTCTCCCTCCTCCACCACCTCCCTCCTCCTCCACCAATCTCCAACAATATCGTCTCCATCTATCTTCTTCCCCCCTCCCCCTCATCTCCCCCTCTCCCCACGTTAGCGTTCTTTTCGAGTGCTTTCCCCCCCTACTCCTCGCTGACTGCCTCCCCCCTCTCTTCTCCCACCCTAATCGCCCCTCTTTAGCCCTCCTTCCTCTCCCCCCTCTCCCCCTCCCCCCCCCCTTTCCCTCAGCTTCACTCGTGCTTCCGTCCTCGGGTTGTTGTCAGCACTTCTCCCCCCTTCCCCCTCCCCCTCCCCCTCCTCTCTCCCCTTACCCCTTCCCTTTCCTCTCTCCCTTTTCCTCCCTCCCTCTCTCTTCCCCTCCCCTCTCCCCTCCTCTCCTCCCCATCCCTCTTCTCCCTTCTCCCCTCCCCCTTTCTCCTCTCCCCTCCCCCATCCTCTTTCTCCCCTTCTCCCCACTGCCCTTTTCCCCTCTCCCCATCCCTCCACTCTCCCCTTTCTCCCTCTCTTTCCCCTCCCCTCTCCCCTATCTCTTCCTATCTCCCCCTTTCTTTACCGTCCTCTTTTCTCTCTCTTCCCCCTCCAACTCTCTTTCCCCTCCCCTCTCCCCTTTCCCCCCTCTCCAATTTCCTCTACCCCTCTTTCCTTTCCCCTCTCCCTCTCCCTTCCTTCTTCCCCTCCCCATCTCTTCCTCCCCCACTCCCCCCTTGTAGTACTTCAGTATTCTCTTTCCCCCCCAAACTCCCCAACACAAACATTCCTTATCAATTTCTTAGCAGTAGCCTACTCCCCTTTGAGACTTTCTACTCCTCTCTGCACTCCCACGTACTTCACACGAACTCCACAATACTCCCTTGTACTCCCCTAACTCCCTTAATGAGCTTTTTATACGTAACTCTCCTCAGAAGGGAGTGTAGGATGGAGTCCTCTAATACTCCCAACGCCACTACCAGTGTTCGTGATTCCTTTGCGGTATGTCACACTCCCTTCTGTGCCTTCCCTGTGCCTTAGAGTATTATCCTGTGACTTATAGTACACTCTTCTATCTTACTCTAACCATTTCTTTCTAACATTTCTAACATTTTTCTGTCTTACTGTATCTACTTGTGACTTATTATATACTCTCGTGTCTTACTGCTTCGTCTTGTGCCTTAGAGTATTCTCCAGTGACTTACTACATCCGTTTGTGACTTATAATACACTCTTCTGTCATAATCTATTCATTTGTGACTTATAAGTCACTCTTGTGTCTTACTGCTTCGTCTTGTGCCTTATTGTATTCTCCTGTACCTCATTGTATCCCCTGTGACTTACTATATCAATTCATGACTTACTGTATCAATCTATGACTTACAGTGTTACATACTCGTGTCTTACTGTATTCTTTTGTGACTTACTGTACATTATAGTGTCTTTATCTCATGCTTAATTGTATCCTTATGTGCCTTACCCTATCCTCCTGTTAATCACCATATCCGGATGTGCCTTACTTTATCCTTTCGTGTGCTTTACTGTGCGTCATCGTCTCTTTCTGTGCCTTACTGTGCCTTACTTGTTTTCCTGTACTCTCCTGCGTTCATGTTGACTTCATGTGCCTTACTCTATTTTCCTGTGCCTTACTAAGATCATCTGTGCCTTACCTGTATTCCTGTATCCTCCTGTGTTTAGTTTTGACTTCATGTGCCTTACTGTGTCTTAGGTGGCCGCTAGCTTAGCAAAAGGCTGAACTACTGACCTCCCCCCTCCCCTCCCATCTTCCCCCTCCCCTCCTACCTCCCCCTCCCCTCCCACCTTCCCCCTCCTCTCCCATCTTCCCTCTCCCCTCCCCCTGCCCCCTCCCCCTGCCCCCTCCCCTCCCATCTTCCCCCTCCCCTCCCACCCTCCCCCTCTCCCCACCCCCTCTCCTCCCACCTTTCCCCTACCCTCCCATCTTCCCCTCCCCTCCCCCTCCCCCCTTCCCCTCCCCACCCCCCTTCCCCTCCCATCTTCCCCCTCCCCTCCCACCTTCCCCCTCCCCTCCCACCTTCCCCCCTCCCCTCCCACCTTCCCCCTCCCCTCCCACCTTCCATCTCCCCCTCCTACCTTCCTCCTCCCCTCCCACCCTCCCCCTCCCCTCCCACCTTCCATCTCCCCCTCCTACCTTCCTCCTCCCCTCCCACCCTCCCCCTCCCCTCCCACCTTCCCCCTCCCCCATTCCTTCCCCTCACGCGCCTTCTGTCTCACCTTGTCTTGTGCACCCCACTCCCCCGTCACACCCCCTCCCACCCACCCTCCCTCCCTCCTCCTCTTGTTTCTCATACTCCCCCTCTCCTCCCCCCTTCCCCCACCCTTCTTCCTTATTGTGACTGACCCACCCCTACGCAAGCCCCCAGGCGCCAAAATCCCCCCATTAACCCCCCAACTACCCTTTCCTTCAAACAAGCCTTACCCTATTAGACACCCCCTCCTCCTCCTCCTCCTCCTCCTCCTCTTTCTGCTACCCCTCCCCCGCTATTCTCTTCATTTTCCCCTCCCCCTTCATCTCCCTTGCTACCCTTCTCCCTCCTCCCCCTCCCCCCTCCCCCCACACCGCCCCCACGCCTTCATTTGCCCCTCCTCCTCCTCCTCCTCCGCCTCCTACTCCTCTTTCTCCTCCTCCTACTCCTCTTCCTCGTTTCCTCCTCCTCCTCCTCCTATTCCTCTGTCCAATCCTCTCCCTCCACTTTCTCCCACGCTCACTCCCCCTCCCCGCCTCCCCTTTCCCTTCCCCCTACGGAGGAGAACTGACTCCCCTCGACCCTGCCACGAGTGTGGGAGGCACAACGGTGACAACCTTGCCTGAGGAGGAGGAGGAGGAGGAGGACTAGGATGAGGAGGATGAGGATGACATGAACGAAGGAGGAGGAGGAGTAGGAGGAGAAGGAGGAATAGAAGGAGGAGGAGGAACAGCAGCAGCAGCAGGAGGGAGGAAGAGGAGATCAAGTAGGAGCAGCAACACGAGCAAGGGAAGGAGTACGAAAAAAAGGAGGAGGAGGAGGAGGAGGAGGAGGAGGAGGAAGAAGAGGAGTAGGAGAAAGAGGACCAGGAATAGGAGGAGGAAGGGAGGAAAAGGAAGAGGAAGATGAGGAGAAGGAGAAGGAGGAGAAGGAGGAGAAGGAGGAGAAGGAGGAGGAGGAAGATGAGGAGGCGGAGGAAGAAGGGACATGTGGACAAAGGCAGGCAGTCGGGGTCCTCATTCTCATTAAGGCGAGCTTTCAACCTTTCCCATGTCGTTGTCGTCGTAATTATATTCTGCATTTTCTCTCTCTCTCTCTCTCTCTCTTTCTCTCTCTCTCTCTCTCCCCTCTCTTCTCTCTCTCTTCTCTCTCCCTCTTTCTCTATCTGTTTTTTTCTCCCCCCTCTCTCTCTCCCTCTCTCTCTCCCTCTCTCACTCTCTCTCTCCCTCTCTCTATCTCTTTCTCTTTCTCTCTCGGGCATTATCCACGGGCACACACAGTCATGTTCTTATGTATACACGTGTATGAACGAATGAGTGTGTACATGTGTGTGTGTATGTTTACATTTGTTTACTTAGTTTTTTAATATACGAGCGACATGGACACGCTAAAAGGTGCACACAGTCTTATTTCTTTATTTTACTTTCGCAAAAATGTTTAATTCTTTGGCTAAATATTTCTGGCGCCAGGCGATTGTCTTTCTGGCGCCAGGCCATTGTCCTTCCGTCGCCAGGCGATATTATTCCTCATTTATTCATCATCATGTTATTCATCTCTCCTTGCCGAAATATTTGAAAACATTCCAAGCTTTTTTGACATGTTACATAAATTAATTTCATTTTATTTAAATTCTGTTTAAATTAGTTATTCTTTTATTTATTTATTTTGTTCAAATTTTGTTCAAATTAGTGAAAATACGGTTCGGCTGGTTGAGAGCCGAACATGACTACGTGGTTTGAAGATCCTCAAGCTTTGAAGATTTGGTTCTGTCTGTCGCAAAACAATCTGTCGAGGGGGACACAACATGGAAAGAAAACATTAGTTTTGATTAAGTAGATTTTTTTTTATATCAGGCCTCTTAGAAGAAAACATTAGTTTTGATTAAGTAGATTTTTTTTATATCAGGCCTCTTAGAGAGAGAGAGAGAGAGAGAGAGAGAGAGAGAGAGAGAGAGAGAGAGAGAGAGAGAGAGAGAGAGAGAGAGAGAGAAATAGATAGAGAGAGGGAGAGACAAACAGAGGGGGAGAGAAACAGACAGATAGAGAGAAACAGACAGACAGAGAGAGAGAGAGAGATAGGCATACAGACAGACAGAGAGAGAGACAGATAAGACACACACACACGCGCGCGCACACACACACACACACAGAGAGAGAGAGAGAGAGAGAGAGAGAGAGAGAGAGAGAGAGAGAGATAAGACACACACACACACACACACACACACACACAAAGAGAGAGAGAGAGAGAGAGAGAGAGAGAGAGAGAGAGAGAGAGAGAGAGAGAAATGAGAGATGGAAGAGTCGCCGAGATTCAAAGTCACGAAATGAAAAGATCAGAAACCTGAAGTGGACCGCGAGCGGCGCTCGAGGAACAGCAGTGCGGAGGGGACCTTGGAGAAGGACTTTGGAGGAGAAGCTTTGAAGGAGGGCTTTTGAAGAAGGATCTTGAAGGAGTTTTTTGGAGGAGTCTGAAGAAGGATTTTGGAGGAGTCTGAAGGAGGATCTTGGAGGAGGATTTTGGAGGATGAGTTTAGAGGAGGAATTTGAAGGAAGACCTTGGAGGAGGATTTTGGAGGAGGAGTTTGGAGGAAGTCCTCGAAGAAAGACCCTGAAGTAAGACATTGGAGAATGACATTGAAGAACGACTTTGGAGGAAGAAGTTGGAGGAGGAACTTAGAAGAGGACCTTGGAGGAGGACTTTGGAGGAGGAATTTGAAGGGACCTTCGAGGAGGAGTTTGGAGAAAGATTTAGGAGAAAGACCTTGAGGGAGGAATTTGAAGGACTAACTTGGAGGAGATGAACAAAATAGTCTGATAAATAAATAAAGAGATAAATAAATCAAAATAGATAAATGAATATATAAATAAACGCAAAAATAGATTCATAAATAAATGAATAAATAGATGAATAGACAAATAGATATATAAACATAGATAGATAGATAGATAAACAAATAAATGAATAATTGCATAAA
>NC_134798.1:43873861-43878861 GCF_046742065.1 Oratosquilla oratoria
TTATTTTACTATTTCTTCAACTGTCCGTGTTGTTTATTTAATGCACCTGTTATTGAATTGGCTGAACGTGTTAATGGTTTCGTTGGTGTTGTTGATTTCTATAGCTGTGTTATTTTCATCATTAACGCAGTTATTAATTTCGTTTGTTTTTTACTCTATTTAGCTGTGTTATTGTTTCAGTTGATATTGTTGTTGATTCTAGCGAGATTGTTATTGGTTTTATTGGCAGCTTCTTGATTTTATTTACTTTGTTCTTCATTTTGTTAACTTCGTTATTGATTTTGGTGATCTTGTTATTAATTTTGTTAACTTCGTTATTGATTTAATTTACTTTTTTCTTCGTTTTGTTAACTTCGTTATTGATTTTGATGACCTTGTTCTTGATTTTGTTAACTAAGTTATTGATTACATTAGCCTTGTTATCCATTTTGTTAACTTCGTTATTGATATTGGTACCCTTGTTCCTTAATTTCCTGACGTTGTTATTGATTTTGTCGACCTCGCCATTGAATATATTGACCTTAAATTTGATTGTATTGACGTTTTTGTTATTTTCGCAGTTGACTTCAGTGACCTGTCTTATGACCTTGTTATTGAGTTGACCTGACTTTATGGACCTTGTTTCAGCCATAAAATATTCCTGAAACAATTTGAACTGAATGATGAAGAGGAGTTAGGGCCGGGGGGAGGGGAGAGGAGGAGGAGAAAGAGGAGGAGAGGGAGGAGGGAGGAGGAGGAGGAGGAGGAGGAGGGGGAGTAGGAGTGGAGGAGTGGGGGAGAGTATAAGAATAGTAGGAAGGGGAGAGAAAGAAAGGGGGAAAGAAGAAGGAACTGAGGGAATGGACGTGGAGTTAGATAGCAAGTCTGGGGGGGGAGGAATGGGGAGACAAGAAGGGGGAATGGGGGGATAGAGATGAAAGAAAGAGAAGCGAGGGAATGATAGAGGAAGGCAAGGAAAAATAATAAAGGAGGAAGATAGAGAAGAGAGAGGAGAGGAGAGAGGGGAGAAGGGAGAGGAAGGGACTGATATAGGGGATAAATGTAAAGGGAAAGGAGAGAGAGAGAGAGAGAGGGAGAGAGAGAGAGAGAGAGAGAGAGAGAGAGAGAGAGAGAGAGAGAGAGAGAGAGAGAGAGAGAGAGAGAGAGTGAGAGTGAGAGTGAGAGTGAGAGAGAGAGAGACAGGCAGACAGACAAATCAATAGACAATTGGAAGGACAATCAGGCAAATAGACAGAGATCGAAATAGACGGGAAAAGACAGACAGATACAGTTAGATAGAGAAAGAGGCACAGACAGAGAGATAGACAGACAGAGACAGAAAGACAAACAAACTAATAGACAGATGGAAGGAAAATCAAGCAGATAAACAGAGACCAAAACAAACAGACAGATAGATATTAAGACAGACCAACCGGGAGACAATCAGTCAGTACACAAGTAGAGAAGTAAATGAAAAACAAACCAATAACAATGGTCAAAAAAGAATTTGTCCCAAGGAAAACAATAGCTGTATTTTTTTTTTTTTTTTTTTTTTTTGCATGCAGAATACAAAAATAATGTCCGATTTCTTCCATCACCCACAGGTTTTGTGTTTCACGGTATGTTACGTTACGTGTGTTACGTGGGATAAATTTCAATCAAGCTGTTGACAATACTGAGTTTGGCAACCCTGCGTGAGATTGTTATGTACTTTCAGCAATCTGTTCTTCAAGTGAACCACATTTATTGAGTCAGGGAGATCTGAATTATTTTTTTCGGGATTTAAACTTGTCAAAAAAGCAATCTGAAAATCTTGCTTCCACGTTAAAGGGTTGGAATCTTCTCCTGAAAGAATCCAAAGTTAATCTTTATCGTAAGCGACATTGTGATTTTGAACAGTTTTTCTCACTTGAGGGTGGCGTGGTGCTTTGCAATGATGTATATTCTGTTATGGAGGAACTTAACCATAGATATAACAAGAATGAGTGCCACTTGTTTATTGACTCTTCAAAAGTGAACCTGAAAGCTGTTTTGCTCCACAATGGAAATAAGTTTCCTTCTGTTTTTCTGGCCCATGCAGCTAACATGAAGGAAACATATGAGAATATGAAGCTTTTATTGCAAAATAATAATAATAATAATAATAATAATAATGATAATAATAATAATAATAATAATAATAATAATAATAATAATAATAATAATAATAATGATAATAATAATAATAATAATAACAATAATAATAATGATGATAATGATAATAATAATAATAATAATAATAATAATAATAATAATAATAATAATAATAATAATAATAATAATAATAATAATAATAATAAGTATGAAGAATATAAACGAAATATCTGTGGTGACCTAAAGGATGTGGCACTTTTACTTGGAATGCAGCTGGGTTACACAAAATTTTGTTGTTTTCTCTGTGGCCGAAACGATCTCTGACCCCAGGAAAGAAAAATGTTGTCAATCCTCCTCTTGTTGATTCAGAGAAAATTTATTTGCCTCCTTTGCATATTAAGCTAGGGTTGACGAAAATTTTCGTAAAAAGTATGTATAGAAGTGGCATGGGATTCACATATTTGAAAAATAAGTTTTCTAGAGTAAGTGACACAAAAATTAAAGAGGGTATCTTTGTTGGACCACAGATTAGGAAGCTGATAAAAGACCAGAATTTTGATAAAAAGCTAAATGATTTTGAAAAAGCTGCATGGCTGTCATTTAAGAAAGTTTGCTGGGAGTTTTTGGGGAATCACAAAGCAAATAACTATTCTGAAATCGTAAAACAGCTACTGACAGCCTACAAGGCCTTGGGATGCAATATGAGCCTAAAAATCCACTTCCTAGGCTCTAATTTGGACTTTATCTCTGCAAACCTTGGCGCCATCAGTGACGAGCACGGTGAGAGGTTTCAACAGGACATTATGAACATGGAAACCCGGTATCAAGGGAAATGTAGCTCTTCAGTGTTGGTTAATTACTGTTCGACACTTAAAAGGGATCTCCCAGAAGCAAAGTACACTCGAAAACTATATATTTCAACCTTTTAGAGGTAAGTTTCATTGAAATATCAGCCTCATTTATTAGTTATATTTGTTTAAGATTTAATATGCTATCACAGAAAAACTATGCTTGATAGAAAACTCTAAAAACATATATAAAATCAGCAGAAGAAATTCTATCAAGTTCACCTCCTTTTGCTTGTGGGACAGGTACTTTAATAAATTTTGTTGACCAGTGTAATTATAAGAATAAATTGAAAATAGACAAAAAAGATAAATGACAGTAAATTAATGAATAAATGACCAGATGATTGAACAACTGACATAAACAGACAAATATATATATATATATATATATATATGTATATACATATATATATATATATATACATATATATATGTATATATATATATATACACATATATATATATATATATATATATATATATATACATGTGTGTGTGTGTGTGTGTGTGTGTGTGTGTGTGTGTGCGTGTATGTATATATATATATATATATATATATATGTATATATATATATATATATTTGTATATATATATATATATATATATATCCGAGTAACAAACGAAGAAACATATCAATAAACTAACAAACGAAGAAACATATCAATAAACAAGGAAACAAAGGAACTGATGTATATCTTATTCAGACTGTCGTCAGGCGATTTTATTCATATGTGGGAAACACGATACTCTTTGCACTGCATTATACCTCTCCTTTGACGCTGCACCTTACTGCCCCTGTGGCACTGGTGCCATCTCCCCGGTGGCACTGTGCCAGCTATGTCATGATGGACGATGGCCACGGTCGAGGTGGAGCGAAAAAATGAGTCATATATACTCATGCTCTCCAAGGTTCGAATCCCGTAATAAGATGTGCAATGGCTCATTAGTATTATAATTCTTTTTATAGAAAAGGAAGTTGATAAAGCTATACAAAGTCTTTATACAATCAGAAAAGGAGGAGGAGTAGTGGAGGGGGAGTTGAAAAGGGGAAGGGAGGGGAAAGGAGGGGGAGGAGGAGTTGAGAAAGGGAGGGGAGGGGGATTTGAGTGGGGGAGGGGTGGAGGAGAGAAGAGTGAGAGGAGTGACGTCATATCACCCTGTCCGAATCCGAAATCAGAGAAAATCTGGGGCTCTATGACGTCATGACATTTCGACAATATTTTCGGCGAATTTGGAAAATTATCGAAACCGGAATAAGACCAACAAGGTGAGGTGCATATGTTGTATCGTCTCCCAAGGGAGAGGCTGGTGGCCCTGCAGAGGACGCTCAAGGATGTATGTATGTACGTATGTGTGTGTGTATGTATGTATATATGTATGTATGTATATATCTGTATATGTATGTATGTTTGTTATTATTTGTCTGGTTATTATTTGCTTGATTTTCATTTATCATTATTTATCTGTCAATTTATTATTATTTATTATTTACCTGTTTTTTCATTATTTAACTATACCTATGCATTTGTTTATTCTATTTATTATTATCTATATTATAATAATCTTTTTATGTATCATTATTATATTTTTCGCATCCAACCTAGTTATGGACCAAAAGGTCTCCTGTCGGCATGCTCCGCCTTTGTAATCCTTTGTAATCCTTTGTATGTATGTACGTATGTATGTATGTATGTATGTATGTATGTATGTACGTATGTATGTATGTATCTATGTATATGTGTATGTATGTATGTATACATGTATATATGTATTTATTGTACTTATGTTAAAGAAAAGAATAAAAATATAGAACAAAAAATGAAATTAATAAGTAGATAATTCAATGAATTGAAAAATAAACATATAGACAAATAAATAATTGAAAATAGAAAGAAGAAAATGCAAATGAAATCTGGAAGCCAACATTTCAAAAAGCGAAAACAATATGACGACAATAAACCAAAACCGAAAATCAAAATTGTCTTTCCAGGTCTGACAGGCCACAAACTCTAAAAAAAAAAAAAATAATAATAATCCAA
>NC_134798.1:43896361-43898861 GCF_046742065.1 Oratosquilla oratoria
GACAGAGAGAGAGAGACAGAGAGAGAGAAAGAGAGAGAGACACAGAGAGAGAGAGAGAGAGAGAGAGAGAGAGAGAGAGAGAGAGAGAGAGAGAGAGAGAGAGAGAGAGAGAGAGAGAGAGAGAGAGAGAGAGAGAGAGAGAGAGAGAGAGAGAGATCACTGACACTGAATTTGAGGGTCTCTATGTGTTTCACATTCGGCCGACCACAATGTGCTTCCTTGAAGAGGCATAGTCAGATCACCCTTTGGAGGACAGGGTGTGTATAAACAAAGATTTTGTGTTGGGTCCGGGGATCAGGTGTCATCCTTTCAGGGCTGCACATTCAAATTAAGATGAGGATCTTCACGGAATCTGAAGGCGAAGAGCGATGGGGGAGATGCTCCAATCTGACGTCCGTGTCGGAGGAATCCATCATTGGTCTCATTCCATAAAGAGTTTCGACTTGCCTGAATAAAATCACCTGGCGACAGACAGCATAAACACATACAAATCGAGGCTGAGCATGACATCACATGATCTATGCTGAATCACTTTTACATATTTCAGCCTCGTTTACTGTCGTGAAAGAGAAGGAGGGGAGGGGAAGGGGGAGAGGGGGAGGGGAAGGGGGAGATGGGGAGGGGAAGGGGGGAGAGGGGGGGAGTTAATTGATAAATCAATCCCCTCATGAACAATATTCAATTCATTACTGATAACGAATGGGTATGAATAAGATAAACGAGCTTGAAGGTCCTCATGTTGGATATTCATCATCGGTTGTGATCTGCAATTGAAAGCTATGACTTCATCGAAAAAGAAGAAAAAAAAATTAAACATATCCAGTCATGCTATCTGGGAGTTGGAGAATGTGAGGGTTTACACCAGGAGGAGCTGAGTAGCTGCAGCAGAGGCCGTCACCTTTGCCCTATGTGCTTAGGGATTGCTGGGGTAGTTAACAGTCACTGTTGTAGCTATCCGAATACAATGGGCACAGGTTGTTGTTCTTGTGGTAAAGTGCTTTCCAATGTAAGCCCTTCGCTTATAAAAAGAAACATAAATAAAACTATGAGTAAAAAAGTAAATCAATAAATGAATGATTAAGTAAATAGATAAACAAGCAAACAAATAAATTAATAAATAATCAAAATATAATGAACGAATAAATAAATAATAAATAAATAAATAGATAAAATGAAAAAAATAAACAAGAAATAGAAGAAGCAGTTACACTAAGAGACGCTTAGTTTCAACACAACAGCCACCTTGGCCCTAGGTGCTCTAACATTGGGGAGCCGAACCCGACATATTGGGGGTCATGAGGCGAGGCTTCATCCGACCGCGCCACAGCGTGGGGAGCCAAATTCATTTATGTAACCCATGAATGTATAAATACAACAGCACCCCCGCCCCCCACCGCAAATACGTCAAATACCCTTGTACTGGTGGGCAATACATCTTCACCTTGGCAGATAAAAGCGAACATTGTTGATTAATGTGAGGAAAAGGTTTAACACAGAAAGGGGTTTAAGAGGATCTCGTGGGTTAGATAGGGGGGTTTAACTTCGTAAGCCACGAAAGTAGTTACCGGTTGACCTAACGTCGGAAAGCCCTGATCAGAGTTAAATACAAACTCGATCAACTTCAACATAAACACAGTTACGAGTTGCTTGTTGTTACGCAATTAAGCCCGTTGGATTTCCGCTGTTCTTCGGGTGTTATTCATGTTATTCATTTTGTTCTTCGGTGTCGTCAGATGATTTTTTTCTAAACGAGAGTAAGAGAGATAGATAGAGAGAGAGAGAGAGAGGGGAGGGGAGAGAGAGAGAGAGAGAGAGAGAGAGAGAGAGAGAGAGAGAGAGAGAGAGAGAGAGAGAGAGAGAGAGAGAGAGAGAGAGAGAGAGAGAGAGAGAGAGAGAGAGAGAGAGAGAGAGAGAGACCCCCCCTTCGGCATATGACAACACTTGTTGACTTTATTCTGGTCAAACCACAAGATCATTTTAATTCAGTTGATTAAGTGAAACGAGATTAACCTACTTTGCTCAAGGGTTAAGACGTCCATCAAGACACAGAGTAGAAATAATAAACAGATAAAGAAATATATGAATACGTTAGCTGATAAATGAACAACTAAATGAAATTAGAAAAATATGAATTATTAAAAAAAAACGAAATTGAAAAATATATATAAAACAGAAACAAAATTAGAAAATAAAAAAGTTAGAATAAATATATAAATCGATATATATATATATATATATATATATATATATATATATAAATCGATATATATATATATATATATATATATATATATATATATACATATATGTATACCAATGGTTTCTTTCCCCTTATAATGGAAAAACATAAATAAGTAGATAAACAAATAAAAAAGAAATGAAAAAATAGACAAATAGATTAATGAATTAATGAATAAATGAATAAGCCCATTAGGTTTAGGAAATATGAATCTTCGATGACTCTTGCCCATAAAAGAGAGAGGGAGAGGGAGAGAGAGAG
>NC_134798.1:43913861-43926361 GCF_046742065.1 Oratosquilla oratoria
AGTTATTTTTTTTAATTAGCAGTAGAAACCATTAGAAACAGTTAACACCATTAAATGTTTATTAAAATAAGATCAAAGCTAAAAAGCTTTAAGTAAATATTAAAACCTCTCTTTTCAATTTTCATTCAAAATTAGCAGATAGAAAACGTTAAAACCATTTTAAACCATTAAACTTTGTTAAAAAAAAGGACAAAATAAAAACCGTTAGATAAACATTAAAACTGTAAAACAATTAAAACTTTATTAAAAATTAGCAGAGCTAAAAACACTTAAAAATAATAAGAGAGAGAGTGAGAAAGAGAGAGAGAGAGAGAGAGAGAGAGAGAGAGAGAGAGAGAGAGAGAGAGAGAGAGAGAGAGAGAGAGAGAGAGAGAGAGAGAGAGGGGGGGAAAGAACATACATTAATACCGTTAAAAACGTTAAAATTTGATTCAAAATGAGCAGAGCTAAAAACCGTTAAAGATAATATAAAAAAGAGTGAGATAGAGGAGAAAAAAAGCTATATACATCAAAACCCGTTAAAACCGTTAAACTTTGATTCAAAATGAGCAGAGCTAAAAACAGTTGAACATTTATTTCAAAAAGAGTGAGAGAGAGGAAAAAAATCTGTATACATCAAAACCTGTTAAAACTGTTAAACTTTGATTCAAAATGAGCAGAGCTAAAAACCGTTAAATATTTATTTAAAAAAGACCAGGGTCCGTATACACAAAAATTGTTAGGACTAAAAAATAGCTGTTAAGGGTAACAAATTCCTGTTAAGGCTAACATTTAGCTGTTAAGCACTAACAGTGGATACAGAAAACTTGTTAGGGCCTTGAAAGTACTGTTAAGGTAAAAGTGCTGTGGAGGACTATTAAGCTCTTACCAAATACCTGTTAGTAGAAAAGATGGCGGAGCAACAACAACAACTACAAAGATGACAGCGAGTATATCGACAGCGACGGGACATATTTAACGAATACAATGACGACGAATTCATCAAACGCTTCAGGACGAACCGTGCTGGTATAATAACAGTGGCTGATTTAGTAAGGGACAAACTTCAATCCCGAACAGAACGGAATCGACCACTGAGTCCTGAGACGAAGGTGACAATTACTCTAAGATATTTAGCCACTGGTAAAATGCAGCAGTGACGACTTTGGGACCTCGCAAGCAACAATCAGCCGTGTCATTACTCAGACAATTGATGCACTGTCAGGACCAGATATTGTAACTCAATTTGTAAAATTCCCATTGACTCGCCAAGAAGTATAAGTGAAACAAGCAGGGTTCATGGAAGACTATAGGTTTCCCGGTGTTGTGGGTACCATAGATGGCACACACATTAGAATTGTGGCTCCCAGTGTCGATGAACATTTATATGCAAATAGAAAACGATACCACATCATCAACGTGCAAGTCGTATTCGATGCCAAGTACAGGATACTTGATGTTTTGGCAAGGTGGCCTGGCTCAGTACATGATGCCAGGATATTGGACGAGTCTGGCTTGAAGGCACTTTTTGAACAAAATTATGTCCCAGCTGGATGCTACCTTCTAGGAGACAATGGCTATCCTTGCAAGGAGTGGTTGCTGACGCCTTATCTAAACCCCCTGGCTGGCGTTCAGACAAACTACAACACGTAAGTTAAAATCATGATTCTTATGCTATATAGTACAGTTTATTTTAAAGGGGGTATTGTCCTCTCCAGTCTAGGTAGTAGTCATTACTTAATGTGATAACAACCAAAATACCAATACAGTATAGAATTCCTCTTCAGTACAGATTTCCTCTTCAACACTATGTAGCTTATAGATGCTACTGTATATACTGCAATACCTCACCTTATGATGGTTAACAATTATTGCAGAGCACACGAGAGGACGCGTTGTGTAGTAGATAGGGGGATTGGGCAGCTCAAGCGACGGTTCCATGTACTTCATGGTGAAGTGCGATTGTCCCCAGAGAAGAGATGCAAAATCGTCTATGTCTGTGCTCTGCTCCACAACATGTGCAAGCAGTTTAACATTCCACTGCCTATCAACGAGGAAGATTAACTGTTCGACGATGCAGCTGAAGGGGACGTAGGTGCAGATGAAGAAGAAGAGCCAGGTGAAGCAGAGATACCCCTTAATCCTGGTAGACCGGATGACCGTAACGGACATCCATTTCGAGATTACATTGCCAATCTTCATTTCAGGTATGTGCTACTTATCCTTATAATTTTTTCTGAATGTATTGTACTGTATACTGTACAATACAGTATATTGTATACATTACAATATATGTTCACTAAATGAATGGGTAAGTACAGTACAGTACAGTACTGTACTTAATTACCATTGCTCAGAGATGCAGTACTGTGCATAAATATTTGTGATTGGTGCCGGTCTTATTTTCTAAACTGTACTAAATTTTTGTACATTATTTTATATTGCAGTAGACCAGTGGCTGAGTGGGGTATCATGAAGATGTGATTGCTGTTGCAGTGCTCTCTCTCTCTACTACCAAGTTTTCATTACACTTATAGTCAAAAGTGAAAGATAAAATGAAACAAATACAGTTTATAAAATAATATAATTTGTATTTTTCCTTTACATACAGACATATACCAAAGGCTTTTTCCCCCTTACACGGGGGGTAGCCAAAAAGAAAAAGGCATTGATGCTATAGTATATAATCTTGTGGACACATGAAGATTGTCCACCCCAAGCGCGTTAGGGTGGACAATCTTCATGAGAGCGAGACTGGGGTGGACAATCTTCAGCTGACCCGACCATTCCCTAACCTAACCTAAACTTTGGTGTTGGATGCTGCAATCAGTGGGGCTTACGAGCGTGGTTGGGGTGGACAATCTTCATGAGAGCGCAGATGGGGTGGACAATGTTCAGTTGGGTACTCTGGGGTGGACAATCTTCATGAGATCCAATCTTGTTGATAAATAAATAATCAATTTATATTTCATGTACAGTACAGGCAAGCTACAGTACTCCAATATACTGTACAATCTTAATGAATAAAATAATATGTTTTTATTTCCTCAGCATAAATTTCTACTGTACCAATAATGAAGCCTATACAATTCATTTATTAATTTTTCATATTTTTTGCTGTCAAAGACGTAATATTCAATTTTAGCCATTAATAACTTCTGTGCTAACAATTTTTCTTTCCTTTTTTCAATTTTTAACTTTTCCTTTTCAAGTTTCAATTTCCGTTTCTCAGCTTTGTATTCTTCATACTCAGCACTGACACTTGAACACTTTCTTAGTTTTGGTGCTGATGTACTTGGTTGGGCCTTAGAGGTTTCAGGTTCAGTTATGGTTATAAAGGACCCATCTTCCTTGTGCGAAGATTGTTGTGGTTGGGGCTGGACTTGGACACTTTGTCAATGAAACTGAGGGAGTTCACTATCATCCTCTACCTGTTGCTGGGGTGGTTCTTCTCCCAACTCTTCGGTGTCTTCCAGCCGTTCCTGAGTCTCCAGCTTCCTAAAACCTTCGCATAAATTTACCACAATTAAAAACATACAACTAATTTAATCTCACAAGGAGAAGTGTGCATATCAACTACAGTACAGTATGTAAGAATGCCTTGCTGAAGGATGAACTATCTGATGAAATTATATCAATGCAAATGTTAGGCCAAAATTGTGGTACACTATACAATAGAAAGTCCAATATAGTACACAGGACAAAAAAAAAAATATAGAAAAAAAAATTGCAAGAATATTACCTCAACCTATGAAAGCCGAGATCATTCTGAACGACACCTTTCACAGTTTCATTCTTCTCCCCTAATAATTCTTCAACTTTCATGTCTACTGCGTCAAGTGGAGGAGCTTTGTGGCCACCAGCACCTTCAAGAATATCAAATCATATTTTAGCACAGTACTGTAAAGCTGCAAATATACCATATCACTACACATTACAGTACAATATAATTTGTATGTACTGTATAACTAAGTTCGCACTGAATTTGACTGCTACAGTACTTGCAACACAACATCTTTGTTAAATAATATGCATGTTATTATTACTGTGAGAAGGAACACTCAAATGCTAAATTTCTACCTTAATGAAAGTAATTGTGACAAGTTGATTGAGGTGAATAAGTAATAGGAATAACGTGAAAGCTATTTTACTTATGTTAACTTCTTAAAACGGAGGAATATACAGAAGTAAGTTAATCTTACCTGATTGGTTACATTCAGCCTTTATTGCCGAAAGTTTCTTCCTCGATTTTGAGAGGACAGAAAACCATTTGGTTTCGACTTCTTCTATAGTCCGCTAAGTCAGTAGATTTGTTCCATTAATGGCATCAGTTATCCTTTGCCATGCCTCCCTCTTGTCCTTGTGGCTTAAACTTGGTTTGAATCGCAAATTTATAATTATTTTTTTCTCCATAATCACGTTGACCAAGATGAGTGTTTCCTCGTGTGACCAGTTTGGCTTCCTTTTCTTTTTCTGTGGTTCTCCTGTCATGTCTATATCCTCTGAAGTAATTGTTGAGTCTTCTGTAGGAAGCGATTTGCGATTTGCTAGGTAATACCACTCGCTTGCGCGGGATCGGTTTTTGTGGGAGGGGAAGAAGGTTTATAAGAAAAGACTTGTCTGTGGCGTGGCCGCCTGCACAATGCGTCTTCGTCCAAAAATATCTGTCGTTGGTTAATAAGTACCCCTAAAAAAATCTTACATACATACGATATATATGTGCTATCATGATACTCTATTAATAAATTTTGAACAACTGCATTAATAACACTGTTTTATGTGTGCAATTTTTAATAATACGTCTGTTTACGTGTTCATAAGCTGCTAACTTCAGCATTGTTTAGCGGGACTTGACAAACAACTGTTTACTAGCTAACATTTGCTAGTTAAGCATTGGTGCATTACTTTTAGTGATTTTCTGTTAGCTAGCAGAGATTGTTAAAGCTAACAAAAAAGTTTTGTGTATACGACCCCAGGTCTCTGCAACACAAGCGCCTCGAGTCTGAAGCAGCCCCGTTTTTTCTTTGGCGATCCATCTCTTCTCTGTTCATCTCAATTGCATTCAATCTATTTCTCCTCCATCCTCGCCTTGAATCCATTGCAAAGTAAATAAAAAAATGAAATATATTCTCGGTTGCTCAAGTCCCTGTTGGGGGTTCTGTCGTTACTATTCTGATGTTTGCAGGAAAAGTTCTTGTGGTCTTGAGGCTCTCTGGGGCTCGAAAGCCTCTCCCCAGACGAGCAACCTCGCTCGAGCCCCAAACAAGAATAGACACACAAATCAACAGTCGAAGCCAAATTGTTAATTGACATGAGTTTATCGAGTTTATTCCTGAGTAAAAAGAGAGTGACCCATCCACTGAAAAGATTACGTTGGTCATAGCCACAATGAGTACATTGAGATAGGTGAGGAGTCTACGCAAGGAGTCGCTGAGTAGCTGCAGCCGAAGCCGTCACCTTTGCCCTGCTTGGACTGATAGGGGAGGTAATAGACAGCCACTACTGGGAATCGGAGACGATTGCAGGATTCGAAACTACAACATTAGCGCAATACATTAAGATACAGTGCTGGGTTATCTTAAAGGGATCGCCCGGATTGCGTTGAATAAAATCACCTGGCGACATCCGGAATAAACAAGATCCAGCTATCTCATTTGGTGGATTAACTTAACCCTCGTTTAAACCGATATTTGCCAACCTAATCTCGAACAACCATTTGTGAGATTTTAGGTTATATAATTTTTTTTCTTATCTAATTTTATTATTTTTTTATACCACCAAGGATACAGGAATAAGGAAGAGGGTTACAGAGCCTCCCAGTTAAAGAATAAAAGAATAAATGAAGTATTAAGATTCAGCTCAGTAAATGTTTCAGTGATACGATCAATTTTCATTTGTTTTTCATTACAATTTTTCTATTTCTTTATAATTATTTTTTATATTTATCCATTTTCACTTATTTATCTATATTCTACGTCCGGAAATAGCATAGAATTGAAGTTCTCTTGTCGGCATCCTTCTCCACGGTAAAACACTACTAAGCATTATTGCCATATCTGTGTTCATTCAATAAAATTTCTGTCCATTTTCTCTCTTTTCGTGTTAGTCTGGCTCTCATTTTCTGCGTCAAAATAATTTCTGCTATTTGACAGAGTATATTAATGCATTTTTCACAAGTCAATTGCTTTCCTAGTTCATACTGTTTCTCTTCTGATATGATATTCAATATTGAAATAAGCTTCTAGATTGTCGCGTCGCTTTGACCTAAATATTATACTTTTGCAACACAGAATATATATATATATATATATATATATATATATATATATATATACATATATATATACATATATATATATATATATATATATATATATACGTGTGTGTGTGTGTGTGTGTGTGTGTGTGTGTGTGTGTGTGTGTGTGTGTGTGTGTGTGTGTGTGTGTGTGTGTGTGTGTGTGTAAAAAGAATAACAAGGTCACTCTGAATGTTGCTATTCACATCTGCATGTTTATATTTACGACTCTGAAATTTGTGTGAAAACAAAGAAGAAAAAGAGAAAAGTAAAAAGGAAGAAAGAAAGAAAGAGAGAGAGGGAGAGAGAGAGAGAGAGAGAGAGAGAGAGAGAGAGAGAGAGAGAGAGAGAGAGAGAGAGAGAGAGAGAGAGAGAGAGAGAGAGAAGGGTAGTGAGTGAGAGAATGAACAGCATATAAAAATGTTTAGTGAGCATCTTGGGCTCTCTCTCCTGGCAGCTCAGCCACGCCGGGCCACCCCGCTGAGATACCTGAAGCTTTGAATGCAGTCTGTACACACACACACACATACACACATGTATGTATGTATGTTTATATATATATATATATATATATATTTTTGTGTGTATATATATAATATATATATATATATATATATATATATATATGTGTGTGTGTGTGTGTGTGTGTGTGTGTGTGTGTGTGTGTGTGTGTGTGTGTGTGTGTGTGTGTGTGTGTGTGTGTGTGTGTGTGTGTGTGTGTGTGTGTGTGTGTGTATGTATACATGAGACTTAATAGCCCACTGCCGGAGATTGAGAAAAGATGGACAGAAAATCTGTATATTTCGACCACTATCTGTGGTCCTCTTCAGCAGAAGACCACAAATAGTGGTCGAAATAATACAGATTTCTGTCCATTTCATCTCATTCTCCGACAGTGGGTTATTAAGTCTCATCTTACAAATGTGTCACTACATTATACCTTCTTAATGTACATACAGACACATGCGACCTAAGTAGCAAAGTTACTAAAGTCCCGAGCTTTATTCCCAAAAGGTCACTTCATCCACACAATGGGTCACTCCTCCACACCATTCTTAGAGCTAAGCAGGCAGCAGCCGAAGACACGCCGGACTCCGAGTTCGAGAATTATTCAAAAGTCGGCGAAGTCGAGTGGAGACTGAAGGTAATCTTGCCTCAACTCGAGGTGAATATAAGAATAATAGGCCCCGTCCTCTACAGCAAAAATAAATAATAAATAGATAAACAAATAAATAGATTGATAAATAAATAAATAGTTAAATAAATTAATAAATAAATAGATAAATGTATATATAAATAAGTAAAAATTAACTAAATAAATAAATAGATTGATAAACAGATAAACAAACAAATAAATAAATAAATGGTTGAAAATAAGAATATAAGAAATAAACAGTATATAAGAAATTAAAGATAAAAAAAATTATCAAGTAAATAAATAAGTAAGTATATGAATAAATAAATAAGTAAATAAATAGAAGTAAAAAAAGAATAAAGAAAAATTAATGGGTAAGTAAATAAGAATAGTTTACCCAGTAGTGGTAAAATATGATAATCTCTACCCACCAATCAGTCAAGGAAAGAATTACGTATATCATGAGAGTTTAAGTCCACAGAATCAGGAATAAAATGTTAGCCAAATGCCTCACCCGAATAATTGTCTTGTACTTAATGGGGTATAAAAGACCAAGTATATATATACATACATATATATATATATATATATATATATATATATATATATATATATACACTAAAGACCCACTGCTGATTGGATTAAGAAAAGAAAGGAAATAACAATTTCCGTATATTTCGATCATTGGCTGTGATCCTCTTCAGCGGATCAGAGATCGAAATATACGGAAACCGTCATTTCCTTTCTTTTCTTAATCCAATCAACAGTGGGTCTTTAGTGTATTTATACAAATGTGTTACATTACTTGGCAGTGATATATATGTATATATATATATATATATATATATATATATACATATATATATATATATGTATATATATATATATATATATATATATATATATATATTTCTTCTTTCTTTTTTCTCTAAATTTGCCTTCACACTTAATTTTACAATTATAATTTCCGTAACTGATTTTCAAACTTATGTTAAGACCTATTCCAATTCTATTATAATCGCTGTCTCAGGATTTGTAGCATGAGACCCAAGTGAATCTCAATCAATTGCTGTCTCGAGAATAGATCAAATGTCATCAATTTATGAGCAGATATTGCATCCGACAAATGATAGAAAAGGTGTTATTTGAATCAAAATTTCTCTAAAATATATTTTGCTGACGCGTCTGCAATCGGATCTCGGTGTTCAGTAATGTCTGGTGATAAGTAAGGGGTATAGATCTGTTCTCACTAGTTCAGTATTCTTGTTGTAGATGCAAAGTCTTGATATGTATATATATATATATATATATTATATATATATATGTATATATATATACATACATACATATGTATATATATATATATATATATACATATATATATGTATATATACATATATATATATATATATATATACACATACATATGTATATATATATATATATATATATATATATATATATATATATGTATTGTACATACAGTATACCTGGATATATAATGATAATGGCAATAATGAGAAAAAACGAAAAAGAAGAACAACAACGACACTAACAACATCACCACCATCAAGAACAATAATGATAATAATAATTAAATGATCCTTGTTGGAATGAGAATTCTATTTAAATCTTATGCATAAGTAATACGAATCCAACTATCCTTTAGATTTTTTAAATTAATGGCACTCTATATCTTCATCTATCACACGTCGGACGAATTAATTCAGTTGAGAGGGCGACCCAAATATGGAGAAAAAATTATTTATTTATTTATTATTCGTATTTATCATCACCTTCACCCTCGCCATCATCATCATCATCATCACCGTTTTTATTTTGTAATGTGTTTACCTTGTGTAGACTTTTGATTGTCCTTTCATTGGGCAGTGGAGGGGAGGAATGGGTAGAGGCCCCCACGGACCGAATAAAATAACCATAAATAATTTCAAGAAGAAAGTACCCCCTAGTAAACATCAACAAACAATAAATCACACGTTATGTCAGAATGAAGATCTTTTCGGGAACGTTTTGTGAGTTTTTTCGGTGATAGGATCTCAGTGTTCAGTGATATCTGGTGACAAGTACGTGCCATAAAGATGTCGCTCGTAAGATACGAACTATATACTCGCGAGAAACGCCAGTACACGGTACGACTTATTGTGTTTTTGTCCCCCCTTCCTCTCTCTATCCTCCCCTACCCCCCCTTGTGTTTTTACTCACCCCCCCTTCCCCCCGCTATCTTTTCCACTAGGGGAGGTCTTTTCAAACCTGAGATAAATAAGATTTGTAAATCTGATTTATGAATAGGTAAAGAAAGAAATTGATATAAACACGTAAATGTAAACAAATAAATAAATAAATAAATAAATGAATAAATAAATAGATGAATAATGAATAAGTATATGCAATAGATATGAATTTTGGTCAATAGAAAATGTAATGTGGATCGGCCGGTGGTCTTGCAGTGAACTATTAAGCCTTCATTGCTTAAGAAGACGAATTTACCACCTCTAAAGACTCTACCTTGGGTGCCGTCAGATGATTTGATTAAACTCACAGTACCCCTTACGAGGCAAAGGGTCGATATTTTGAACTATTTTATTCTGGCTAAACGACTGACGATTCTATTCAGTTTAGAGAACCCTCCATCCAACCTCTACCTGCCTCCCTACCCCCCCTCTCACCATAGGCCACTGGCCCTCAACCTGTGGTCCATGGACCCCCTAGGTGGCCACGGGAGTTCACTAGTGTGGCCGTCAACCAAAAACCACTATTAGTTAGTGGATGCAAAGCGATTAAATTTAGTGTTGAAGTCATTCTCACGAGGTTAACGAATAGCAATTCATAAGCACGGGGGTACATGTGAAAATAGGTTGAGAACCACGGACCGAGAGTCACGGACAACCTCGCAAGTCTCATAACTTATCCCCCCCCCTCCTCCCCTCTCCCCCTTCCCTCCCCACCGGGTCGTGAGTACACACGGCGCCGCTGTCGTCGGAGGGGGGAGGGGGACCTTATCATAAAGATTGGGTTCACCATTGCTTCTATCCTTCATCGTGATGATTCATTAGGGTTGCTATCTCACCTCAAGCGATTTATTGTTCTTCCGTGTTGCTATTTGGTTACCTTCAGAAGACGATTGTATATAGAAACATAGAGGATACTAGAAGAAAAAATATAAATGAAAAATATAAAAGAGTAAATAGATAAATGAATAAATAAACATATATATAGATAAACAATTGAATAAATAAATAAATGAATAAATAAATAAATATAGAGATGGATAAGTAAATAAATAAATTAATAAAGAAATTAATAGATAGATAAATAGATAAATGAATAGATAAATTAATAGATAAATAAATAGATAAAAAAATAAATTAATATATACATAAATAGATAAATGGAGAGACAAATTAATAGATAAATGAATAAATAGGTAAATGAGTAAACAAATTAGTAAATAAATATATAGATAAATAAACAAACAAATGAATGAATAAATAAATAGGTAAATGAATTAACAAATTAATAGATAAATAGATAGATAAATTAAATAAATAAAATTTAAATATATCATTTGCATAC
The DNA here is from genome assembly GCF_046742065.1 of Oratosquilla oratoria. Taxonomy (NCBI): domain Eukaryota; kingdom Metazoa; phylum Arthropoda; class Malacostraca; order Stomatopoda; family Squillidae; genus Oratosquilla; species Oratosquilla oratoria. The sequence goes on from NC_134798.1 coordinate 43,924,866, forward strand.
TTTTGATGTATCATGGGTAACATTTTGGTTCATAAATCTCGGGAATCAGCTTAACCCTGGTTGACAGCCGGGTCTTGTCTTTTATGTCCTTATTTGGTCTTGTTTATCGGCACTTCATCAACCCGTGGTTACCTTCTTCCACGTGAAACAACACGTGGATAATTAACTGATGGATGGGTCGGGTGTATACCTCAGGGCTTGTTTGCTTCGCTACAATGGAGAACCTCTATTTATTTATTTTATTTGTCTATCTATTTCTAATTTATCTATCTATTTATTTTATTTTATCTCTATTTTAATTTTTCATTTGTCTATTTATTTGTAATTTATTTATCTCTTTATCTTAATTTATTTTTATTTTAATTTAACTTATTTGTCTGTTCATTGGTAATTTATTTACTTATCTATTTATTTATTTTATTTTTTATTTTAATTTATTTTATTTGTCTATCTATTTGTAATTTATTGATCTAAAAAAATTAATTTACTTTATTTGTCTATTTATTTGTAATTTATTTATTTATTTGTTTATTTTATTTATTCTTATTCTTATTTATTTCATTTGTCTATCTATATTTAATTTATTGATCTATTTATTTGAATTTATTTTTTATTTTAATTTACTTTATTTGTCTATTTATTTGTAATTCACTTATTCATTTATTTATTTTTATTTATTCTTTTACTTTAATTCATTTTATTTTTCTATTTATTTGTAATTTATCTATTTATCTATTTATTTATTTCAATTTATTCTTTTATTCTAATTAATTTTATTTGTCTATTTATTTGTAATTTATTTATTTATCTATTATTTATCTTAATTTATTCTTTTTATTTCTTTATCTATATATTTGTTTGCTGTTTTGTTTGTTTTTTATTTATCCATGTACTCATTTATTCATGTTTTGTAATGCCAGTGTGTGTTTAATTTGTTTATTGTTTTTACTTATCTTTCTGGGGGGAAATGGTATTTTCTTATTAATAAGACAGACACTACTGTTCAGATTTTTGGGGGGAGAGGGGGTGAGGGGGTGAGGGGGGTATCACATCATGAAAGGACTTTGTAAGGACCGACACCCCAGTTTGCTTACTTTCACCAAGGAGATTAATAAAATCGAATGCCGTCACCAGATACGAAAATCTATACAGTGCGCTACGTTTTTTTTTTTTTTTTTTTTTTTCTTCTTCTTCTTCTTCTTCTAAATAATGCAATCCTTACACAAAGCGTTCGAGCTCAACTCAAAAAATCTCTTCACTGAAGCTTCGGGCATTTATGTTATTATTCGAGCTGCCGCCAGCTGATTTTATTCATCCACGAGTCACCCTTCTGCTTCATAAGTAAAGTGTGTCAAGGCTTATTTGACTCTCTGTACTTGTGATCAACTGAGCTTGCTTCCGGCTGTCCCTGTATGCATAATGTAATTGGACTTGTTGTTTTTTTATATTCAATACTGTGGCCTTGGATATGCGTACACATACACACACACACACAC
>NC_134798.1:43933861-43951361 GCF_046742065.1 Oratosquilla oratoria
GGGGTGATTTTTTTGCAGGTCTTCAAGATTTTAAAGGGATTTGACAACATCAAAAATGATGAGAATATCACAGTGAATACGAATTAGATGAGAAATAATGGACTCAAGCTGTCAGGACGTAGATTTAATTTGAAAGTGAGGAGAAACAATGCAGTGTAGTTCGGTTCAAAGGTTTAATATTTATTTAGCTAAACAACACGCAAGCAATATGGTGTAATGCCTGCCAATTGTTTGATTTGCTTGTTTAATCATATCTTCTTCTGTCTTTTCTTAGCATTCGACCTAGTTATGGACCAAAAGGTCTCCTGTCGGTATGCTCTTTGTTTGTGTAATCCCTTGTCATCTTGTACGTGTTTGTATTAATGTGTATACATATATGTATGAATATAATGTATATATATGTTTTTCTCTTTCTTTTCTTTCTATTTTTTTATTCTTTTTTTAAGATGAACGCCTCTGTGGTGTGGGCAGACTGCCCAGAATGTGGCGACGCTTCTATCGGACGCCTTGCCAACCAAGTGCAAGAGGTCAGGCGACAACAGCGCAATACAAGAATTCTTGCGATCTCAAGGCAGAGGCCCCAGCAAGGCTGGAGGAAGTGATGAAAGAAGAAAAAGAAGAAGAGGAGGAGGAAAAGACAGGGAAAGAAAAAGGAGAAGAAGGAGACGGATAAGAAGGAGAAAGAAAGGAAGAATTGGATAAGGGAAAAGAAGAAGAAAAAGGAGAAGAGGAAGAAAAGACAGGAAGAGAAGAAGAAGGTGACGGATAGGAAGGAGAAGGAAAGGAAGAAGTAGACGAGGGGAAAGAAGAATAAAAAGGAAAGAATGAAGAGAAAGGAAAAGAAGGAGAGGAAGGAGACGGAGAAGAAGGAAACGGATAGGAAGGAGAAGGAAAGGAAGAAGTAGATGAGGGAAAAGAAGAAAAAAAGGAAAGGATGAAGAGAAAGGAGAAGAAGAAGGAGAGGAAGAAGACTGATAAGAAGGAGAAGGAAAGAAAGAATAAGGAAAGGAAGATGAAAGAAAGGAAGAAGAAGAAGGAAAGGAAGATGTAGACAAAGGAAGAAGGAGGAAAGGATAAAGAGGAAGGAAAAGAAGAGGTTGAAAAGAAGAAGAAGAAAAAGGAGAAGAAAAGGAAGAAGTAGATGAAGGAAAAGAATAAGAAGAAGGAAAGGAAGAAATAAATGAAGGGAAAGAAGAAGAAAGAAAGGATAAAGACAGAGGAAAAGACGAAGGAGAAAGAAGAGAAGATGTAGACGGATAAGAAGGAAAGGAATAAGTAGATGAAGAAAAGGAGGAAAAAGAAGAAAAGAAAAGAGAAAGAAAAGAGGAAGAGAAGGAGGAGAAGAAGGAGAAGGAGAAGAAGAAGGAAAGGAAGAGGAGAAAGGACGAGAAAAACTAAAGGAAAAGAAACAGGAGAAAAAGAGGAAGAAGAAGAAGAAGAAAAAAATGACAATAACACCAACACCGTCGGCACGACATATCCACAACGACAACAACGTTATTGACAGCAATACCCAGAAAAGGAGACAAGTCTTTCATATATATATTCGCAGAGACGATAACAACGTTGATAACAAAAATAGCAGTGACATAAAAGATAACAGCAGCAACAACAACAACAACAACATCAACACCAACAACAATAACAGTAACTGACACATGAGAACAATAATAACAATAATAACAATAACAACAACAAAAATAACAACAGTAACTAGCACAGGGAAACTAACGTCAAGAATGACAATGACAACAACAGCAACAACAACATCAATCATGATTAATTATATACATATATATACATGAATATATGCACACATAAATTCACACACAAATACACATACACGCGCACATACCTACCTACCTATATACATACAATACATGCATACATATATATATATATGTACACACACACACACACACACACACACACACACACATATATATATATATATATATATTATATATATATATGTATGTATGTATATATACACACACGTGTATTCACAATCATGCTGACTTAGCTTCAGGAAATATTTCGTAGTTATTGGTGATTCACTTACATTTCCAATGTATTCTTTACAACATTGTAACTTACGATATTGCATTTATGATATTGTAACCTTCCAGAACATACGCCACAGCAGCGTCCTTGCCTGTGGGAGGCAACATCTGAATATTGCAATCAACGTTGCACACTCGCCTGTTGATCGAAAGCCTTAGACAAAAATAATATTCATACCCACAAGGTTTGGGCAATAATATGTACCATTAGAGAAACGTCCCCCAACCTTTTCCGACCACAGCACCCCCTGTTGTCATGTCTAAGCAGTCCAGCAGCCATATCTTGTTATTAAAAGGATTAAAAGAAAGTGAAATGTACTGCCTGAGGATTTATTTTCTTGATTCCTTAGAACTGAAACAAATTGACGATATTGTTTGTAGAAGATATAAGAACACCCTAGAAAAATAAAATAGCATGGAAAAAAGTCAAATATGCACAACTGGGTAATGAATGATACATATATCAATATGATTTTTGTGTGTATCACTTCCCAGCACCTTGTATAATTGATTTCAGCACCCACAGGGGTTGCTAGCACCCCAGGTGCATCAGCTAAACCTTTGGCTTTGTTATTGGGTTAACCCAATGGAAACAAACCTTAGATATATTTGTAATAGCAAAGTTTTATTTATTTATCTTATCTATTAGTTTATTTTTTATTAATTTATTTGTTTTTTAGTACGACACCCACACAGAAACAACACTTAATAGCAAAGTTTCATTTATTTCTTGATCTTATTTTTTATTAATTATTATTATTATTATTTTTTTTTTCTAGTTATATTTTCTTAACGATTTATCTATTTCTCTATTCATTTACTTATTTATTCATTCATTTATTTATTCATATATTTTCACGTTACCATTTCATTAATAAATTTATTTACTTTCATTACATTGATTTTTTTTTCAATTTTGTTGATCTATTTCAATTCTACTTATCTATTAATTTTCTATTTGTATTGGTATTGACTCGTTGTATGCAATGACGTCAGACAACATTCTATCATAAGATGAGGTTAGAACTGATAATACTCTTCTTCCTCTCCACTTCCCATTAACTCACTTTCACTAAACAAGGTCAAGAAATATAGTTCAGTTTTTTTTCTTTTTTGTTGTGGAATTTGATGTAACCTGCTCTCTATCTCTCTCTGTCTTTCTGTCTCTCTCTCTCTCTCCCTCTCTCTCCCCTTTCTCTCTCTTCCCCCCTCTCTCTTTCCTCCCCCACTCTCTCTCTCCCTCTGTTTCTCCCTCTCCCTATCTCTATTTTTCTCTGTCTTTTTTCTTTCTGTCTGTCTGTCTGTCTCTGTTTCTTTCCCGCTCTCTCTCTCTCTCTCTCTCTCTCTCTCTCTCTCTCTCTCTCTCTCTCTCTCTCTCTCATTTAAGAGAAATTGCCTCATAACGAAATAATATGTAAAGTGACAAGATGAGAATGAAAGGATTATTGAGTTGGTATGTAAGTCATTTCGTCCTGAGGCCGTTCCTGTGCTCATTAACATTGTCAGACATTTAAGCATTAAAATGTCTTGTTGTGTGTGTGTGTGTGTGTGTGTGTGTGTGTGTGTGTGTGTGTGTGTGTGTGTGTGTGTGTGTGTGTGTGTGTGTGTGTGTGTTTGTGTGTGTGTTGTCTACATCAGGAGGCGCTGAGTGGCTACGGCCGAAGCCGTCACCTTTACCCTATATTGGGGCAAGTAACAAACGGTCACTTCTGGGAATCCAAGAGTAGTGCGGGATTCGAGCCTACAACTATGCGAATGCGAGACCAGCGCACTTCCACGTCACCAGCGTACATGTGTATGTGTGCGTGTGTGTGTATGTGTGTGTGTATGTACGCATACGTGTCTTGACGGAAATATATACATCTATACTAATTATGCATACGTATGTATACACATGTCCATGTATACACAAGCTATATATATGTACATCGACAAATAAGCATTTGGCTATGGACGTTGGGAATATAATATCCAGGATTAAATTCATATTCGATTTCATCCTTTATTAAGATTTTGTGTTTGAATTTCACACATACACATAAGCATTGTAAATCAAACATCAAAACAAATCATATATTTCCGTTCTCTTTTATTATACTTTTCTCAGTGAAAATATATTTATCAATACATTCATCAGGGCGCTAAATTTAGTGCCCACGAAACTAGGGGATATTGTATTTTGATTGTATTTCTTGATGCATTGGAGATACAACCTGTATGCAATTTGATGGATTTCCGCGTACGGAGGGTTGTATTATTCTAGTTTATTTTGTTCTATAGTTTTTTAATATCGTTTATGTTTGATCAAATTCCATTTCATTCTATGTCATCATTTTCCTTGTTCATCTTATGCCACTGTATTCTATTGTTACATTTTATTAATTTTGTTTTAATCATATTTCATTAATCTTTTTATATATACTTTGTATCATTTTTGATGATTCTTAGTTTGTGTTTCTATAGTTTTGTTTTATTATTCTATGGTTCTTTAATTTTCGTTTATATTTGATCATATTCCATTTTATTTTATGTCATCTTTTTCATATTCATTTATTCGGTTGTACTCTTTTTTATTACATTTTATTAATTTTGTTTTAATCATATTCCATTTAATTTCTTATATCTACTTTGTATCATTTTACAAAGGATTACAAAAAAGAAGCATGCCGACAGGAGACCTTTTGGTCCATAACTAGGCATTGAATTTTAGTTCGCGTTTCTATAGTTTTATTTCATTTAATCTAATTTTGTCTCACTATATTCTGTTTGATTTATCTTATTTTACTCGTTCATTTATTTATTGTCTTATTTACTATTCATTTCTTTCTTTATTTGTCTGTTGTTTTGTTGTATGTAATACCATGCACAGTAATGGTTTCTACCCTCGCTTGTGCCATAGCTGACAAACTTATTTAATTTCTTATTAATTTTATTTATTTAGGGATTTTAGCTCTATTGTTTCTTATTCTTGCTACTTTGTTTTGATTAATTGATCTAATTGTATTTTATTTTGTCTATTATTATTATTATTATTATTATTATTATTATTATTATTATTATTAATTATTATTATTATTGTTGTTATTGTTATTATTATTATTATTATCATCATTGTTATCATTATTGTTATTATCATTATTATCATTATTATCATTATCATTGTTATCATTATTATCATTATTACCAATATCATTATTATCATTATCATTGTTATCATTGTTACATATCCTATATATTATTTATCTATCAATTTATCTATTCATAAATTTATTTTATCATTTATTTATTCACTTATTCTTTTTCATGTGGCACCATACACACTAATGGACTCTCCCCCCTCTTTTGTGCTCTACCTGGCAACACATCTATTCCTTTGATATCGCACACTACTCCTCCTCCTCTTCTTCCTCCTCCTCCTCCTTCTCCTCCTCCGGTGCGGCGGCGTCCCCGGGTCCTCCTCTTCCTCCTCCTCCTCCTCTTCCTTCAAAGGCTCGCGTCGGGTATCTCCCCCCCTCCCCCCACCCCCCCAATGCCTTTTGTTTTGGATCGCGCTGGAGGATCGATATTCGGCTACACCAAGAACCCCAAATTCTCTTATAGCGCCATATCTCTCTTTCTCTCTTTCTTTTTCTCTTTGTCTTCGCTTTTTTCCTAGTCTCACTTAACATTTTAGTCTATAATCTATTTGTTATTTTTCTAAGTGGTGTGAACCTTCATGAAATTTTCATAACCCTTCTGGTTCCCAAGAACAGGAAACGTTCATTTTGTATCAAATTTATGTATGCATTTGTATATATATATATATATATATATATATATATATATATATATATATATATACATACATATTCTAACAACCACAATGCACTTTAATTCTAAGCCATCAAAGGCCAGCATGCTTGAAATTGAAATGTGGTACTACCCAGGACTCGAACCGGGTATCCTCATGACAAGTGCGACACTGACTTTCCAACTAGGCCATCAAGAGAGACCTAGTTGAAAAGTCACTGTCGCACTTGTCATGAGGATACCCGGTTCGAGTCCTGGGTAGTACCGCATTTCAATTTCAAGCATGCTGGCCTTTGATGGGTTAGAATTAAAGTGCATTGTGGTTGTTAAAATGTATCCCTAATCACTGGGACCCATTCAGTGTTGTGCAAATACATATATACATACATATATATATATATATATATATATATATATGTATGTATATACATACATATATACATACATATATATATATATATATATATATATATACATGTACATACATACATATATACATATATATACATACATACATACTGTATATACATATATATACACACACACACACACACACACACACATATATATATATATATATATATATATATATATATATATATATATATATATATATATATATATATTTCTTTGGTCCCTGCAATTTGATTTCCTGTTTTGGATAATTGTAATTTAAGATATATCTGGCCATCCAGAGAGGAAAAGCCTCTCTGCGTGGTGCATTTTTGTTTATTCTTTTAATTAATCTATTTATCTATTTATTTACCTGTCTTTCATTACTTCGTTCCTTTTCTATTTTCTTTTTTTCATTTTTAATGAATGACGGAGCTTATGGATGGTTCTCCTACACTCATTCCTCTCTCTCTCTCTTTTTCTCTCTCTCTAACTCTTTCTCTCTCCCTTTACTTTCCTCTATTTTCAATGTGGGAAGGAGGTCTTGCATTTTAGCGCCACAGAAAATCAAAATGAAAAAACATTTCTTCTAGTCTACCTAATTTTCATTCGTAATTTTTCTTCATTTATTATTTTTTCTTAATTTTTTATTTTTTCTTCCTCCTCCATTTTATCTATTTTTTCTTTTTATTTTTTATTTTCTTTCTTTTTTATTTTTTCTTCCTCAATCTTTTAATGTGTTCCTTTTTCTTTTCCATTTTTTTTTATAAATTTCCACAATTTTTTTCTTTGTTTTTTTCTTTAATAATTTCTTCCTTTCTTTTTTTTTCCACCGTTTTTGATTAACTTTTTCTCATTTTTTTTATTTTCTTTCTTTTTTATCATCTTCCCCCCATTTTCTTGATAAATTAAATAATTTCTGGAGTTTTGTCTTATGGGGGAATGGGTGACCAAAATCCCCATAGCGCCGAGAAAGTGGGGAGGAGGAGGAGAGGAGGAGGAGAGGAGGAGGAGAGGAGGAGGAGGAGAGGAGGAGGCGAAGGAGGGGGAGTAGAAGCCATGGACCGGACTACATTTATATATAAAACGGATGCTTGATCCGGCCACCCCTATATAAGGTGGAAAAAAGTTCCGTAGGATCCCTACGTTAGTCTACAGGACCTGAAATCCATCCTTCAAATCGCCTGAAGCCGACGTTGCAAGTGGCGCTTTCTTCAGTCGAATCCTGAAACTTCAGTGAGTCAAGCTTTGCCAACCGCTTGCTCCGCCCCTTTCCCAGCCGCCAGCACTGACGCCCCCTACCACAGGCTTAACCCCCGAAGGCTTAACCCTGCGGAGCTTAATTCCTCAACTTAAGCCTCTGGGGTTAAGTTGGATTAAACCTATCATATGACGATGTTATATTAACTTTACAAAGGGCAGGCTTAACCTCCGAAGGCTTAACCCTGTGGAGCTTAATTTCACAACTTAAGTCCCTGGAGTTAACCGGGATTAAAATTATATTATGACGATGTTATATATCACATATTATATTTACATTATAAAGGGGCATGCTTAACCTCCGAAGGCTTAACCCTGCGCAGCTTAATTCCTCAGCTTAAGCCTCTGAGTTTAATCGGGATTAAACTTATATTATGACGAGGTTACATATCACATTATATTAGATTTACATTAAAAAGGGGCAGGCTTAACCTCCGAAGGCTTAACCCTGCGGAGCTTAATTCCTCATGGGGTTAACCGGAATTAAACTTATATTATGACGATGTTATATATCACATTATATTAGATTTACATTATAAAGGGGCAGGCTTCACCTCTGAAGGCTTAACCCTGCGAAGCTTAATTCCTTAACTTAAGCCTCTAGGGTTACCCGTGATTAAACTTATATTATAACGATGTTATAAATCACATTATATTAGATTTACATTACAAAGGGGCAGGCTTAACCTCCGAACGCTTAACCTTGTGGAGCTTAATTCCTCAACTTAAGCCTCTGGGTTTAACTGAGATTAAACTTGTATTATGATGATGTTATGTATCACATTATATTAGACTTACATTATGAAAAGGCAGGCTTAACCTCAGAAGGCTTTATCTTGCGGAGCTTAACTTTAGAAATTAATCCTCTGGGTTCAACAGGGATTAAATTTATATTATATTGTGACGATATTATGTATTATTTTAAATATATACTATAAGCCTGCAGCCTTAACTTCCGTAGGCTTAACCCAGAGGAACTCAATTTCTGACCTTAATCCTCTGGGATTAATAGATATTAGTTTCATATACTGTGACGATACTGTATGTTATAATATCAGATTTATGTTATGAGGACTAAAACCTTAACTTCCAAAAGCTTAACGCTGTGGAGCTTAATTTCTGACCTTAATCCTCTGGTATTAATAGATATTAAAATCATATATTGTGACGATACTGTATATTATTATATCAGATATATATTATGAGGATTAGAAACTTAACATCCGAAAACGTAACCCTGTGGAGCTTAATTTCTGCATCTAATCCTGTGGGATTATCCGGATTTATTTCATATTATATTATGACGATATTACAGACCACAATATTAATTTCATATTATGAAGACCGCAAGCTTAACCTCCGGAGACTTAACCCTACAGAGCTTAACTTCTGAACTTAATCCTCTGGGGTTAATCGGGGTTAAATCTATATTATATTACGACGATATTGTAATATTAGATTTATATTATAACCGCAGTTTTAACCACCGAAGGGTTAACCCAATGGAGCTTAACCTCTGAACTTAATCCTCTGGAATTAACTGGGATTAAGTTTATATTACATTATGACGATATTACACATTACAGTATTGAATACTATATTATGACAAACGCAGGTTTAGCCTACGAAAACTTAACTGAAGGGGGTCAATTTCTGAAAACAATCCTTTAGGATTAATGAGAGTTCTCATTATATGACGGCTACAGGCTTAATTTTCTTAGGCTTAATCTTATAGGGATTAACATCTGAATATGGCCTTTTAGGATTAATGAGGATTAAACCTCTATTACGATGACCGAAGGCTTAACCTTTGAGGGCTTAATCCTACGAAGATTAACATCTAAATATAATTTTTAGGATTAACGAGGATTAAACTTTTATTATGATGACCGAAGGCTTAACCTCCGAGGGATTAATCCTACGTAGTTTAACTTTGAATTTAATCCACTGGGATTAAGCAGGATTGAATCTCTATTATAATTACCGCATTATCTCAATTTGTAAGAAAAGAATTGTGTTTATTCAGGGAAGCGTCGGTGTTTTGAGATACCTTTGAGAGCAAGGTACGACCTTTATGCTCCATCACGTGCCGCCAGGTGATTTTATTCACCTGTGAAAAAAATCCTTATTAAAAGGCGTAATAGATAAATTAATAAATAAATCAACAACAACAACAGCAATAACAATAATAATAATAATAATAATAATAATAATAATAATAATAATAATAATAATAATGATAATAATAATAATAATAATAATAATAATAATTATAATGATAATAATAATAATAATAATAATAATAATAATAATGATAATAATATTGTTATTACTATCATTATTATTAGTTATTATTATTATTATTATTATTATTATTATTATTATTATTATCATTATTATTATTATCATTATTATTATTAGTATCATTAATAATAATAACGATGATAATAAAAAAAATAACAGTAATCATGATAATAAATCCTTATGATAAAGATATCCGATTTAGATAGTCTGGCTACAACCAGATACTTTCATTCAGGTGCCGCCAGGTGATTTTATTCATCTCCGTGGCCATTCACACATCTTCGTTAGTGAAGAGGTCAGGACTGATCCTTGAGGAACTTCCCGCTTAGCCTGCGTGACAGGGCCATTCCGTGTAAACACATAATTACTCTTATAAGGGCCATTTACAAATGGTTTGTCAAACCCGGTTTGTCAAACAAGTGTTTGAAGTGATGTTTGACCGTGTGAATGGGGTACCTGGTTGTCAAACACGTTTGTCAAACGTGTTTGATAACCGGGTTTGACAAACAGTTTAACTATGTAAATGGCCCCATACATACCCGCTTCCTGTGTGCATGTACATTCACGAGCAATATTTTTGACCCACCCAGTATTTTTCTTGATACAAAATTCAAATTAATTGTCTGACAATTTTTTTTCTATCTATTCAAGAGAAGGAACTAACCGAAAGCTAAATAGTACATAGGAAAATGTATCACCCAAATGAAAAAAAAATATATATATATATATATATATATATACACATATATATGTATATATATGTATATGTATATAAATATATATCTCTATATTTATATATATCTATATAAATATATATACATATATATATGTATACATACAGATATATGTATATATATATGTATATATATGTATATATATATATACATATATATGTATGTATATATATATATATATATATATATATATATATATACATATGTGTGTATATATATATATATATATATATATATATATATATATATATTTTTTTTTTTTTTTTTTTTTTTTTTTTTTTTACTGTTGCGTGGGTAAGAATTTTTGGTCAGGACTGTACAATGTACATGTACATGTACTCCACCAAGGTGGGTCACCTCCTTTGTTGTGCAGGTCGGTGATGCTCTTTTGTTTTACAGGTCGGTGCTCTCCTTTTGTTGTGCAGGTCGGTGTTGTTGTTTTTGTTTTACAGGTCGTGATGTCCTTTGTTGTGCAGGTCGGTGTTGTTCTTTGCTTTTGCAGGTCGGTGTTGTTCTTTGTTTTTATGCAGGTCGGTGCTCTCCTTTTGTTGTGCAGGTCAACACTGTCCTTTGTTGACCAAGGCACTTCTGTCCTTTGTTGTGCACGTCAATATTGCTCTTTCTCTGCAGGTCGGTGCTATCTTTTGTTGTGCAGGTCACTACTGTCCTTTGTTAAGCAGGAATATACTTTGTTTAGCAGGTCGATACTGTCCTTTGTTTAACAGGTCAGTGTCGTCCTTTGTTACACAGGTCAGCACTGCCCTTTCTTTCGCAGGTCAGTAATATCCGTTGTTGCTGTAAGTCGGTACTCTGACCTTCAAGTGACAATGTCTGGCATTGCATGGCAGTCACGTGACCTTGACAGTGCCATTTGGCACTGTATGTCAGTGACGTAACCTTGACAGTGCCACAAGGTACTGTTAAGGTATGGCCTCAGCGAAGCTTTGTAAGTAAATATTTTACAAATAAATACAATAATGCATAATGCACAGAAAATACAGCAAATACAGAAAATAATTTAACAGAATGAAATTAAATAAGATTAGATAAGATAAAATAAATCAAATTAAATTAAGATTTAATTAAATTAATCAATCAAATCAAATCAAACGAATTACAATGACAATGCATAATGAGGTTTAGGTACATAAAATATAGAAAATTAAATATTATAGTAGATTGAAATAAAATTAAGTTGACAATAATAAAACTAAATCAATGAATTGAAAATTAAATATAAAAGAATATATACATGAAATCAAATTAAACGACTTACAGTGACAATGCATAACGAGCTCAGGTACAGAAACTACAGAAAAAATTGAATAATATTACAGAATAAAAAAAAAAAGACAAGATTAAATAAACAAAATTAAATTTAGATTAACGTTATAAATTGATAAAATAAAAAAGAATAAGATAGAATAAAATAAAATAAAATAAAATGATACAGCGTATATACCGACACCAAGTTTTTCGGTGAAAACGAAGATACAATCATATAGAAAATAACATACAATAATAGAATACAATACAAGATATTATATAAAATGAAAAAATAATAAAATAAAATGAAATAATATAAAAAAGAACTAGATACATTGAAGAAGATCAATTACATAGATAGAGCAGACAAGATAAAAAAAAAACAATAAAATAGAGAAAATACAATAAGTAAAACAAGATAATAACAGAGAATAGATTAGAATATAACAGAAAAAAATGTGTATGCGTGTGTGTGTGTGTGTGTGTGTGTGTGTGTGTGTGTGTGTGTGTGTGTGTGTGTGTGTGTGTGTGTGTGTGTGTGTGTGTGTGTGTGTGTGTGTGTGTGTGTGTGTGTGTGTGTGTGTGTGTCTGTGTGTGTGTGTGTGTGTGTGTGTCTGTGTGTGTGTGTGTGTGTGTGTGTGTGTGTGTGTGTGTGTGTGTGTGTGTGCGTGTGTGTGTTTTGTGTGTGTGTGTTTGTGTGTGTGTGTGTGTGTGTGTGTGTGTGTCTTTTGTGTGTGTGTGTGTGTGTGTGTGTGTGTGTGTGTGTGTGTGTGTGTGTATGTGTGTGTGTGTGTGTGAGTTTGTGTGCGCGCGTGTGTGTGTGTGACTTAATTTGATGGCAAGAACCGTAGCGTCATGTGTTTATTCTGACGTCCGCAGACGATTTTATTCATCTGAAGATAAAATTATAACAATAATACTAATGCAAGAAATATATCTTGATCAACCTTTTGAGGAACACCTAACGATTTTGATCAGCCGATACTAAACCCTAATTACTTAAAGACCATATATATATATATATATATATATGTATACATATATACTATATATATATATATATATATATATATACAGTATATATATATATATATATATATATATATATATATAGTATATATATATATATATATATATATATATATATATGAATTTGTGTGTGTGTGTGTGTATCTACCTATCCATCTATATATATATATATATATATATATAGATATATATATATATATATATATATATATATATATGCGTGTGTGTGTGTGTGTGTTTGTGTGTGTGTGTGTGTGTGTGTGTGTGTGTGTGTGTGTGTGTGTGTGTGTGTGTGTGTGTGTTTGTGTGTGTGTGTGTGTGTGTGTGTGTGTGTGTGTGTGTGTGTGTGTGTGTGTGTGTGTGTGTGTGTGTGTGCGAAAAAAGCACAGGAGAAACACAAAGCATAGACGGTAAGACCTTTCATATATTACATCTTCAGACAAAGTGTACGCACAATTTGTCTGAAGATGTAATATACGAAAGATCTCACCGTTTATGCTTTGTGTTTCTCCTGTGGCTTTATTTCGCACACGTACCCCACGCTGAAATGAGGTTTCTGCATATATATTCATATACATATAAATATATATATATATATATTCATATACATATATATATGTATATATATGTGTGTGTATATATATCAATATATACAGATACTTACTCTTACTCCGCTGGTCTTCGGGCCACTTGGTGATCCATAACCACTTTCGAAGCGTCTCGCCATGTCTTTCTGTCCTGTGCCACCTCCTTCCATTCTCTTGGTTCTATTCTACATATCTGCACGTCTTCTTCAACGCATCTCCTCTAGTCTTTTTCTAGGTCGACCAAGTGGTCGTCTTCCACGCACTCCACTATTGAGCACTTTCTTTGGCCATCTATCTTCTTGCAACCTTGTGACATGTCCTGCCCATTTCAATCTTTTTAATCTTATTACATTTTTAATATGGGGTTGTTTTGTTTGTTCTCAAATTTCCCAGTTGTGTCTTATTCTCCATTCTTGCATTTGGTTGTCATACACGGGTCCTAAAATTCTCCGTAAAATCTTATTTTCAAGAACTTCAAACTTCTTCTCCATAGCTTTTGTAAGGGCCCATGTTTCGCAGCCGTACAGTATGACTGGTCTCACTATTGAGTTGTACAGTCTCAGTTTTGTTGTTCTTGATATTGACCTTTTTTTTTTAAACAATTCTATTAGGCTGCAGTAACATCGATTTCCTGCTCCGATTCTGGCTTTCACTTCCTGTTTCATTCTTCCGTCATTGGTCACCTTTACTCCTAAGTATTTAAAATCTTTAACACTCTCTATGTCCATCCCCGCAACCTGTACCCTTTCTGGCACATTAGACTCTCTTGCTACCTTCATTATCTTTGTCTTGCTTTCATTGATCTTGAGTCCAACACTTTCTGCAGCTTCTTTAAAGAGCGCCGCCAGGTTTTCCATTTCTGTTTGATTCTCTATCATGATGTCAATGTCGTCAGCATATGTTAATAGTTTTATGGTTATGTCTTCCAATTTTATTCCTTCGTCTCTCCTATTCATACTAACTCTGATTATTTTTTCCGTTGCCAGATTAGATAACAGTGGTGAGAGTATGCATCCTTGTTTTAATCCATCTCCTATCTGAAAAGGTGATGTAGTTTTACTCCCACATGTCACTACGCTATTTGTGTTTTCATAGCATGCTCTTGTTAATCTGATGTACTTGTGTGGTACTCCTAATTCTTCCATTATTTTCCACAGAGATGTTCTGCTCACTCTATCATAATCCTGTTTAAAATCGATGAACAGGTGTAGTTGTTCCCTATCATATTCCCAATACTTTTCTATAAGTTGTCTTATAACAAAAATTTGATCTGTTGTTGACCTCCCTCTTCTAAAGCCGCATTGGTACCCTCCTACTATATGCTCCATGTATTCTTCCATTCTGTTATACAATATCTCGGTGAAAACGTTATATGCAGTTGATAGTAGGCTTATTCCTCTATAGTTTGTGCACTCTAACTTATCATATTTTTTGTGTATTGGGACGATTATTCCCTCTCTCCAGCTATCTAGTATGCTTTATTTTGCCCAAATTATTTTCATCAGTAGGTGTAGTCTTTTCGTTAAAAAATCTCCCCCCTCCTTTCCATATTTCTGATGGTATTCCGTCTTTGCCAGGGCTTTTATTGTTTCCTAAATGTTTAACTGCTCGTTTAACTTCCTCCAAAGATATTTCGGGCATCTTTTCTTCTGGTCCTTGGATATTTCGATTATCATTGTTGTTTGGGTTGTTTTCCGTTGGCGGATTTAATAATTCTTCAAAGTGTTCCTTACATATATACAGTATATATATATATATATATATATATATATATATATATATATATGTATATATATATATATATATATATATACATATGTATATATCAAACCTATGGATTGGTTTATCTTGTCTACCGTCAGGCGATTTTACTCATCTAAGGAAAAAATCCTTTACACCAAAAAAAGACAAATATTATAATTATTTCCTCCTTCCTCCCACCTCGTCCCTTATTACCTCCTCCAAATATCACGTGATTAACAATCACATTATTCTTAATTATTATCATCACTCCACCTTCCACTCCATCCTCTCTGTCACGAGTAAAATATCAGTATCTATTTCTCATCAGGATATCGATACTATTTTAAGGTCTCTAAAATGTATTTACAATTTCTCAACGGGATACAAAAATATATTTTCATAATCTACAAAGCTTGCCTTCACCATTTCGCAAGTGAATATCAACTCTATTTTAAGCTCCCTGAAGTATGTATTTACAAAGTCTCAACCAGATATAAACGCTATTTTCGCGCCTATAAATCATGTATTCGCCATTTCCCAAATGAATATCAAGACTATTTGGTAGCTTGGGCTCAATTAAATACAAATTATTAGGTTCATTTGCCTCCAAGTAATCGCTGACTTAATCTGAATGATGATGAACGTTCTGTGTTAGCATATGTCACTTTTAGTTTCCTTTCGCCATTGCATATTCTGTCCTTTCCTTTCTTTCTGTTTTTTTTTTCCACCATTTCGTCATTTTCTAATCTAAAAATCCAAAAGATCACTTGATTCTCTTGTTCCGAATCTTTTCTTTAAGTTTTACTGACACTCTCCCTGATTTTTGTCCGTTTTTTCTCAGTTTCCTCTTTCCATATCAAAACATTCTTAAACTTGTGTTTATATAATGAATTCCATGAGTTGTTGGTTACCTCCTTTACCGTAGGCTGTGAACTGGACCTATCTTCTAATATCTACCTAACCTCAACATTTCTTTCAGTATATGTGTATTTGAATAGTTTCCATTATAGTTTATGTAATTTCCTTAACAATTACTAACTCATGTTCCTTGCCTTCCTTTCCTTAAAGTGATGTGTTCCTCTTTCCACCATGAAGCTATGGTGCATATCTTTTCTAACTATAACATCCATGACTAGCAATTCCCATTTCTTTTATTTCCTCCTTCCTTCACTTTTTCTTATTTTCTCCTTTGTTGTTTCATGGTCGTGTGTGTATGTGCGTGTGTGTGCACGTACGTGTGTGTGAACAGCGTTGTATAAGGCGGTAAGTCCCGCCTGTACACGCTGCCTTTGTTCCTGGGCCTGCACTTGAGCCCGGGGGACGGCAGTGCAGTCAGAAGGGGTTGTAACCTACCCTCCTTCCTCCCTCCCTCATCCTCCTTTCCTAATCTTCTCCCTATTCTCTCTCTCTCTCTCTCTCTCTCTCTCTCTCTCTCTGCGCCTATCTATCTCTTCTTCCTCCCCTTCCTGCATGTCTTGTGTGTGTGTTTCTGTTTTTACCTAATTTCATTTACCTAATTTTAGTATACAGGTAAGAAGCAACGCTAGCTCGGTCTTGTTTCTTTCCAATTAATCATCATACCAATCTTCAAAGGTAGGTGTGTGTGTGTGTGTGTGTGTGTGTGTGTGTGTGTGTGTGTGTGTGTGTGTGTGTGTGTGTGTGTGTGTGTGTGTGTGTGTGTGTGTGTGTGTGTGTGTGTGTGTGTTTATCGAACGCGTTCACCTCTCATTTCTTTCCCGATCTCTTCCTTCTCCCCTTTCCTTCATCACAGCAAACCTCCTGATGCTCAGTCTTCCCTTGTTCTCAACACCGGTTCTTGTGGCAGCATAGTTTCAGGTGGTGATTGGTGGTGATCAGTGGTGATTAGTGAAGATTTATTAGTGTCAGCTAGTCCTCGAACAAGGCTGTTTGCCTGGCCAGTCTTCGAACTGTAACTTGTGTTGTAAGAAGGATTCTGGTTTGTCCGAAAAGAGTCTGCGTTGAGGGCACAATTGATTTTTGCTGTATCTCCTGGTTCAGAAATAATCAAGAATAAGTTCTTGTTTTATTTCCTAGTTAAAGATTAAACACGGCTATTTTCTTGTTTTATCTCGATGTCAAAAAAACAACTATTCTATTGTTTTATCACCTAGTTAAAAAAATACTATTTTCTTGTTTTATCTCGGTGTAAAAAAACAAGACTATTATCTTGTTTTATCTCCCAGTTAAAAAACAAACATTGTTATTTTCTTGTTTTATCTCCTAGTTAAAGAGTAAAAAATATTTTTTATCTCCTAGTTAAAAAACAAACAAGACTTCTTTCTTCCTAATGACACAGAGGGTACAATTGATT
>NC_134798.1:43958861-43961361 GCF_046742065.1 Oratosquilla oratoria
CCTTTCCTGACTTTAATTGGTTCTGTGGTCATTACTGTGTTTAGCACCTGATTGTGTGATGACCACGCCTCCGTTATACACTGGGATGAGCTGTTAGTTAACAGGGCTGTTTATGATCGTCGGTCATTGTTGATTTCTAAGCGGACTCCAGCCTGACCCATGGTAGTTGTTTTTTTGTTTTTTCAGACGTGCCTTATTTTTTTTTTTTTTTTTTTTTTACTCCTACGATTATCTAAGTTTAACCTGGAAAAAATAAATATGGAAATATATTTGATATTCAAAAAGGAAGTATGTATTTGTATAGCTAAAATATATCAGTGTAGATTTTGTGCTAGCAATAATGCTTTCTGCTGATATATAGAAATATACAAATATATTTTCCAATACAGTGGTAGAGCCTATGTATAAGAGATGAAAATAAGAGTAATATAATTATTCATAAATATTCATAGAACAATTTTCATTATCTCTGTAAGTAACTAATAAAAATTATTTTGTAACTTATTTTTGCATTTTAGATTGAAATGTGGTCGGAAAAAGGTAATGAGATGTTCAAGAGGAGCGGATGGCAGCAAATTGGAAGTATTAAGGGAGAAAGACTGGAGGAAGTGGATACCTTTAAATACTTGGGGCGAATGTGGCGGGAAAGGGAGTGGAGGTGGAGGTAGAATGTAGACTGAGAGAATCAAGTAAATGCCTTGGGGGATTAAAAAGTGTAATGAGAAATGGATATTTGGGAATGGATACTAAGAGGAGATTGTATGAAGGGGTGATTGTGCCGACAGCACTGTATGGGGGGTAGAAACTGGAACATAAGAGAGGAAGAGAGGAAGAGTTTAGATGTGTTTGAGATGAATGCCTGAGAAGTATGGTACGGGTTACTGGGCTGAATAGAGTGAGATACGAAGAGGTGAGGAGAGCAGCGAGGGTGGAAATGGAGTTGGGAGATAGGGTTGATGAAAGAGTATTGGGATGGTTTGGACACATGGGAAGAATGAGTGAGGAAAGATTAGTAAAAGAGGTGTGGAAGGCAGAGGTGGGAGTGAACAAGAGGGGGCGACCAAGGATGAGATGGATGAATAGGGTAAAAAAGAGTACTGGGAAAAAGTGGGATGTCTATTGAGGAAGGAAGGGAGAGGACAGAAGATAGGGGTGATAGGGAAATGGTTGTGTATGGATGATGCTGTGATGCATGGAAGGGAGGGGGTGGGGAGGTGAGGGAGTATGTGTGAATGATATTTTGCCACAGCTCGAAGGGATTTTTCCCCGTCTTCTCTTTTTCTGCCGATTAAATGAAGCGGCCTTGCTGCGAATGTGGTCTGTCTTGCTGTATTGCTTCTGACCCAAGGCAGTGGGCGAGATGTAGGGATGACCCATCATCCAGAAGGATCCGAGAAAGGATGGAGGGAGGGATGGTGGATGGGAATGAAGTATGTGGGGATGAAATGCATAGGAGTGGATTTATGCCTTTGACTTTGGCTACCTTCCTTGTAAGGGGGAAGAAGCTTTTGGTGTATATTGATTAAAATATTAAATGACAACGACTCCAAAAGAGGGGGAAATACATACATATACATACATATATATATATATATATATATATATATATATGTATATATATTATATATACATATATATAAAGAGAAAAGAAATGAATATAAGAGATGTTGTAAATAGGAAAAATATCTGCTGTGTGTCCACTGTCCTTGTCAGAGATCTTGCCATCATTTTGTTTAATTTTTATATAAAGACCCCTTCTTTTCCAGAAATTTTATATACATTTTAAGGTAAACTATAAAACAGTCTACGGGACAAAACAACCAAACATGACATAAAATTATCCCGATGGGGTCAATGCGAGCAGCAAAGGCCGAGCCAGTACCCTTGCTTGCCCCAAGTTTGGTGGCCAATTTCGATTTTGATGAAATTCGAAAATATAATTTGGCCAGAAGGAAATGAAAATATATGAAAATACGCGGTAAAAATTGTATCATATTTGATGTTGATCCTCGGGAAGTTTTCTCCATTTATGATATATATTTTTGATTAGTTATGAGTCTCATATTTGTTTAGATGATCATTCACCACCAAGATCTCATATTTCTGTTTTGTTAGTTATGTTAACTTAGATATTTCAGTAAAGTTCTTAACAGTTGTATGTTTACAAATAATCCATTAGGCCTAATTTGAAAAAAAAAATGTAAACATTAATACATGGTAACATGCAGCTAATACTTTTGGGACTATTTTTGGATGCCCCTACGGACCAGAGTCATTTATCATTCGTTTGTGTTAGGATTTGTAAATCTCTATTAATAAAAGAATGATACAATTGTACACATGTCCTTGTCTTGTTGTTGTTCCCTTGAGCTTGTTCTTTACAATTTGTATAACTACACATATCAGGGAAAAGAATTCTGCCACTGTGTTTCCCATGCGTGTCGTAAAAGGGACTAAATGGGACGGAGGGACGGGGATAGGCATCCTGCACTCCGTATGT
>NC_134798.1:43963861-43971361 GCF_046742065.1 Oratosquilla oratoria
ACCACTGTCTCATTACTTTTCAGGTTGAAGTATTTATTATTCATTTATTATATCAAATCGTTCTCCGAACGGTTTAGAGCGTCACTACTTGTGGCGGAGGTCGAGGTGATAGCAGTTCGAACTGTGCCACCAGCGAGTTGGACCTAGGGCATGGGTCATTAAATTCCACGCTACAAAGTCCTCTGTAAGGGGCACCGTCTTATCCTTCTGATAGGGAGGAATGGGCGACATGAAACCGAATTGTCATCATATTCAATCATTCAGCCAAGGTTGGCGCCAGGCGATTTTATTCGTCTCCGTGGCACCCGACCCTCAGCCTCGGTGGCGTAGGGGTTCGAGTATTATTTCCAGAACGTGTTTGCTCCCGTTCATATCCCCCCTCCCCCTCCCCCTCCCCCCTCACCTTCACACGCCCGGCCACCCACCCCTCAGTGTCCCGGTTACCGTCCTTGTTTACATCTCGTTGTTGTTCTCATTGATCCGCTGTTGTCGTTATCATTATCATCCATATGCCTGATTATCTAAATCATGTTTGTTGCTTAGGCCTGCAGGCTGGGAGCAGATGGCAAGATGCGAGGGGGAGATGGAGAGGGAGGAAGGAAGGAAGGGGGTGGGGGGAAGGAGAGGGGTATGTAGGGGAAGAGGGGAGAGGGGAGGGGAGAGGGGAGGGGAGAAGTGGGGTATGTAGGGGAAAAGAGGGGAGGTGAGGGGAGGGGTATGTAGGGGAGAGAGGGAAGGGGAGGGGAGAGGTATGTAGGGGAAGAGAGGGTAGGGGCGAGGTGGGGTGTGTAGGGGAAAAGAGGGGAAGGGAGAGGTAGGGTATGTAGGGGGAGAGAGGGGAGGGGTGAGGTGGGGTTTGTAGGGGAATATAGGGGAAGAGAGGGGAAAAAAGGGGATGAGAGGGGAAAAGAGGAGAAGGGAGAGGTGGGGTATGTAGAGGAAGAGAGAGGAAAAGAGGGGAGGAGAGAGATGGGGTATGTAAGGGAAGAGAGGGAAATGGAAGAGGAGAAACGTGAAAGTTAAGGGGAAGAGAGGGGAGAAGAGGAAGGGAAGAAAAGGGAAGGGGAAGAAAGGGAAGAAAAAGGAAGAGAGGAGGAATAAGAAAAATTAAAGGGAAGAGAAGATAAAAGAAAAAAGGTAAGAGATTGAATGGGAAGAGACGAAAAGGTAAGGAAAGGAAAGGAAAGGAAAGGGGAGGAGAGGGAGACAAGAAGCAGTTAACCTTAATCTAACACGGTTTACTCTACTCGGTTCAGACACGTTAATGTGGTTTGTATTTGTTTGTTTATTTATTCATTTATTTATTCATTTATCTATTTATTCATCAATTGTGTTTTTTTTAGTTCTTCAGTGTGCTTCCATATATTAGGATACTCTCTTCAGGCTAATTACAAACAACTTTTAATCAATTGATATACATAAAAGGGTGGACAGATATATACATATATATATATATATATATATATATATAATACATAAATATATATATATATATATATATATATACATATATATATATATATATATATATATATACTGTGTATAGAGAGAAAACAAAAGGCGTCACTGTATTGAAGGGAGTTAAGAGGTTCCAAAAGAGAGAGTGAGAGTGAGAGTGAAAGAGAGTGTGAGTGTCAGTGGTGTGTATCCGCCGAAGTGTGTACACACTAAGCTTTGTTCATGGTCCTCCAACAGAGGTCCATAAATAGGCCTCGTTTTATTGATTCCAAGGACTGAATGCGTCAGAATAGGGCCTATGTGTCGCCTATTCTTTCCGTACTGAAAACTTACAAACTGTACATAGAACAGTGAATTTTAATAAGTCAGAAAGACGACATATGTGCGTCTGTTTCCACTCCCAGTGTATAAATCTTACAAAATATTCAGAATACAGTGATTTATAAATAATAAGCCAGAAAGACAAATAGGAAAATTGTGTCAAATTGGGATCTATACGGCATCTGTCTGTGGTTTCTGTTAATACATCTTTCAAAATATATATGAAACATTGCGATATAATGTCAGAAAGACAGAGAAATAGGATGAGTGCGTAAGAATATGAGCTATATGGGGTTTGTCTATATTCCCTACATAAAAAAATACAAAATATTCGTTAAACAGTGAGTTCTGATCATTCAAAAACAAAGAGAAGTACAATAGGTACGTCAGAATAAGACCAATATGGTGTCTTTCTATGGTATTTGTATACAAAACTTAAAAAAAAAATCTATAGAAAAAAAGTGAATTACAATGAGTTAGATTGAAAAAATAAACAAGCTAACAAGAGACCCTTTGGTCCATCACGACGTCGATGGTATCACCATTTGGCTTCAGGTACCAAAGTACCACAAGTATTTAGGTACACCGATGTCGTTTCGGTACTTTTTGGTAATTCAGGTATTCGCTGAAGCTTTGGTGTGGTTTTTGTGTACATTCGGGGTTTAAAATTCAGTTTAGGTTTTGTTAGAAAAAAGAAAGAAAAAGAATGGGAACTGAAAGAAATCAAATCGCTACAATAATGTAAGATATATATATATATATATATATATATATATATATATATATATATATATATATATATATATATATATATATATATTTATATATATATATATTTATCTATATGTATATGTATATATATATATATATATATATATATATATATATACATATATATACATATATATACATATATATGAAGTATGGAAGACAAATGAGTGGAAGGGCGGTGAGCCAACCTAACCTAACAGAGAACAGTTAGGTTAGGTTAGGTTATTAGGTTCACTGACGTTTCGTTAGGTTACCAGGACATTCTCAATGTACTTTGAGAATGTCACTGAATAAGGACAAACGCGTCAACTGTTCTCTGTCTTTAGCTCACCACCCTACCACTCATATATATATTTATATATATATATATATATACGCTATATATATATATATATATATATATATATATATATATATATATATGAGAGTAATACGCTAATGGATAGCCGAGTACAGCGGGTTCGAACCCTGCATGCAACTGTCATCAAAATTATCGATATATATATATATATATATATATATATATATATATATATATATGTTTATATATATACATATATATATATACATATATATATATATATATATATATATATATATATTTGGTGGTGTGGATTTTGAAGGTTTAGGTTATGAAGGTGGGGTTGGGTAGTTATCATGTAGCAAGTCTACGTACTTTTGCCTTTGTACTTTTATTTTATATATTCTTTTATTTTATCATTTTTTCAATATAACGATTGCAGAATTACCACAAAACACCCTATAGTTTCTTCTGAAGGCAATTTGTAATTTCATTCTTGCTGTCGTTATGTGATTATATTTAATGAGACTAAAATTCTCTTCAGTTCTGATTAACCTTTTCACTATCAATTACGGGCGATTTTATTCAGCTGAAGGAGAGTCCCCTGTACATTGAAAGGGTTGATAACATTATCATAATTCATAAATGAGGCTGTATTGGTCTGTTTTATTTCAAATATCCATTGTATGATTAAAAGAGAAAGAGAAAAAGTTAACAATGTTATCATAGTTTATGTAACAGCATTATCATAATTTATAAATGAGGCTGTATTGGTCTATTTTATTTCGAATATCTATTGTATGATAAAGAGAAAGAGAAGGAGAAAAGGTATATTATCATAGTTTAAACAAGACTGTAACAGCATTATCATAATTCATAAATAAGGTTGTACTGGTTTGTTTTATTTCGGATATCCATTGTATGGTAAAGAGGAAAAGAAGGAGAAAGAAATAAATGATCGTAGTTATAATGGAGGCTGTAACAGCATTATCATACTTTAAAAATAAGGCATTATTGGTCTGTTTTATTTCAAATATCCATTGTGTGGTAAAGAGAGAGAGGAGAAAAAGTTAACAAGGCTGTAACAGCATTATCATAATTTATAAATGAGGTTGTACTCGTCTGTTTTATTTCGAGGAGAAAATCTTAATAATATTATCGTAGTTTATAAAGGAGGCCGTATTAACATTAACATTATTCATAAGTGAAGTTGTATTGCTCTGTTTTATTTCCAATACCCATTGTATTGTAAAGAGAGGAGAAAAAGTTAACAATATTATTATATTTTATAAACGAGGTTGTAACAGCATTATCATCATTCATAAATGAAGCTGTATTGATCTGTTTTATTTCGAATATCCATGGTACGGTAAGGAGAAAGAAGGAGAAAAAGTTGACAATATCATCATAATCTATAAACAAATATGTATTGATGTATTTCATTTCTATGGTAAAGAGAGAGAAGGAAAAAATACATCAGATTCCCAGGAAGAAGACTTATATTTAAACACTAAAATTCCTCTGAGGTCGCTGAACTTTTTCCGCCAACTGTACCTTGCCAATGTCGTTGTACTCGCAGCGTTTTGCAATTAGCACTAAAACAATTCGGTCATTCTTTTTTCTTTTCTTTTTTCTTCTACTCTTTTTGTTTTTCTTTGTCATCAGAGTAAGGACCCTTCTCTCTCTCTCTCTCTCTCTCTCTCTCTCTCTCTCTCTCTCTCTTCTCTATCTCTTTCCTCTCTCTCTCTCTCTCTAGGCTATGGCAACTGATGATTAAAGAAATACCATATTAACTGTCTTACTTTGAATTACTTCATTCTGTAAACACACACACACACACACACACACACACACACACACACACACACACACACACACACACACACACATATCTCCACCTCTTGGGTCATCTCCTGTTTTAGTAGATTTCAGTTCAGATTTTAAAACGTTTATTGTAAAAACAAACGTTTATATTAGAGCACAAACGTTTAGGCTCAAATAATTCGTTCCACGAACTAGTTCGATTTTGCTAAGCTAACGTTGATAGTATTCTGTTGTGTACATGAGGGGATATGAGGAAAAAGATCTTTTGTATGAGATTATTTTAATATGTTTTGTTATGATTAGTGTCAGGGAATTGGATTAAGTGATAAATTTCACCTGAAGCTAAATGGTTGTCATGAGACATGGAAAAAAATTTAGAAGAGAAAATAGTATGTACCCACACACACACACACACACACACACACACACACACATACACACACACACACACATATTCGCATACAAGAATAACACATATACATGTACATATACACATACATATACATATACACGTATACATGCACATGTAAATATACATATAAACATACATATACATACACTTATATTCATACTTATGCAAACATATAAATGTATGAACCCACACACACACATTCACACACAAGAATAACACATACATGTTCATATACACATACATATACATATACACATATACATACACATGCAAATATACATATAAACATACAAATACATACATTTATATTCATACTTATACATACATATATATGTATGAATGTATGTACGTATATATATATTTATGTATGTACGTATGTACACATGAATACATGATAAGTCGTATGCAATTAACTTCAGAAATTCAAAAAAAAAATCTTTTATCCTTTCTTTTTCATGTTCTACTTTATTCGTTTTTTCATCATCTTCATCATCTTTATTTTTTGTTTTTTTTTTGTTTTCCACCTTCCTTACATATATATTTTTTCAAATTCTCTTTCTATAATTTCTTCATCTATTTTTCATCTTCTTTTTTAACTTCTTTACTCTCTCATCTTTCTTTTCTATATGTTCTTTGTTTTCTTTTTTGTTTTGATTTTCATCCTTATAATTTATATCATCTCTGCCTTCATCTTCACATACTTCATCTTCATTATCTTTTTTAATATTTAAATTTTTCTTTTAATTCTATTTTGTCATTTCTTTCAGGTTCTTCGCCTTTCCTCTTTATATTTTTTCTTCATTTTTCTTCTCTATTTTTCCTTCTACTTCCCTTTTTATTACTATTTCTTATCCTTTTTTCTTCCTCTTCTTCTTCTCCTTCTCCTCTCCTTCTTTCTCTCCTTCTTTTCCTTTCCCCCTTTTCATCTCCTCCTTCTTCCTTTTCTCCTTCTTTTTCTTCTTCACATTCCCCTTTTTCCTTTCCTTCTTTTTTTTTCTTCTTCTTCTTCTTCTTCTTCTTCTTCTTCTTCTTCTTCTGTTCCTTCCTTTTCTCACTTTGTTTCTTCTTTTTCTTCTATTCTTTCCTCTTCTTCTTCTTCTTCTTCTTCTTCTTCCGTTCTTTCCTCTTCTGTTTTTACTATTGTTCTTCTTTTTCTATTCTTTCCCCTTCTTCTTCTGTTCTTCCTTCATCTACTTCTTCCTCTCTTTCTGTTCTTTCCTCTCCTCCTTGTTTTGTTCTTCCTTCTCCTTCTTCTCCATTTTCTTCCTCTTCTTCTTCTTCTGTTCTTCCCTCTTCTTCTTCTTCTTCTTCTTCTTCTTCTTCTTCTGTTCTTTCCTTTTCTTTTTTCTTTTTTTGTTCTTTACTCTTCTCCTTCTCCTTCTTTCCTTTTTTCATTTTATCTTCCTTTATTATCTTTTTTCCATTTTCTTCATTTCCTTCTTATACTTTATATGTATACACACAAACACACACACACACACACACATACACACACACACACACACAC
Source organism: Oratosquilla oratoria (assembly GCF_046742065.1). Taxonomy (NCBI): domain Eukaryota; kingdom Metazoa; phylum Arthropoda; class Malacostraca; order Stomatopoda; family Squillidae; genus Oratosquilla; species Oratosquilla oratoria. The sequence goes on from NC_134798.1 coordinate 43,970,456, forward strand.
ACACATATATATATATATATATACAGGTATATATATAGTATATATATATATATACTTATATAGTATATATATGTACATATATATATATATAATATATATATATATGTATGTATAAAATAGAACGTTCTGTTTTGAAGGGTCGTGGTGGAGTGACGAGTACAGTCTTCACCTTGTAAGAAGCAAGCCACTCTGGCGAGGGTTCGAATCCCAGCAGAAGAGTTTATTTCCAAATGTCAATATGACACAAACATATGTATGAATATATATACATATACATATATATATATATATATATACATATATATATATATGTACATATATATATACATATATGTATATATACATATATATGCATATATACATATATATACATATGTATATATACATATACAGTATATGTATGCATATATATACATATATATATATATACATATGCATATATACATATACATACATATATATATATATATTTATATATATATATATACATATATATATATATAATTTCTTCATCTTCGTTTTTTCTTTTTCTTGTCTTCCTCTTTGTTTTTTCCTGTTCCTCTTCATCTTCGTTTTTTTCTTATCTTCCTCTTCTTTGTTTTCTTCCTGTTCCTCTTCATCTTCTTTTTTTTTATCCTCCTCTTCTTTTTCTTCTTAGTTTTTCTTCTGCATCATCTTCATCTTTCTTCCTTCATCATCGTTGTCTTCTTTTCCTTCCTTTCCTCTTTTTCTTTTTCTTTCTTCTCCTTCTTTCTTCATCTTTTTCATCTTGATCTTGTTTTCCTTTTCTTTCTTCATTATTCTTTTTCTTGATATATTTCGTTTACCACTGCTTCTTCATATTCTAATAATTTTTAACTTTGTTTTCTATATCTGCTTTTGATTTTTCTATCTTCCTTTTCTTTC
>NC_134798.1:43976361-43978861 GCF_046742065.1 Oratosquilla oratoria
AACGGGGCTCGGAAAAGCTTTGTGGACGTGGGTAGGGTTGGGTTGAAGGGGTACACGAGCTATAGTGACGCTGGGGATGGATTGGAGGGGGGGGGGAGGTTGGGAAAGGTGGGGGGGATAGTTTGATGTGACGTGTGGCTGAAAGAGCCTCTCTCAGCTTGTGTGAAAAATGTCGACAATTTGTCTTCAAATTACAAGCGACATGACGTCAGAAGTGCAGTTTTAACGGTGTTTAAATAATTAAGCGTCACTATGGTAAGTATATTGATGTGATATTCCGACAGAAAAAATATATATGACGTACTGAGATAGATATTCAATAAATGTTCTTTTTTCAAAATCTTATTTTTTTGACACAAGTGTTATATTTTTGTTTTTTAGCGTTTAATAACCACGCCATTGTCGCCGACATAGAGAAGTATCTTATTTGATCTCTTTGATCGTGTTGGTCAACAATTTATGTGTTAATTAAAAGTGAGACTACGTTTAGTACTGAAACATATCCGAATAATTCCGCGAAAATAATAAATTACATGTGTACAGAAAGTATCAAAGAATCTTTTGAATTGAAGCAATGTATTAATGAAATTAATGGAACTATGGAATGTGATGCGTTGTATTTCTCAATTACTACAATACTGTTATCAATTGTATGTATTGTGTACTGTATTTTGACACTTCCATTTAATTCTACTCTGTTCTATTCTATCAAAGTCTAGATGTAAAAAGAGGTATAAATTTATGGATATGTCTAGGGTAATTGAGAACAAAAAATGTACACACACACATATACACACATACACACACACACACACACACACACACACACACACACATACACATACACACACACAGACACACACACACATACATACATACATACATACATACATTTATGAATTCTAATTTATAATATCACGAAACTAAAGGACAGGACCCCACGAACATTACATCTTCCCCATATACTCGTACTAATTTTAGGTAAACACATACACACACACACACACACACACACACACACACACATATATATATATATATATATATATATATATATATATATATATGTATATTATATATATATATAATATACATATATACACATATATACTGTATATGCATATGTATATGCATATACTCGGACATACACATATACATGCAGAATGATCACTAAAAAACGCGTGATCCACAAATTTTGCTGGTAACCACAAAGAAAACCGGAGAGAAACAGTAATTCCTTTGTGGTTACCAGAAGACACACACACACACACACACACACACACACACACACACACACACACACACACACACACAAATATATATATATATATATATATATATATATATATATATATATATATATATATACATATACATGTATAGATTATGAAAGCATATATGGATGGAAAACCGAGCATGTCTGGACTAGAGTGTACTGGACTTGTGAAGTTGACGAAAAGGGACAATCTGATGAATGTGCCACGCCAGGAGGCGCTGAGTGGCTGCGGCCGAAGCCGTCACCTTTGCCTGTGCGTTTTGGGGACTGAGTTGGGACAGATGAAAAACAGTCTCTGCTGGTAACCGGAGAGGAGTGGGGGATTCGAACCTAAGTGAATCTGAGATCAGCACGTTTCCGATCACCCTACTGAAGTACATAACCATTGGGATATGATATATTCTTTGATTTTTAAGATATGATATAATACATTGAAATAAGATTAAGGCAACGAGAGTGGGTGCGTCTGTGTATATTGTAAGAAAATTGAGGTGCCAACCAAGTAAATAAAGAATAATTAACAGTAACATTGAGCCATCAAGACAATGATTGACATAGTTCATTAAATGGTTTATACGAACTAAACTAATCAATAAATGAAAAGTGAATAATAAGTAGATATATGAATAAATGAATGTGTAAACAAACAAATGAACAAATATATAGATAAATAAACAAATAAATAAATAAATAGATACAGAAGCAAATCAATTAAGAGAATTATATTTAATAAAAAGAGAAAATAAACTGGGAGACCAGAAAGAAAATGGCGTCAAGGTGTTCGTAAATGTGTGAAAATGGAGAAAAAAAAAATTCACAAAACAGAAAGAAAAAAAATAATAATAATAATAAGGCTGTAGGAAAATGAGAAGAATACAAAGAACAAATGTCAGGATTCCGAGCCCAGAAATGGGAGAATTGTATTGAAGTCAAAGAAAGCAATAATGATATCAATAATAATAATAATGATAATAATGATAACAAAGATAATAATTATAACAATGATAGCAATGATAATAATTATAACTGATAATAATAATAATAATAATAATAATAATAATAATAATAATAATAATAATATAAATAATAATAATAATGATAGTAATGATAATAATAATAATGATAATATCAATTATAATATAACAATGATAATCATAACTGATAATAATGATAATAATAGTAATAACAACAACAATGATAATAATAATGATGATGATGATGATG
>NC_134798.1:43981361-43986361 GCF_046742065.1 Oratosquilla oratoria
GATTTGATTTAAATAGATTTTTTTTTTATAGATTTTTAATATTATGGGATTGCTATCTGATATGCGATCTCATTGCTGGAGGACATTTTTAGCATATCAATATAAGGAGCAGTGTTATATAGACTTGCCGCAAGTACAAGGAACGGTATAAGCCTACATGTAGTATATATCACTGTGCAGCCCACAAGTTTCAACAAGATTCTTGTTGAAACTTGTTCTAGGTAAGCAGCTTCTCACTGAGTCAGTTGCTGCTTTGGAATCAACCAGGAAGGATGTCTTCTGGACCTGGCAGAGTGGTTCCTTCAGGCAGAAAAAATTATCCTGTCTGGAATTATTTTGAAAAACTACCAACAACTTCTGGCAAAGGGTACCGAGCTGAATGCAATGACTGCAGCCAGGAACTACAGGGCATTGTGTCAAGATTAAAATCTCACAGAGATAAATGCCAAGGTCAGCCACAGCATACAGAAGAAGAAATTGATGACCCAGGTAAATAATTTTACTTATATTGTGTGCATTTCTCCCTTTTCATGCGCAACTATATAAATTTGGTGAACAATGGAGAGCATGTGCAATAAAAATGTGAAGGCCTAAAGAGATGATACTTCAACTTCATTACTTCAAAATTTGGGTAATGACTATATCACTATAATATAGTGTATCCACTCAACTTTGGGGCCTAGATGATTGTTATTCATTTCATTCAACATTGTGTAATATATTTCATAGGTTCCATTGGAATTCAGCCCACATGGGATTCAGCCCAAAGGGATTTAGCCTAGCCTAACCTAACCCAACTAACCCATTATTTTTAGTGAATTTAAAAGTGGACTGAATCCGATGTGGGCTGAATTCCAAGCCCACCTACTTCATATCCTGTTAATCATTCCCAAATGATTTAGTGCCTTGTGTGAATACGATCATTATCTAAAAAAATAACTACTGTACTCAAAAGTAGCCTAAATCACACTGTATTCATTCATTTATTTGTTCATTTATAAATTATGCAATATGCTAAAATTTTCTGTTTCCATTTCAGGATCTGTATCAACAGCTTCAATCCCTTCATCATCGGCTCCACTTGAATTATCTGCATACCTGACTCCACCATTAAAAAGGTCACTATCAGACTCCTCCACAGGCGCCACTTCTGCTAAATCATTTTCATCTAAAAGAAAGTCGTCAACATCTCTGGACAGATTTATCATAAAAACCTCACCCTCTCAAAAGGAAAATCTCGACAAAGAAGTTGCAAGAATTATATTTGCTACAAATTCACCATTTACGTCTTGTTCAGCATCCTCAGTTTCTCAAGATGGTTCAGAACCTGAGGCCAGGTTATATTCCTCCATCCAGAAAAGATATTGCTGATAAGTACTTGGATCTTGTGTATGAAAAGGAATATAAAAAGTGTGCAGATGACCTGAATAATGAAACTGTATGTCTTTCAATTGATGGGTGGTCTAACATCCATAATGAGCCCATAATATGTGTCACTCTAACAACATCCACGGGTCAGATTTATTTAGTCGACACAATAGACACATCAGGGAAACCTCACACTGCTGAATATCTTCTACAACTTGTACAAAATTCGATCAAGAAGGCTGAACAAGATTTTGGTTGTCACATTGGAAGTGTTGTGACAGACAATGCAGCAAATGTCACCAAGATGAGAAAACTCTTGGAGGAATCGAGTGAACCTAAGCATACCGTCCTCACATACGGCTTATACCGTTCCTTGTATACTTGTGGCAAGTCTATATAACACTGCTCCTTATATTGATATGCTAAAAATGTCCTTTAGCAATCAGATCGCATATCAGATAGCAATCCCACAATATTTAAAATCTATAAAAAAATATATATATTTAAATCAAATAAATCTGGTTTAGATAAAAAAAAAATATATTTATATTTTTTTTTAAATAAAAAAAAAATCGCCAACCCTGGTGTCCACTAACCTCATACAATAATACCTGTTAAGTCCGGCTAAAATTGGCATTTCAAAGCATAACAGTGCCTTAATAAATAGTTTCTTATTTCACTATAAAAGTTTGTATTAACTTATGCTGCATTGAATAAATCAATAGTTGATATATTTGTCCTATATACAGGGTGGGGCGCGGAAACTTCCCGATTTGGGGATTGAATTATAAAGTGTTTACACTTCACAATTCTTTATTCTACTTTTATGTCTGTCACACAACATGGGATATTTACTTTTACACAGTTCTAAAAACAATAGCTTTTAAATGTCCACCTCCATTGTCAATACACTGATTCAGACGATTTCGGAAGCTTTGGTCTACTCTCTCTAGCATGGTGAGCAGTATATTGGCTATTTGAGTGCGGATGGCATTCTGTAGGTCTTCCAGGGTCTATGGACGGTCGTTATAAATCAGGGATTTGAGATAATCCCACAGGAAATAATCACAGGGGGCTAAATCAGGCGAGCGCGCTGACCAGTTTAAATCGCCTCTCAGGGAAATCAGCGCGCTCGCCTGATTTAGGCCCCTATGATTATTTCCTGTGGGGTTATCTCAAATCCATGGTTTATAACGACCGTCCATAGACCCTGGAAGACCTACAGAATGCCATCCGCACTGAAATAGCCAATATACTGCTCACCATGCTAGAGAGAGTAGACCAAAGCTTCCGAAATCGTCTGAATCAGTGTATTGACAATGGAAGTGGACATTTAAAAGATATTGTTTTTAGAACTGTGCAAAAGTAAATCTCCCATGTTGTGTGACAGACATAAAAGTAGAATAAAGAATTGTGAAGTGTAAACACTTTATAATTCAATCCCCAAATCGGGAAGTTTCCGCGCCCCACCCTGTACAATGTTAGGTTTCTAGTTTTGATGTATTTGTTCAATATAAAATGTTAGATTACAAAGAAAGCAATGGCCTCCGCTAGCGGACCCAGGGATCTGGGTGTGCACGTCCTGTGTAATAGTAGTCCTTGATATATATAAATATATATATATATATAAATATATATATATGTATATATATATATATATATTCATATATACGGCGAGCCACAAATCTGATTCCAAATATAAAAAATAAATCATACGAAAATCGACTAAAACATATGAATCTGTTTTCCCTAAAAGAGCGTATACTCGGAGGTGACTTGATACAGGTCTTTAAGATTCTAAAGGGAATTGACAAAATCAAAAGTGACAAAATGTTTACACTGAATGAGAATCCGACAAGAAATAATGGTCTCAAAGTGTCAGGAAATAGATTTAATTTGGAAGTGGGTAGAAACGACTTCGCCAACCGTGTAGTTAATGAATGGAACAAACTTCCTGCAGAGGCAGTGCAATGTACAGTAGTTCAGTCAAAGCTTTAAGATTCGTTTTGATAAACACCTATGCAAGATCCTATTATGACTGCCACTTATTTCATATTATTTGTTTATTTGTTTGTTATTGTTTGTATATTATCATTTGCTTGATTTTTATTTATTATTAATCTGTCAATTTACTATTATTTACTATTTATATGTTTGTTTATTAACTATACCTAAGCACTTATTTTTTTCATTTATTATTACTTTTATTATCATAATTTTGATTTATTTTTCTTTAATTTATCTATCATTATTACATTTTTTTCCGCACCCAACCTAGTTATGGACCAAAAGGATCTCCTGTCGGCATACTACGCCTTTGTAATTCTTTGTAATCCTCAGGCACTCTACCCTCCATTAGACACGCATTAAAATACCTCACTAGCCAGTCCACTATTATTGTACCTCCTTTCTTCAGACACTCTGCATGACACCCATCTATCCCAGGTGCCTTGCATGTTGTCATCATTTCCAGGTCTATTTGCATTTGCAACCCCTCTTTTCTTATTTCTCCTCCATTTACCTCTCGCATCACAGTCATTTTCTTAGCGCCTCCTACTGTCCCCACCAGTCCCTCCCTATCCTCCTTCACATTCAACAGTTCTGAGAAGTGGAGAAGTGACTGTATAGCTTCACTTCATAAGGGAAAAAGAATAAATGTGAGTGCAGTATTTTCAGAGGGATCAGTTTGTTGAGTGTAGTTGGGAAGGCTTATGGGAGGGTTTTAATTGAGAGGATTAGGAGAGGAACAGAGGAAGTAATTGGTGAGGAACAGTGTGACTTTAAGACAGGCTGGGGTTGCGTGGATATATATATATATATATATATATATATATATATATATATATATATATATATATATATATAAACTCGTGATTATATGCGGAAAAACCACCAAGGAAAAAGATAAACTGATGACCAAGTGCTTGGTCTTCAGTTTATATTTTTCCTTGGTGGTTTTTCGCATATTTAGAATCACGAGTTTATGTGATTTCTCATGCATATATATATATATATATATATATATATATATATATATAAATATATATGTATATATATAGATATATATATATATATATGTGTGTGTGTGTGTGTGTGTGTGTGTGTGTGTGTGTGTGTGTGTGTGTGTGTGTGTGTGTGTGTGTGTGTGTGTATACATATATATTCGTGAAGAGCTGGAATCCAGGAACCATTTTGGAAGAAAGCACACACTGGAATTATTGTTTGAAGTTTATTCCCACGTTTCGAACCCTGTCCAGGGTTCGTCTTCAGGGTAATACAGTGGTAGCAACAGGAAATCTATATAACAAGGGCATACCTGGTACACTGGGTTAGGTAACCCTAATAACCGTTGCACTCCAGAAAAATACATAAAGTAGAACACTCAGTCACCGGAAATACGTATCACGAGGATTAAACATAGCGTAACCAAAAACACTGGAAAGTACTTCCAGATGGACATCATATCTCATATTTCACGAATCAATATTGGTATCAAATAATGAGTATATATATATATATATATATATATATATATATATATATATATATATATATATATGTTTTTGTATATATATATATATGTATATATATAAATGTATATATATATATATATATACATGTGTATATATAAA
>NC_134798.1:43996361-44001361 GCF_046742065.1 Oratosquilla oratoria
AAAAATAAATAAATAATAAATAAGTAAACAGTATCTAATGACCCCAGCGTCCATTTTGAAAACCAAAATGGCTGCCCAGACTCGGATTCGAGTATATGGTAACATTGTTCACCTTTAATTGAAGGTACTGGATACATCAATATATTTTATAGAAATGGGTGGTTGGTTAGACGAATATGGGAGTTATTTTTGAAATACTAAAAGGATGCCTGAGGGGGCTGGAGGAACATACAGAAATATCAATTTATGATCAGGGGTGTTTTGTTTGACCTAGTTTCATGTTACCAAAGCTTAGTCCTATTTTGGTACTCTGTGATGATGATATGGTTTAACGTCACTAACTACCCCCCCCCTATAGGGAGGCTAGGGGGAGTACCTTACAGAGGACTTTGTGGCGTGGAATTTATTGAACCATGCCCTTGGTTCAACTTCGCCGGTGGCACGGTTCGAACCGCCATCCCCTCGATTTTCATCACAAGTAACGACTTCCTAACCCGATCGGCCAGCGAGCTTCCCCAATATCAGATAATAATAATGTTAAAATTTAACATTAATAATACGTTTGTGAAAGATAAGCACAATTTCACAATATCACGTAGACAGAGAAAGAATCGAACATGCGAAAGGAAATGAGAGTAATGTTAAAAGTTAATGTTAATGAAATGAAAATGTAATGTCGAAAAGAAAAATGATTTGCGAATATCTCGCAGACAGGAGATATAAGCGCTGAGCAAGCATTTGCTAGTTACTTATGTAAAGTATTGAAGTTAAGTATTGAAGTTAAGTACTGAAGTTAAGTATTGAGTATTAAAATTAAGTCAATGGGCTTCGTTTTTCATTAGTTAGGTTGCTAAGGGGGAAATATTCCTTTGGAAATCTAGCAAAATGTAAATAGGTATATTAATCTAGCAAACCACTGTATCAGATTTTTGAAATTATAAAAGTCAAAGAATAAGTGACCAAATGAATATATAAAATGAAAATCAAATTTGTACCGATGTAATACATAAGAAATTAGGACGTTTTGAAAATAAAATTCCTTGAAGAAGATTTCATCTTCTTTTGTTTGAAAATGTTTTACATGTGTATATTCTGGACACCTCTGACGTTTCTTATATTTCCTGTTTGCGTGGGAACTTACCAGACACTTTCTCAAAGTCCAAATACTTAAAATTCATTTATCCATTTTCCTTTGCGGGATCCCAGGCGGGAGATTGTCCATAAGGATAGAAGCGCTGGTAAACTACAATCCGTGGGAAACTTGTGATTCTGTAAAAAAAAAAAAAAAAAAAAAATTTACTTCGGGTCTGAAACCAATTAATTGGTCTTACATAATTCCATTTTCCCCTTTATCATTTTCTGTTTTCTTTTCTACACTGTTTCTTCAACTGACACTGGTTACAACTCGATAAACCCCCATCTCCCTTCTTGAAGATAAGGATTAGGTAAGCTGGTTTCCATTTAGAGGTAATCCTGCTTGAGGAAACCTTGTGGAAATATCAGAGGCTGAAGAATGAGTTTCTTCTGCGACATTCCTTCAGCGTCCAACAAACTACCTCAACATGTCCCATGTTTCTCCTTGTGCCCAGGTCCTTATAAGCAACTTTTTTATTTATCTATTTATCTACTAATAAAATATTTCATTCGTCTATTCCTTAATTCATTCTTCTATTTATATATTACTTGATTGATTTCTTTATTTATTGATCTATTTATTTCTTTATTCCTTTATTCATTTTTCTACTTATATATTACTTGATTGATTTCTTTACCTATTAATCTATTTGTTTATTTATCTTTTGATTGAATAATTTGCTTGTTTATCTATTTATATATTCATTGAATTGTTTATGTATTTTTATTTTTGTTTTATACCTATCCTTGAAGTTTTGAGCATTTTCTTTTCAGTAACGTATATATTGCCTGCCTCAGTCATCATCATGACATCTTGTGACATCAAGTTTGCATGACTTTTTATTTGTCAAGGTCTTATTTATCTATTTATTTATTCATTATTTTTTTCTGTAACCAGGTCTGCATGACTTTCTTATGTGACCGGTTTTTCATGTTTTTTTTTTTTTTTTTTTTTTTTTTTTTTTTTTTTTGGCATGAACAGCTTCTTATGACTCCGTTATCTGATCAAACTTTCGTCACATTCATATGTAACTAATTCATGTCACATAAAACCTCATTTGTCTTTATAAAGTCTTTATATTTTGTCTCATACTTTCATCTTTCATTCCCTCCATCGACCAAAAGGTCATTGTACCATAAGATTACAAAGGATTACAAAGGCGGAGCATGCCGACAGGAGACCTTTTGGTCCATATCTAGGTCGGATGCGGAAAAAAATCATAACAATAATAAATGAATAAATAAAAACTATAATAATGTAATGATCATAAGAGCACAAGAATGTTGGAGACCATAAGGCTTACACTAGGCAGTTCCATGTCCCTTACCACCTGCCATCCCTATCCATAAGTTCTTGCCTATTTCCTTCTTAAATCTAAGTTAAATCCATTACTGCGAGTCCTACTCTGTTGTCTTAATATGATGACCTTATCTCTATCGCTCTTTGATCCAATGGGTTACATACCCATTCGAACAATCTAATTTGGATAAGAACAGCCTGTTCTACTCATCTGAGGAACCCCATCCACGGTACGATCTGGCCTTGAGGCCGCCGGACAGATCCGGTCGGATCCGAACCAGATTGGATCGTGTATGGGCTGATTTTCGTGTGTCCGACCGACATCCACGACCCAATCTAGTCAGATCCGACCAGATCGCACCGTGTATGGGGACCCTGACTGAAGAAGGTGAAAGGGAGCCTACGCCAGGAGGCGCTGATTAGCTACGGCCGAAGCAGTCACCTTTGCCCTATGTACATGCGCTTTAGGGACTGTTGGTCCAGGTTACAAACAGTCACTGCTGGGAATCAGAGTGCGGGATTTGAACCCACAGATGAGCGAATGCGAGACCAACGGGCTTCCGATTACGCCGTCCGTGCTGAAGCTGAATTGGTTAAACAAGGTTAAGGTATTTGCATCTCTGAGAGTGTTAACTTCACACGCTTCCAACCCCTTACCCCCCCCCAAGTCTTGTAACGTGGTTCCCGTGATATCCTCGTCATGTTCTCCTCCGCAGCATACGATCGTTCATGCAAGACCTAAAGCACCACAGTTACATGACTTGAGCTTGTGCGCATGACCTGAGGTCAAGCGTGCATGATCTGAGGTCAAGTGTGCGTGACATGTCAAGCGTGCATGATCTGAGGTCAAGTGTGCGTGACATGTCAATTGTGCATGACCTGAGGTCAATTGTGCATAATCTGAGGTCAAGTGTGCGTGACCTGAGGTCAATTTGCATGGCCTGAGGTCAAATGTGCATAACCTGATGTCATTTGTGCATGACCTGAGGTCAAAGATGCATGACCTGAGGTCAACTGTGCATGGCCTAAAATAATGTGTGCATGACCTGAGGTCAATTTTGTATGACCTGAGGTCAACTTTGTATAACCTATGTTAGAGTATAAGACCTGAGGTCAAGTGTGCATGACCTAGACTTGAGTATATGATCTAAGGTCAAGTGTGCATGACCTCAGGAGCTGCAGCTGTATTTGCATGACATCAGTACTTGTTTGGCAACGTCGATGATCAGTCCTTCGAAAAATGTGGTATACTTTAAATATTTTATTATGGCCGGCTTCGGATGGTCCTATTTAAGTGCAACCTATTGCCATTTATTCTTTCAATGCGATGGTATAAATGAAATTATTCATATATATTTATATACTGGTATTTGTTTGTATATTAATTTATTTTTATCTATTTTTTATTCATTTATATATGTATATCTACATATTCGTTAGTTGACGCCAAGTGATTTTATTCAGTTGATGGGATGTTCACTTAGATCGAACAAGCTCTCGCTCACATAGCGTCACCACTGACTTAGTGTGACGTCAACGCCTTATTTAGCTTCTGATTTAGTGCTTCAGTCAGCGACGTGGTTCCGAGTACAAGTGTACATGTAGCCCGTCATTATTAAAGTCGATGTAGTTAGACTCAAGCCATTTTTTGTTTGCTTGCCCGTCGGCTTAGAGCTGGGCTAACGCCCGGGCTCACGCGCGGGCTACAACAACGCCCGTCGAAGCCCGTCGAAGCCCGTCGAAGCCCGTCGAAGCCCGATTTTGGACCTAAACGGGTTATCGCACTGGGATATTTTTCCTCCGACAGCCTACCTCCAACCTTCATTTGAATAATTAGAACATGGCTTCGCTTACAGCAAATTAGATTTCTCTAAGAACAATTCAGGAGTATGTTTAACATCAGAATAGGTTTACAATCTCTGAGTTCTTTATTCACCTTTGCCATATATGACGGAGAGATAATTTCATATCTGGAGATTTGAAAAGAAAAAATATATATTGTAACCGAAGTCGATTTTACTCAAACGAACTCCGGTCGGTGTTGATGACGCCCTTAGAAGCCCAATGTGATCATTCATTACCAGTTGTCTTCTTCTGCATACAGGCCTGCTTGCTTGCTTGCCAGCCAGCCTGCCCGCTTTTTCTACCTGGTTTCATGCATACATGCACGCCCTCACCTGTGCTTGCTTGCGTGCCTGCTTGCTCGTTAGGCCTTCACACATAAATGACCAGGACGTCGCTACCAAGGAGTTATCAAGACCCCTAACTCCCACCCTCCCTCTTCCTGCAGAAACTCTATTTATTTTATTCTTTTTTACTGATTTTCCTTCAATGAGTGATCGACGGTTTGTTTCCGCGACTCATGAAGCGTCGTCGAATTCGTCGTCGTCGTCGTCGTCGTCGTCGTCATCGTCGTCGACCCCGCCAACGGATCCAGGGGTGTATTCAAACCGTCTAGCATTTTTCATAACATGAGCGACGCGCGCGGGGACGCCGCCACGTGCTGGCTCCTCCCCCGTCCTCGGCCAATCACATCGCAGCGCGGCAAAGACGCCGCGTTCTCATT
>NC_134798.1:44006361-44008861 GCF_046742065.1 Oratosquilla oratoria
TAAACAAAGGAATGAGTGGAAGACGAACATGAGGAATGGGGGGAGGGGGAGGGTAGGAGGGGGAAGAGGAGGAGGAGTGGGAGGGGAAAGAGGAGGGGGAGTGGAAAGGGGAGGGAAGGAGGGGGAAGAGGATGGAAAGTGGAGGAGGGACGAGAAGACAGAAATGGGGATTTTTTTTGGGGGGGGAGAAGCTTGAGGGAGAGAGAAGGGATAGGGAAGGTTTCTGAGGAGGAGGAAGAGGAGGAGGAAGAGGAGGAGGAAAAGGAGGAAGAGGAGGAAGAAGAGGAGGAAGAGGAGGCAGAAGACATGAGGATGGAAAATAATCTCCTAGGTGGTGAGTAGGGGGAAGGGGGGAAGGGAGATTATCACCCTAGCAAAGGTGGAGAGAGGGGGGGAGGCGGAGGAGAAAGAGGAGGAGGAGGAGGAGGAGGAGGAGGAGGAGGGGAGGAGGAGGAGGGGAGGAGGAGGCGGCAAAGAGGTAGGGGGGGCAGTAGGAGTAAGAAGGGGGGGAAGAAATGTTTGGGAGGTTGAATGAATTAGGGTGAGAGGATGAAGAAAAACTCAAACAAAAAACAAAATATTAGAAAACAAGAATAAAAACAATAATGCGAAGGAATGGGAGAGCCTCTCTTCCTCTCTCTCTCTCTCTCTCTCTCTCTCTCTCTCTCTCTCTCTCTCAACAAAGCGAGTTGTATGATCAGTGCATTTTTTAGTCTGCAATCAATAGCTACGCTAGGTTGAAGCCACCGCGCGTACAAACGCTGAACGTGCGCGTACAAACGCCGCACGTGCGCGGACACGTTCCAATGTCTTGGCGTTCCGCCGTTCTGCCGTTCCAATTTCTTGCTGTTCCGTCGTACTGCCGTTCCAATGTCTTGCCGTTCCGTCGTACTGCCGTTCCAATTTCTTGCCGTTCCGTCGTACTGCCGTTCAAATGTCTTGCCGTTCCGCCGTTCTGCCGTACCAATGTCTTGCCATTCTGCTGTTCAAATGTCTTGCCGCTCCGCCGTTGAAATGTCTTGCCGTTCCGCCGTTCTGCCGTTCCATCGTCCCGGCGTTCATCATTCCACCGTCTTTACGTTCCTTACATATTTATGATAATAGATAAATGAATAAGTAAATAAATTATTAAATAAATAAGTAAAATAATGAAAATATATAAAATGATAAATAAACAAGTAAATAGATAAGTCTATAACAGATCTACCGGATCTACAGGACCCCACCGGATCTACAGGACTCCACCGGATCTACAGGACTCCACCGGATCTACAGGACTCCACCGGATCTACAGTACTCCACCTATAAAACACTCTTACATAGGATGTCACATTTTGCCGTGTTACGTGACGTAGCGATGACGTCATCAAAAAATAGGAAAACATTATTTTCATTGGTACTTAGAAATACATAAAATAGATAAATAAATTAATAGATATCCGTTAACGGTTTTGTAACCGTTAAACGTCGTATCACTATCTCCGCAGACATGACGTCATCACTAAACATGAACCAATCAGAGGACTGATCAATCTCACTCTAACCAATTATGAGAGAGAGAGAGAGAGAGAGAGAGAGAGAGAGAGAGAGAGAGAGAGAGAGAGAGAGAGAGAGAGAGAGAGAGAGAGAGAGAGAGAGGAGAGAGAGAGAGAAAGTAACCTCATCTTTCCCTACCTACCCTTCCTGGTTCCCCCAGTAGTAATTATCGTTGTAGCAATCACGTCGGAATCTATTAGTGGGCTTATACTTCACGCACAGTCTTATTCTCTCCATCACAAGAACAACGTCAGACCATTTTCTCGTCTAAGCTTCGTTTATCTCCAGAGACAGAAGGTAACATGCATTACAGTATTAATAATGTGTGTGTGTGTGATTCACCATGGTCTTGGATCACGTGTTGGACTCGTGTCCGACAGCTATTTCCCTCCCAGAAGAGAGCTCAGAGCTCCATATATGACCGATCTATGGGTAATGCTGTGACCTTACACACACACACACACACACACACCAACTCCTCACCCACGAAATTTGGAGTAACGACTCGCAGCGCAGCGATACTGAAATTATTTCAGCCCTGGGCGGGATTCGAACCCGGATCTCCGTAGTGGTAGCCAGGGACTCTACCAGCCGCACCATCGAGTCGTGTGTGTGTGTGTGTGTGTGTGTGTGTGTGTGTGTGTGTGTGTGTGTGTGTGTGTGTGTGTGTGTGTGTGTGTGTGTGTGTGTGTGTGTGTGTCCTCCCTTGGACTTAATAAAATCGTCTGGCGTCAACCAAAATAAAGACTACAGAGTTTCCTGATTGTATGGGTTATGATAAAATGAAAATCAAGGTACAAAAATAGTTTCCTTGATTTTCTTCATCTTTGAGTTTCCAATCCAGTTTCCTCTCCTCTTCTTCATAAAACTGCAGAAGTATCTAGCAAAATGAGAGTCGATTCTAGAAAAGTTAAAAGTCGTTTAGTACAAGATTTCTAGTAAAATATTGGAAAGGATTTTAGAT
>NC_134798.1:44021361-44028861 GCF_046742065.1 Oratosquilla oratoria
CTTCCTCGTGCCCAGATCCACAAGAGTGCTTCTTGGTGAGGTCACAAACACCAGCTTGGACTTCCAAGGCTCTCTTCTTACCCAGTGCCACAAGAGTACCAGAAAAGTGCCTCAAGAGTGCCTCTCGGCGGGGATGCGACCACCAGCTTGGACTTCGAGGGCTCTCTTTGTACCCAGTGCCAAAAGAGTACCAGAAGAATGAATTAGGGAGGCTTCAAGAGTTCCTTTTGGCAAGGTTATGACCACCAGCTTGGACTTCGAGGGTTCTCTTTGTGCCTAGTGCCTCTAGAGTGCCACAAGAGCGCCTCAAAAATGACTCTAAACGTGGTTGCGACCACCAGCTTTGACTTCGAGGGCTCTCTCCGTGCCCGGTGCCACAAGTGTGCATCAATAGTGCATAAAGACTGCCTCAAGGCGGGATTCCTACCACCAGCTTGGATTTCGAGGGATTTCTTTGTGCCCGGTGCCACAAGAGTGCCAAAAGAGTGCCTCAAAAGAGCCTCGAGGTGGGGTTACTACCACCAGCTTGGATTTCGAGGGCTCTCTTCGTGCCCGGTGCCACAAGAGTGCATCAAGAGTGCAGCAAAAGTGCCTCAAGAGTACCTCTAAGTGAGGTTGCGACCACCAGATTGGACTTCGAGGACTCTACGTGCTCAATGCCTTAAGAGTGCCACAAGAGTGCCTTGAGGCGAGGTTGCGACCATCAGATTGGGCTTCGGGTGGCTCCCTTCTTGTTCAGTGCCTCAAAAGAGACACAGGAGTGAAACAAGAATGTCTTCGACTTCGAGGGTTCTCTTCGTACCTACTACCACAAGAGTGCCACAAGAGTCCCTATCAGTAGGATTGTGTCCACCAGCTTGGATTTCGAGGGTTAGCTTCGTGCCCAGTGCCACAAGAGTGACAAAAGAGTGCCTTTCGGCGGATTTGCAGCCTCTAATTTGGACTTCGAGGACTCTTTTCGTGCCCAGTACCAAAAGAGTGCCACAGGAGTGCCAAGTATGACACTCCCTTATGCTTTCAATATCATCTAAAAAAAAAAAATGCATTTCTCTGAAGCCTTTAGCATCCACCTGACGTGGTGAACAGTATTGAAAATACTCGAAATTTTGTCAATACATACTTGCTTTGCTAGGATCTAACATGACCAAAAGGTTTCTTTGTTGGCCTCGTTCGGGGGTTTCGACGTCAACGTTCGACCTCTTCTCAGCTTTAAATTGGCTCAAGTTGGCCTTAAAGCCGAACCTGAGCCAGGCTATAGCACAACATCAACACAGTACCTAGCACGAGATCGTAGCACGCTTGCTGAAAACAATATTGCAAGGAGATGCAGAGCAGTGTGGACTGTGTAGCATATTACACACAGCGTTGACCAGAGACAGGGTCATGCATGAGCTCTGAGCTCTCATCCGGAAGGGCTATGGCTGTCGATCATGATTCCAACACGTGATTCGGGATCGTGGTGAATCACACATACACACGCACACGCACGCACACACACACACACACACACACACACACACACACACACACACACACACACACACACACAGAGAATACAAACCTACCAAGTTCATATCCAGAGCGCGCATAGAAAATGTATATATAATGAACAAACACGGCAAAAACACACACACACACACACACACACACACACACACACACACACACACACACACACACAGACACACATAACGAGATGTACATTATGCACATACAGTATGTACATAAAGTTCATTTACAAACTACGTAGATGCATGCCAGCCATGTAACCGGGGCGTAGGCTCGGTGCTTGATTTGTGTGCATGATTCATGGGCGTGGAGCGATATAAGTATGGAATATCTCACTAGATATATACAGAGAGTATATATGACACGCTTTGCCCCTGCTGCTTTGATTACATTTTGCTTAAGCAATGAGAAGCAGATGGATGGTCTTCCAATAATTGAAAATATGGTGGTAGGGTGGTGGTGGAAGTATGGTGGGGTGGTAGGGTGGGGTTGGGAGTGGTAGGGGGTAGGGGTGGGATGGGGTGGTAGGGTGGTGAGGGTTGGTAGGGTGGTGAGAGTTGGTAGGGTGGGGTGGTGGTAGGGTAGAGTAGGGTGGTAGGGTAGAGTAGGGTGGTAGGGTAGGGTAGGGTAGGGTGGGGTGGTAGGGTGGTAGGGTAGGGTGGTAGGGTAGGGTAGGGTGGTAGGGTAGGATAGGTTGGGGTAGTGGTAGGGTAGGGTGGTAGGGTAGGGTGGTAGGATAGGGTTGCAGGATGGTAGGGTAGAGTAGGGTAGGATAGGTTGGGATAGTGGTAGGGTCGTGTGGTAGGATGGTAGGTGGTTGGGTAGGGGGTAGGGGGTGGGGTAGGGTGGTAGGTAGGGTGGTAGGGAGTGGAAGGGAGTGGAAGGGAGTAGGGGGTATTTAAATACATTTCCTAAAAGAAAAAAAAATCCCTTCCCTTGACTCAATATTTCCCTTGAATGTCATAGTTAACTTCAACTTGGCCGAGATTTTTCTTTGCCAAAACTAACAAGCCATTAGTTTGCAATTTTCAGAAGCCGTTAATTAAAGTTTTCTTTTTTCTTTATCGTCTATCTTTGTTTTTTTTCAGATTAAGAAAAATAATATCATGCGATGGTGATATGATCGGAAACGTGCTACTCTCGTATGCTCCTAGTTCCGAGTTCGAGTCCCGCTCTCTCCTTCAATTACCAGCATTGGGCGTTACCGGCCCTGACAGTCCCCAAAGTTCATTGGACAAAGGCGACGATTTTGGCAGCAGCTACTCAGCGCCTCCTGGCGTATTAGGCTCTTCATCCTCTGATGAACACAGTGATGTACAGTCGCGAGCAAGATTTTTTACCCACGCTACTCTATTATTTATTTTATTTATTTATTTGTTTATTTATTTATATATTTTAGTACGTAATATATTTTCCTATGGAATATTTTGATTACAGTTATGAAATTTTCTTGAATTGATAAAAAAAGAAAAAGTCAGACAAAAATTTTGAATTTTGTGTCATGAAAAACTTTGGATGACTCAAAACTTTAGCTCGTGACTGCATCTTTCTAATTCTATTACGGTGAAGCACAGACGATTTCATTCAGCCGAGGAACAGACTGGCATGGGGTCACGACCATTGGAGGTCTCTTTCAGATCAGGGTTCTAATCCTCTGCCTTTAGCCAGAACAAAACGCACGAAGAGCGCCAGGCGATTTTATTACGCCCATCAGGGCTTTAGGACAATTGTTGTCAAACTTGGGGGCCATGACAAGAAATTAGAGGGTTCATGGTTTGATGTTACATGTTTTACATTTCTGTATAAGGTGAGGAATATTTTAATAAGAAAAAATCTATTCCTCTGTCCTGACAAAAGACAGTTGTGAATGTCAACTTTGCAATAAAGTAAAAGGTTTGTCTTCATTAATTATTTATTATTATCATTATTATTATTATTATCATTATTACTATTATTACTATTATTACTATTATTATCATTATTATCATTATTATTATTCTATTATTATTCTATTATTTTATTTTTATTTTATTATAATTTTATTATAGTTTTATTATAGTTTTAGTTTTATTATAGTTTTATTATAATTCTATTATCATTATCAATATTATTATCATTATTACTATCTTATCTATTTCATTTTGTTTATTTATTTATTTTAATTTTATTTGTATTTATTTTTTTCTTTTTTTTTCTTTATTTATTTACTTATTTATTTATTTATTTATATATATATCTATATATATATATATATATATATATATATATATATTTTTTTTTTTTTTTTTTTTTTTTTTTTTTTTTTTTTTTTTTTTTTTTGCGGGGTGGGATTTGAGAGAAAGGGAGCCTTACGAGTGTTGATAACACTGGCCTGCGAAGTTTCAAAGGTAAAGCATCTGATAACTGATTCCAGGGTAATTTGCTATGCAGAACCTAAAAATCACACTCATTTTGTTCAATCAGGTCACGTTTTTGAGATACGAGGCGGTAAGAATAATTAAAAACGCCATTTAGTGATATTTATTCCCTTTAATTTTGGAAAAAAATTCTTGACAAAAGAAATAATTTTTTCTTGCATAGTTCAGAAGATAAAGAGGATATATTACAGAAAATCTAATCATGGATGAAGGGCCTTTTCAGTGACTTTCTCCTGTGTTGGGCAGCCACCACGTCTCGTTTCAAACACCAACAGTAGTCCGCAAGAAAGTTCACATCCCACCGGCCTTGGTAGCGTTCTTCCATGACACGAATATCCTGGTGGAAACGTTCTCCCTGTTCCTCACTGAAGTCACCACAGTTCTGAGGGAAATAGTCTAAGTGGGACCGTAGAAAGTGCATTTTGACTGACATGCGAGCCCCTAATTTTTAATAGCTGTTCAAGAGCTCATCGACTTCTTTCTCGTATTCTGCACTTCGGTTATTTCCTAGAAAGTTTCTTATCACTGACTTAAGCGACCACCAAACGGACAGCTCAGCTGCATTCAGTGCATCGTCAAACATTGAGTCCTTCATAAGTTCCCTTATCTGAGGCCCATCAAAGATGCCAGCCTTAAGCTTTTCCAGACTGATCCGAGGAAACTTCTGCTGAAGAAAAGTAAATCCCATGCCGTCCTTGTCCATTGCCTTCACAAAGTTCTTCATCAGTCCCAGTTTGATATGTAAAGGTGGGAGTAAGACCTTGTTTGGTTCAACAAGAGAACGAGCCTGAACATTGTGTGAACCAGGTTCCAATGTCGTGGTGGCCATTCTTGTCTGACAAAATGTTGATCATCAGCCCGACTATCCCACAAACACAAAAAGCATGGATACTTTGTGTACCCACCCTGTAGTCCCAAAACCAATCCAACTACCTTAAGATCTCCACAGATCAACCAACCATGGTCATTGTAGTTCAGAGCAGACAGTAGCTGATCCATGTTGTCATGAGTTTCTTTCATTTGCACCGAATGACCGATTGGAATTGAAGAGTATTTATTTCCGTTGTGAAGGAGGACTGCCTTGAGACTTCTGCTGGAAGAGTCGATGAACAGTCTCCATTCAGTAGCAACATAGTCCAGCCCCATTGATTGAATCAAACCAGCAATGTTGTTGCAGTAAACTAATGACGAGTCCTTCTGGGTTGTGAAGAACTGTCTAAATTCTCTTTCACGCTCTCGGTACCAAAAGAATGTTGTCTCAGGTGCTAGCAAATTTTTCTCACGAAGACGAGAACCCAGAAGCTGTGCTGATTCCTTTGATAGGTTTAGATCCCGTGTCAGGTCATTGAGATCTGCTTGTGTTAGAGGCACTGGCCGGTCATTCTCTTCTGGCATCTATTCTCCACCCTCTACCCTGTCTAGTGCGTTATCAGATTCCGATTCAGAGCTAGATTCCATTGCAACATCTGGCTCGGGAACGGGCAGGCCTGGACCATGAGGGACTGGTCGTATGGCAGACGGAACATTAGGATACTGAATGCAATGCTTGTTCTTGCGGTTGACTCCTTTAAGATTAGTCATGCAGAAATAGCAGTCTGACACATGATCTTTACCCTCTCTCCAAACCATTGGAACAGCGAATGGCATACTCTTCCTTTTTTATTTCTCCAATCACGCAAGTTCTCGACACATGTTTTGCAGCTAACATGGGGTGCAAATGGCTTGTCCTGGTCCCCAAGCTTAACTCCAAAGTAAGCATGATATGCCTTCTTCACAAAATCAGTTATATTTGCTAGTCGACGAGGAAGAATCACATTACCACATATGTAGCAGAACCTATCAGGATGATTTGTGCATTTGCGTTCCATTTTCTGTCAATCTAAGATACGTGTCCAAAATAGAAACACAAGAAGCACAGATTCTTGTAAAAAGCACAGATTCTTATAAAATCAGTCGCATTGATTGGAGATCACATTTTTCTAAACCATTTTCAGTTTCAGTGTTGTCAATGCAGTTTGTCAATGTAGTCAATGCAGTTTCAGTTTCAGTTTCGGTTTCAGTTTCCTGAAAGTAAACAAAAACATCATTAGGTTTCAGTATCAGTTTCGGGGTGCTACAGTATAATTTTTACGCAAAAAAAATAAGAATAGGCTATACCTGCAGCCTCGTTTTCCTTACATAGTACTATACAAGGCCCAAAAGTCGCACTTCTCATATCTCAAAAACTAGACCTGATCCAAGGAAACGGATGGCATTTTTGGATTTAGCGCACCAAAAAAACCTATAAATCACTTGAAAAACCTTCGACCTTTGAAAAAAAAAATTAAACGCAGGCCAGTGTAATTATAATTAATGAAGGAGATGAATGGAGTGAAAAAGATTGAGAACCACTGCATTAGCTCAAGTTAGGAGTATATATGACCTTCCTCTGGGCAGGAGACACTCCTACAAGGGACTAAAATCCCCTGTTATCAGGAAAGAAAATCCCTTTGCAAAGTCTTCCCGCCTGATGCTAAGTTTGGGATTTGAAACTTTGGGTAAAGGATTTAATACTCCTCTGAAAGAGATCCGATGCGCAGATGAGAGTTCTTCTTCGAGAAGAAAAGCCCCTGTTTCCTCCGTTTATGATGATGATGGAATCTATGTGAATATTTTGAAATGTGGCAACGTTGGGATTGTTTATATTATAATTGAACTAGCGTAGGAGGTGAACAAGCCAGTCTAGAGGAATCCAAATAACATAGTTATATGTGTTTTGTGAAATTTGGCAACACTGTTAACATCAAATGTAAACAATTAGCCTGGGCAGAAGCGGCCTAATGTAAGAAACAAAGTTAATGCAAGATAAATAAGAGGTTGCAACGGTGCCACTTTTCTTAAAAGGTATCAGGCGATGCTTGTGCTCCCCCGGTTAAGATTTAGTGTGAATTTACTATTCTTAGAGATATATGACTGTCAAAGAATTAATGACTTACTTCTGACTTTCAGCAGATTATTTCATCCTTATAAGGGATTTTTTCCGTTTAAAAGGGAGTGAGAGTTTACAGAAAACACCACAAGATGGCTCTAGCAGCGACAAGCACAGGGAAATGGTTTGAGATGCAGAAGATGAGTATACGCCAGGAGGCGCTGAATAGCTACGGTCGAAGCCTTCAACTTTGTTTTGGGGACAATTGGGGCAGGTAACAAACAGTCACTGCTGGAAATCGGAGAGGAGTGCGGGATTCGAACCCAGAAGTTAGTAAATACGAAACAGGAATGCTTTCGATTACGCCGCGGAGTGAGATGCAGAACTTCAGGAAATAATGTTTACAATCCAAAACAAACCCAGCTACGTTTACTTGCCTTGCTTCTAGACTCGTGTGTGCTAATTGCATTTTAGTAAAGAGATGCTTTCTAATTCACAGATGATTTGGAGAGCAAAGAGAGAGGGCGGGGGAGAATAAGCATTTAAAAAAAAAAAAAAAAAAAAAAAAAAAAGGAAGCTGGCTCAATTGACCTCTTTCGCTTCAGGTAACACTTCCCTGGGAGTTGCTTTATTCATCTCGTCGTATTTCCTTGTCAATGAATATGT
>NC_134798.1:44031361-44038861 GCF_046742065.1 Oratosquilla oratoria
GCGAGTCGTTACTCCAACTCTCGTGGGTGGGGAGTTGGGTGTGTGTGTGCGTGTAAGATCACAGTATTACCCATATGAGCTCTGAGCTCTCTTCAAGGAGGGAAATAGCTGTCGATCACGAGTCCAACACGTGATCCAAGACCATAATGAAACACACACACACATACACACACACACACACACACACACACACACACACACACACACACGTACACGTACACGCACACACATATATGTATATATATGTGTATATATATATATATATATATATATATATATATATATATATATATATATATATATATATGTATACACACGCACTACCACCAATACCACCTCCTCCTCTTCCTTCCTCCCTCCCTCCTTCTCCTTCATTCCCTCTTCTTCTCCGCTACCTTCTTTATTCCTCCTCCTCCTCCTCCTCCTCTTCCACAACATATTTCTCATCACTTGACAGTCCCCACCTCTTTTCCTTTCCACTCTCCCCCCTTCCCCTTTCCCCCCTTCCTTACCCCCTTCTCCCATCTTAATTCATCTACCGCAAGGCATACCCCCCATAATCCCAAAATGACATCCCCCTTTTCCCCCCGATTTCCGCCAATCTCTGAATTCCCCCCTCCCCCCGGCCCCTTTCCGTCCTCCTGTTCTTTGTTCTTCCCGTGTATTTTCTGTTCTTGCTTCGTTCTTCTGTTCAACGTGTTCTTCGCCTTTCCTGTTCTTTCCAAGGTAATGGAGATCTTTACAACATTATAATTTTTTTTTTTTCCTTATCTTCGGATTTTTTTCTTCTTCTTCTTTATTACTCGTTTTATTAGTGTCTTTATTTCATCTTATGTTTCTGCTTATATCCGTATTTTCTTCTTTTTTCATTTTTATGCTTATTATCCTTTAATTTATTTATTTATTTATTTTATTTATATTTTTTCTTTGCTACCTCGAACAGTATCTGCTTATTTTCTCTTTATTCATACTCCACTGCAGGACCATCGGGCTATCCAAGATATATAACGCATATTCCTTAACTTTAATTCCCTCTTTCTCTTTACTTCCCTCCCCTCCCCTCCCTTCCCCTCCCCTCCCCTACTCTTCCCTCCCTTCCTTTCCCCTTCCTTTCCCTCCACTCCCCTCTCCTTCCCTTCCCTTCCCTACCTCTCACTCCCCTCCCCTCCCCTCCCCTCCCCTCTCCTTCCCTCCCCTCCCCTTACTTCCCTACCATTCCCTCCCCTTCCTTACGTTTACTTTCATTTCTCCGTTCTCTCTCTATTTCTCTCTCTCTCTCTCTCTCTCTATGTACTTTTCTCTCTCCTTTTCCTCTCTTCGTTGAGTTTTTTTCGCTACATTTTCCTATCTCATTTACCAATTTCATGTGTGTATATTTATTTTCCTTTTATTCCTCTTACGTTGAAGGCCCGGGTTCGATTCCCAATGCCTTCCAGAGACTTCCACTTGCCCAGACTAGCTGCCCGAGTATCTAAGGAAAAAGATGTGATCAAGAGGATGTAGCTAAGCGCCTCCCGATGTAAACGCCTTTCCTCCAAAATATTCTCCTATTCCTCCTCTTCCCTCTCCATTCTTTCCATCTCTCTCTCCTTCACTCTCTCCTCTCTCTCCTTCCCTCTTTCCTTCTCTCTCTCCTTCCTTCTCTCCATCCTTTTCTCTCTCCTTTCTTCTTTCCTTTCCTCTCTCCTTCTCTCTCTCCTTAATTCTTTCCATTCTTTTTTCTTTTCTTCTCTCCTTTTCTCTCTCTTTCCTTCCCTCTCTCCTTCTCTCTCTCCTTCTCTCTCTCTCCTTAACTTACTCCCGCTCCAACATCATTTCCTTTCCTTCGTCCACTTACTTCCTTCCACTTCCCCCTTTCCTTCCCCCCTCTCTCCCCTACTTCTCTCTCAACCCTCTCTCCCTCCCTCCCTCCCTCCACACCCTCCTCCTCTCCCTCTCCCTCTGCGTGCATCATGTGTTCTCCCCTGAACTTAATGACGAGAGCTTATTAACATGAAATCACTGTGTTAAGTAGCAGAAAATCTGTAAACAAGAAACAATTATATAAGGGGTACTTTTATTGGAACATTACGGTCACACACACATACACACACACACACACACACACACACACACACACACACACACAATTATATATATATATATATATATATATATATATATATATATATGTGTGTGTGTGTGTGTGTGTGTGTGTGTGTGTGTGTGTGTGTGTGTGTGTGTGTAGTACATATACATATACACGTATCATTTATATATATATATATATATATATATATATATATGTATATCACAAAGGATTACAAAGGAAGAGCATGGCGAAAGGAGACCTTTTGGTCCATAACTATGTCGGATGCAGAAAAATTATGATAATGATAGATAAATGAATAAACAAATAGAATAAATATAAATTATAACATGAATAATAAATAAGTAAATAAATAGGTAAAGTTAAATAATAAACAAACAGGTAAATAGTAAATATTAATAAATTGACAGATAGATAATAATAAATGACAAGCAAGGAAATTATAATAAAGAGACAAATGATAACAAAGCAATAAGTAACATGAAATAAATGGTAGGCATTACAGTATCTTCCGTAGGTGTTTATCTAAACAAATCTTAAAGCTTCGAACTGAGCTACATTGCACTGCCTCTGCAGGAAGTTTATTCCATTCATTAACTACACGGTTGGCGAAGTTGTTTCTACCCACTTCCAAATTAAATATATTTCCTGACAGTTTGAGACCATTATTTCTTGTCAGATTCTCATTCAGTTTGAAAATGTTGTCACTTCTGATGTCAATTCCCTTTAGAATCTTAAAGACCTATATCAAGTCACCTCTGAGTCTACGCTTTTTTAGGGAAAACAGATTCATATGTTTTAGTCGATTTTCGTATCATTTATTTTCTATTTTTGGAATAAGTTTTGTGGCTCGCCGTTGTACTTTTTCCAATTTGTTAATGTCTTTAATGAGATTCGGTGATCATACGGAAACAGCATATTCCAAATGTGGACGAACTAACGATTTATATAGCTACTTAATGAAAGTTGGACTTTAGAGGTCAAAAGATCGCGTAATCAGTCCTAGAATCTTATTTGCTTTCTCAGAGGCTGAAATGCATTGCTTAGATGATTTGAGATCGTTACTGATAATTACGCCGAGGTCCTTTTCCCTATCCACTTATATATATATATATATATATATATATATATATATATATATATATATATATATATATATATATATATATATATGTTATTAACATAGCCAAGAAAGGCTGCGGACAGACTTACATATGCTGTTGACTAAGTAAGCCCGAGGACAAACGAAGCTCATCTCAAGTCAACATTAAAGGATTGACGGCGTGGGCAACACTGTTTGCACATCAAGAGTCGAGGGAACGGAGGAGCGGAACCAGAATATCATAATATAGGGGATGAGGAGGGACACGTCCGTCTGTTGACATAACACGGGGCGGAGGAATCTTGGAAATTATGTATGGAGGCGACGGCAATCACATAGTCAATTTATTTTATTTATCGTTTTGTTTTGCTTTGTCTTTTGTCTATTTACTTTATTTACTTTTTTGCACACACACACACACACAATTATATATATGTATATATATATATATATATGTATATATATATGTATATATATACATATATATGCATATATATATATATATATATATATATATATATATATATGTGTGTGTGTGTGTGTGTGTGTGTGTGTGTGTGTGTGTGTGTGTGTGTGTATATTTATATATATATATATATATACATATATATATATATATATATATATATATATATATATATATGTATATATATATATATACATAAGGAAGAAGAGGACACGGGTCTAGGACCGAGTTTATTCCTGTAAGGTTTCGCTTAGAACTTCTTCAAATGAATGATACTCCTGGATGAAGCTGGCGGTATACATAAGACTAGAAGACCCAACACCACAATCCCACCAACTAGGTAGGGGACGCGGGGTGGGTGGGGGGTGGGGGTGGACAGAGACGTATGAATGAATAAATAATTAATCTGCTGTAAACGAATTGAATTAAAATGCGTTTCCCTAACCATGTATTAAAACGAGTAAAAGTGTAAAAATAGAATGAGAAAGCTGACGTGAGTGTAGAATGTTGTGAGTGTGAAAACTGCCGGACAAATGATCATCGGACATTTCCCCCACACAGTTGGGTCGGCGCCGTCCTTGCGTTGCTCCTAATGACTGCGTATTTCGCTATGTATTTTGACCAGTCAAACGGGACACACAATACTTAATTGTTCCGGGATCTAGGCTTACATACACACTTGGTGTCGCATTACATCCGCTTCGTCTGGAAATTATTAATGACAAAGGTAAGAAAATAAGACACTTGGTGACACGAAATACGAAAGTAAGTAACGACCAAAGTGTAGTCTACAAAATCCTCTGTAGCAAATGTAAGAAGGCATACTTTGGCGAGAGCCATAGTCTCCAAATGAGAATAAGGGAATATTAAAACTGTGTTTTATTTCGTCTTCTATATATTCTATGCTATATATTATGTACGCGCGTAGGAAGAATCCATTGGTTATACCTGATTTAATCATTTCACTGTGACCTGATTGATAGCGGAAATAATCTTCTTTGTTGGCTTGTTTTCTGTGTACTTATACACAAAACGAAATAAAACACAGATTTTTAATATTAAAAAAAATAAAATATCCTAAGGGATTAATTACACAGTCAAAAACGAAAGTGCAAGAAATAATGGAAAGGGTGACAAGTAACCAAAGAAAAAGAAGAAAATAATAAGAACAATGCATTAGCAATTCCAAACTCTACAGCAGTCACAAAACTAAGAAACTATATAGAACAAAACAACATTAAAATGATAACAAACACAGCACAAAGAATAGGAAAAATAACAACAAACATAAACAACAGACTTTAAAAATGAAAATAGCATAGTGTACAAAATCCCCTGTACCGGGTGTGATCAATGGAGAGAGTGGACAAGGTATCACAAAACGGACACGACAACACAAAAACGACGTTAGATCACACAGAACCAGCAACTCACATAAACAAAACAGGACACCTTCCAAATTGGAAAAAAAACAGAAATATTACACCAAGGATTCAACAAGAAAATGAGAAAAATTATAGAAGCTGCAGAAGTTAGTCAAAATAATTATAATAACAACCAAGGAGGATTTATCACATGATTTCCCCCAGCGGCATCACTAGCAATCAACGATTGGAGGAGACGAAAAAGAGGGAGGATCAAACAACAGATGTAAAATATATTTAATTGTGTATCTATCGTCTAGATGCAGTACCCTGAAAAAGACTAGAGTATAGAAACGTCGGTAATAAAACTCAAAGCTCTTCTCGTGTTTCCGTTTCCTTTCTGTCCTCATATGTATATATATATATATATATATATATATATATATATATATATATATATATATATATATATATATATATATATATATATATATATAGTTAAGGAACTAACTGTGGTATACACAGAATATCGTAAGGGTAAGCTTACTATAAGACTGACAACAATTATAAATTTTTATTTATAGATCAATTCATCCATATATTCAATTAAGGATAACTGTGGTTACAAAGATACACATAAACACACACACACACACACACATACACACACACACACACACACACGTACACGCACACACGGCTCGGTGGCGGATTGGTAAAGCACTGGCCTCACAAGCCAGAGAACCGGGGTTCGATTCCCCGGCCGGGCGGAGATAAGTTGGGTTTGTCTCCTTTCACGTGTAACCCCTGTTCACCTAGCAGTGAGTAGGTACGGGACGTTAGTCAAGGAATTGTGACCTTGCTGTCCCGGTGTGTGGTGTGTGAGTGGTCTCAGACCTACCCAGAGATCGGCAAATAATGAGCTCTGAGCTCACTGCCGTAGGGTGGTGTCTGGCTGTCTCGACAGAGACTGCAGCAGATCCGAGGTGAATACACACACGTACACGCACACACACACACGTACACGCACGCACACACACATACACACACACATACATTAGTATCCTTTGATTTGCGATAAAATAAGTATTGTCATTCTTTTCAGAAAGAGTTCTCTCGAGAACATGTTATTATCATATCAAATGGACAAAGTGTTCTGATACTAATGACAAGACTTGTTAGGCCGAGTGTCCAGGAGACGCATCGTGCCCTAGTGCCCCACGGAGGTGAGTACGATTCATTGCATTTCTTGCCGCGGCCCCATTGTACTCGGCAACGATTCTCGGGACATCAGGGGAGAAACAGAGGACACCAGGAGGAAGAGAGCAGTCACCGGTTGTCTACTCTTCTTGGGTAAAACAATAGTTTGAAAAATAAAAAATTATGGAAATATCTTTATCTTGATCCTGAAACCAAATGCCAGCCCTCCTAGGTTGCACCTCCGAGTAGAGGTAAAGGCGTTGATGGACTATGAAGAACGGGTGGTGGAGAGGATCCTATCTGGTGTCTGTCCCATAGGATAATTATTTTCAGACGCACCACAGATTTGAAAAACTCAAATTTAGAATTCTCTTGGACTTTTCTCTCTCTCTCTAGATATCAAACTACAAAATAGACGAAGGAAAAAATAAACAAATAAAAAAGAAGAAGAGGAAGAAGAAAAGGAGGAAGAAGAAGAAGAAGAAGAAGAGGAAGAAGAGGGAGAAGAGGATGAAGAAGAAGAAGAAGAGGAAGAAGAAAAAGAAGAAGACGAAGAGGAAGAAGACTATTTGAAGAGACCACTTGAAATTGGCCTTTTTTTTTGGGGGGGGGAGGGGAAAGGGGGAAGAGGGGAAAGGGGGAAGAGGGGGAAGGGGGGGGGGAGAAGCTCACCGGAGATCAAACGGGAGTTTTCAAGACGCCCAAGAGGTTCGAGTGGATGAGGCACGAGGCCTTGATGGATGTGAGGGAGAGGGCGACAGCAGCAGGGAGTGGATGAGCGTCCGTGGATGTAGTAACTCAAAAGGATGAAAGTTCCTAAGTCACTGGGGATGGAGGGTGACCAGATCTTATTTTTTTTTTTTTTTTTTTTTACTTCATTTTATTTATTTATTTATTCATCTATTATTTATTCTTTTTTTAGATTTTCATGAAGAAGCTTTGGTGAACTGACGTTTTTTTTTCTTAGTTATCTCCTTCCTTCCCACTCTCCCTCTATGCTATGACAGTGACTGCATATCTTTTATATGATCACATACACAGGACGCCAGTGATACCTCTACGGACCAGCGTTGCACAGTACTGTATTTTTTTTTTTAATTGTACACTTATTTCTAAAATAAATAAATGAATGCCACGCCCTCTCTGTCCTCATGACGAACCGAAGAGACTGATAGACTAAAAAAAAGAAATGAATTTCCTTTCATGTATACACAATTAATCAAACCCCCGATATTAAGAGTCTGTATGTGTGGAAACATAAATAAGGTGCCCTTGACAT
>NC_134798.1:44041361-44053861 GCF_046742065.1 Oratosquilla oratoria
TTCCACTGACATGACGTCACATGAAATACACCCACCCACATTTCGTCACATTAATTACCCCACCGATATGATGTCACATTATATACCCCCACAGACATGACGTCACGTGAAATATCCCCTTCGACATAACGTCATATGAAATACCCCCACTAAAATGACGCCACATTAAATACTCCCACCTACATGAACGTCACGTGAAATAACCCACTGACATGACGTTACATAAAATACCCCCACTGATATGACGTCACGTGAAATATCGACGTCACATGACGTAATATTGACGTTTACTTTATTATTGAAATTACAAGGTAAATATAACAGGAAATTTAGAAACTTGTAGCTAATACAGATTGAATAGATTAATATATTCCCTCCCTCCCCATCCCTCACTCTCCCCTCCCTCCCTCCTTCTCTCTCTTCTTCCCTTCCTCCCTGCCTCTCTTTCTTCCTTTCTCCCTCGTCCTCTCTCCCTCCCTCCCTGCCTCCTTCCCTCTCTCCCTTCACCCTCTCCCTCCCTCCCTCCCCTACTTGCCTTTCTCACTCACTCCCTCCCTCCCTCCACTCTTTCCCTCCCTTTCTTCATCCCTCTTTTCCTCCCTCCCTCCCTCACTCCCTGCCTTCCTTCCTTCTTCCCTCACTTCCTCTCTTCCTTCCTCCCTCTCTACTTCCCTCTCTCCCCATCTCCTCCTTCCCTGCCTCCCTCCCTCCCTCCCTCTCACCCTCCCTCCCTCCATCCAACCCACCCACCCTCCCTTCCTCCCTTCCTCCAACTCACCTACTCAGCCCCCTTTCCTCCCTCCCTCCAACCCATCCACCCCACCCTCTCTCCCTCCCTCCATCCATCCAACCCCCCTCCCCCCTACCCCCTCCACCTCCCCCCCTCCCCCTCCCTGCAACCTGCAACCACAGGGACATTTTGCGGCAACGGAACACCGCGCGAATCAATATTGATATACTTGCGAGTTAAAGCAGGACATGCTAATCCGCTTGCAGCGTCTCGCTCCGTACGTGCTTATGGCCAACCTGACCTCTCTGATTATTTTGCCTTTGATTGCATTCTGAACTCACAAACGCAAGCTTACTAGTCTGCATATACATGTCAAAAATTCACATACATGTTTGAATATATGCATTATATATACATATATATATATATATATATACTGTATATATATATACATATATATATATATATATTATACACAACTTGTTATACAAAATGTATGTGTGTGTGTGTGTGTGTGTGTGTGTGTGTGTGTGTGTGTGTGTGTGTGTGTGTGTGTGTGTGTGTGTGTGTGTGTACATATGCACACATTATATACTTCCTGTACTATGAGCTTACAACTTGATGATGGCGAGTAGGTGAACTGATTATAAAACCAGTCTCTGCTACAAGTGTCACCCAGACCAAACAGGACTTGTATGAAAGACAAGACTAAGTTCAGCTAACACTTACAGTTGCAGGACGGCGAAGCTGCTGCACTCCTTTTACTTTAAGCAAAAATTTACTTCACACTAGAAAAATAGAAAACAAAATAGATTAATAAATGAATAAATAGATAAATAAATAAATAAAAAGATGAATAATAAGTAAATGAATATACATATGAATGAATACATGTATAAATGAAATAGACAAAAAAAAAATTAAAATGGGACAGCATAAAGATCACCAACTTGAACATGACTTATGAGAGACTAAAGAATTATGAAGAAATACAGAACTTAAAAAAATCAAGACTCCATGACAACAACTCTATTCAAGTGAAACTTTGAAAATCCATGGGGGAGATTAAGTCATGGGGAGAGAGTAGATGAAAAAATCTAAACCAAATAAACTCATCAATAAACAAAAGACAAACTAAGAAAAGGAAAGGGAAAATCAAATATATGAAAGGAGAGATTCGGAACGGTATATAACCTTGGGCAGGTTTAAAGCCTGATGATAACCAGTTTATTTTTAACCTGACATAGTTAATTAACGCCCAAGAGCTCAGTTATATTTCTCTCCAATCTCATGAGATTCATGGTTTGTCCCCGATTCATAATTTCTCTTTGCATTGCCTTCACGTGTCGTGAGAAAAAAAAAATCCGGTGACAGTCGTGATTTATAACCTCTCACCGCCAACAAATGGCGGGTGTGAAAGACGGACACCAGGCAGATGGTGGAGAGGCGAGACAGAGAAGTTTGCAGGAGTTACATGGTAGATATTGGTACAACCGTAGAATTCGGAGAAGTGTTTGGGAGAGGTCTGTGCATGATAGTGGATTTAAGTGGATAAACAAATGAAGAGAAGGATGAATGACTGTTTGAATGGATTGTGTGTATGCGTGTGTGTGTATGATTCACCATGGTCTTGGATCACGTGTTGGACTCGTGATCGACAGCTATTTCCCTCCAGGAAGAGAGCTCAGAGTTCATATATGACCGATCTATGGGTAATGCTGTGACCTTACACGCACACGCACCCATAACTCCCCGCCCACGGGAGTTGGAGTAACGACTCGCAGCTCAGCGATACTGAAGTTATTTCAGTCCTAGGCAGGACTCGAACCCAGACCCCCGTAGTGGTTGCCGGGAACTATACCACTGTGCCACGAGTCTGTGTGTATGTGTGTGTGTGTGTGTGTGTGTGTGTGTGTGTGTGTGTGTGTGTGTGTGTGTGTGTGTGTGTGTGTGTGTGTGTGTGTGTGTGTGTGTGTGTGTGTGTGTGTGTGTGTGTGTGTGTGCCTGTGTACACTCACAGGTGTTTGTTAACTTCTTTATAAATCTCCCAAGGTCACAGGTGTCCAGAGGGAGGGACACCTGTGGCTAGAGACTCCAAGACAGATGTTTTAAGAAACACCTGTTTCAGATACAGATGTTAGTTTAACCGTCTTTAGCAGCAAGGTTAAGACACCAAACCAACTGCGCCAACGGCGTTTGATACCCGTCTTTTACATAACAGATTTTCTACATCTATAAACACCTGCAATAGAAAGTGGTTATGTAATAAGCTTTAAACTTGTGCATTAGTTCTGACTGCCGTCTGACGATTTTATTCATCTGAGGGTCCCTCCCCTCTTTCCTCCCCTCTTTGCATCATGAAGGAATTAGATCTCCTCAATGCAGTGACGGACTTTGATAGTTTCATCCTGTCTCTGTTAAATCTCTCCATGATCTTTTCAATGGCTCCACCTCTTCGGCCTGGATAGAAACGCTGGTTAATTTTTGGTCACGACATCACTCTCTCTCTCTCGGCCTATCTCTCTCTCTCTCTCTCTCTCTCTCTCTCTCTCTCTCTCTCTGTCTTTCTCTCTTTCTCTCTCTTTCTGCTTGTCTCTCTCTCTCTCTGCTTCTCTCTCTCTCTCTCTCTCTCTCTGCCTGACTCTCTCCCATTCTATGACTGCCTCTCTCTTTCTCTATTTCTTTGTTTGTCTCTCTCTACTTTCTCTCTCTCTCTCTCTCTCTCTCTCTCTGCCTGACTCTCTCTCCCATTCTATGACTGCCTCTCTCTCTCTTTCTCTATCTCTTTGTTTGTCTCTCTCTACTTCTCTTTCTCTCTGTTTCTCCCTCTCTCTCTCTCTCTTTCTCTCTCTCTCTCTCTCTCTCTCTCTCTCTCTCTCGCTGCTTCTCTCTCTCTCTCTCTCTCTCTTTCTCTATCTATCTATCTCCCTATTAATCGTTGAAATGAAATATAAATTTTTCTTACTCAAAAAGAAGTTGATTTATCAATTTCTTCTTGCTGGACAAAAATAATAAATATTTTATGGTTGCTAAGCGGCAATAGAATGGAGCGCACAATAAATCTCTGGTCTGTTTCGTCTCCACCCACCCCACTCGTCTCTTCATCCAACCGAATGGGGTCTTTCTTCAAAGAAATCTAATTGGTTTAATTATTGTCTTTGGTTTAATCGTTGTCAACAATTTCTCCAACTGGTATATTTGTGCATGTGTGTGATCAGGTGTGGTTATATTTTTGGCCATGAGTGCGTATCTGTGTGTGTGTGTGTGTGTGTGTGTGTGTGTGTGTGTGTGTGTGTGTGTGTGTGTGTGTGTGTGTGTGTGTGTGTGTGTGTGTGTGATTTACCATGGTCTTGGATCACGTGTTGGATTCGTGATCGGCAGCTATTTCCCTCCCGGAAGAGTTCAGAGCTCATATATGACCGATCAATGGGTAATGCTGTGACCTTACACGCACACACACACACCCAACTCCCCGCCCACGAGTTGGGGTAACAACTCGCAGCGCAGCGATACTGAAATTATTTTAGTCCTGGGCTGGATTTGAACCCTGACCGCCGTAGTGGCAGCCGGAAACTCTAACCACTGTGTATGTGTGTGTGTGTGTGTGTGTGTGTGTGTGTGTGTGTGTGTGTGTGTGTGTGTGTGTGTGTGTGTGTGTGTGTGTGTGCGTGTGTGTGTGTGTGTGTGTGTGTGTGTGTGTGTGTGCGTGCGTGTATGTGTGTGTGTGTTTTAATCCAGATATCAACCACTGTGTCTCGCTGCACTGCATTTGTCCCGAACAATGAGGCATAAAGGGATGATCCTTCATCCATGGGGTGCTAATATTGGTGAAGGGGACAACGAAAGGGTGTTTAGACAGGTATGGCATGGGTGTAGGGGTGAGTGTATCTTTTTATATTGACCCAGAGCTGACCTCGGGTTCTCTGTGAAATTAGGTCATGAAGGCAGTTAGCAGTCCACCTAGAATCTTCGGGAGTTAGCTCAAATCCAAGCTAGGGAACTTTTGAAGCTCACACGGCTCAATCGGTAAGGCGTTGGTTTACCAATGAGCGAGACTTCGGTTCGCATCTTGGGGCGATTGCCGGAATTATTTGGTTATATATATATATATATATATATATATATATATATATATATATATATATATATATATATATATATATATATATATATATAGATATATAGATATATATATAGATATAGATATATAGATAGATATATAGATAAATATATATATAGATATATATATAACTATATATATATATATATATATAATATAAATATATATATATATATATATATATATATATACTGTATATATACAGTATACACACACACACGTGGTCAGCCACTGGCGTTGAGTTTGTGTGTCTATAACAAAACTTCCAAACAAGACAAACGTTTTTAACCAAACTTCGCACACACAGTCATTGGTCAGGCAATATCTGACAGTCCAACTTTGGCTCAAATTGATCTTACCCGAAAGTGAGTTTTGACAACTTTTGCAGCACCCAGTCCCTCCCATCAATGAAGTCTACGGGAAACTCGCGCCCACAAATTAAGTTGCAAAACTGAGCGAACGCAATATTTGTATTTCATCACTGATAACCATCGCTTCTATCCGTGGAAACAATATCGTAACCTCCTTCATCCAATATGCGTCGTTCAATAGTGATTGTGATTGATTAGAGACAGAAAATAGGCGGGACTTGTTTCGCCTGTGACTATTACATATTATGTTTGATAAACAGATGCAGAGTAAAAATAGAATAAAATATAAAATAATAAAAATAAAATAAAGCCAAATTAAATGAAATTTAATACGATAAAATATAAGAATAAAACAAAAAATAAAATAGAATTAAACCAAACTGAATTAAACAAACTAAAATAAAAAAGCGATAGAATAAAATATAACATAAAATAAAATAGAATATAATAAAATAAAAGACCATATTCAATTCTCACATTTTGTTCTTCAACGCTTAACTGCACTTGTTCATTTTTGTTCACCTATGTTCATGTTGAACATCGACTTTTTAGATCTAGAAATTAACACGTCCTTTCTAGTAGAGATGGTACATACTTTGCACGTCCTGATAGTTCTAGACGATCAGATATTTTGTTTCAATGTTCTAATTTCTTTGAATAAAAAAATCTTTCAACCAAATTTTGGGTTGGTTTTCTTTCAGTTTTAATTTATTCTTAAACTTTTCTAATGAAACAATTTTCCGGGGTCCAAATCCCCGTTTATTGAATTTACATCAACACTGTTTCATTGGAGGAGAGACTTCAGAAGAAAGTTCTGTAGTGGCTTCAGAAGGAAGTTCTGAAGTGACTTCAGAAGGTTCAGAAGGAAGTTCTGAAGTGGCTTCAGAAGGAAGTTCTTAAGTGGCTTCAGAAGGAAGTTCTTAAGTGGCTTCAGAAGGAAGTTCTGAAGTGGCTTCAGAAGGAAGTTCTGAAGTGGCTTCAGAAGGAAGTTCTTAAGTGGCTTCAGAAGGAAGTTCTGAAGTGGCTTCAGAAGGAAGTTCTGAAGTGGCTTCAGAAGGAAGTTCTGAAGTGGCTTCAGAAGGAAGTTCTTAAGTGGTTTCAGAGGGAAGTTCTGAAGTGGTTTCAGAAGGAAGTTCTGAAGTGGCTTCAGAAGGAAGTTCTAAGTGTCTTCAGAATGAAGTTCTGAAGTGGCTTCAGAAGGAAGTTCTGAAGCTGTTTTCAGAAGGAAGTTCTTAAGAGGCTTCAGAAGGAAATTCTGAAGTGGCTTCAGAAGGAAGTTCTGAAGTGGCTTCAGAAGGAAATTCTGATGTGGCTTCAGAAGGAAATTCTGAAGTGGTTTCAGAAGGAAGTTCTGAATTGTCTTCAAAAGGAAGTTTTGAAGTGGCTTCAGAAGGATGTATGTCTTTCTGTAACCAACTTCACTTCTGTACGACGAAAAACTTCAGTGATATTATTCTGGTTGACGCCAAGAGGTTTTATTAAGATCATCAGGACAGACTCTATTGTGCCGGTCTTGCATTCGCTTGGTCCTGGGTTCGAGCCCCGCACTCCCCTCCGATTCCCAGCAGTGACTGTAACCTGTCCCAACAGCAACGAAAATATTTAGATTACGATCACCTTTTCACGTGAACGTAATTTTCCTTACGTCCTCTAAAAGAAGAATATTTTATATATTTATATATATATATATTTATATATATATATATATATATATATATATATATATATATATATATATATATAAACTAAATATAAGGTTGACCGAATAAAACAGAGACTTAGGTCATTCTTTTATTTAGAAGGTAACGAAGACAACTATATGAAAATAAACATATGTTAGAAATATATTCGGACGTCCACTACGAAGAGACAGTCTCTGAATCTAGAATCTAAAATGCTAGAGGGACTGAACCGTCATTCTAGCTAAGAGAAGATAGAGAGAGAGAGAGAGAGAGAGAGAGAGAGAGAGAGAGAGAGAGAGAGAGAGAGAGAGAGAGAGAGAGAGAGAGAGAGAGAGAGAGAGAGAGAGAGAGAGAGAGAGAGAGGGGGGGGAACAAAAAAGAAAGAGCAAAATAAAGAGCAAAACAGAGCAAGAAATAGAAAAATAAATAAATAAGGAAATAAAAAATGACACAGGAAACCAAAAAAGAGAGAAAGAGCGAGAGCAAAAAAAGAGCAATCGAAAGAGAGTAAAGAGAGAAAAGAGAGCAAGAACGAGTGCAAGAACGAGAGCGAGAGCGAGCACAGTGCAGCGAAGGCACTGTCTCTGCCCTGCAGTGCTGCAGTGTTGCAGTCCCTCCCTACCGCGCGCGCGCGCGCACACACACATTAGGCTCGGAAGGTCCATTTTTGAGATACTCTGAAAGTTCCCGACTCCATAAAAGTTCAGATTTATAAATTCAGAATATATTTAATAAAAGCAAATTTGAAACAAAACGGGGTTATTATAATGCTTCGTTATTCTAGAAAGCTTTCCAACGCGTGTTAAAATTAAACTAGAAGGGGACTAGTGGTCTAGTATGATGTATTACAATAGAAATAATTGATGAAATGACTACATAAAAAATTAAATATCTAAGCAATAAAAGTAGTCGAGCGCAATATATAATAATATAAACAATTAATAAAATAATTACATAAAGATTAAATATCTAAACAATAAAAAAATACCACATTCTTGGGTAATATAAAGGCTCGAGTTCGATCCCCAACGGACACTCCCAATTTCAAAAATCTTAAAGAGAACAAAACACGCCACCCTTCACTTAACTTGGGATTTGAAAAACAAAATTGGAAAAATGGATAACACCGTAAAACTAATTTGTATTGATATTCCTAGAAATAAAAATTGTACATCCATTTCATATAGGTAGAGATAAAATGTAAGTGAAGTACTTTAAAATACTCGTTTCCTAATATTGAAAAAAGGCGTGCTAAAATGATAAAGTATATAATAGCAATAATATCAATAACAACAATCATCACAATGAAAATAATAATGATATAACTGTAATATAGTAGCAGTAACAATAATGATAATAATAATAATAATGATAATGATAATGATAATGATAACGATAATGATACCGATAACAATAATGATAATAATAACAATAATAATGATAACAATGACAACAATAGTAACAATAATGGTAATAACAATGATAATTATTATAACAATAATATCATACTAATGATAATAAAATAACATTTATAATGATAATGATAATAATAGTAATAATGATAATAATAACGATATTGATAATAAAAACAATAACAGTAATTATAACAATAATAATAACAACAACAATAACAATAATTACAATAATAATAATAATAATAATAGTAATAATAATAATAATAATAATAATAATAATAATAATAATAATAATAATAGCACCAATACAAATGATAATGATAAACTAAAATTAGAATAAGACTAAAGATATTTCACATAGAAAACATACAAAATTATAAACAAAAATGTAATAAAATCAAAAACAAACAAAAAACAGAAGAGATAAAAAAAAACGAAAAATTAAATAGAAGAGACAAAATTAATAATAATAAAAAAAAAAAAACCATTTATCGCCGTTGTTTGTGATTCGGGCTCAACTACAGCGATATTATTTCATGTAAACAACCACAAAGGAGATGCCTGATAGAAAGGACGGTTGTCGTCATCGTCAATCGTCTTCAACTTTTCTTTGGAACTCAAAGAAGACTTATATAAAAAAAAATGTGGCGAGAGTCTATAATTAACAATTTTTCTTACATTTTTGTTGAATTCTTTTATTTCATTTCACCTTATGTTATTTTCTTTTACGATATTTCCTATAATATATAATAAATATGGAGGGAAAAGGTGTAAAATACTCAATAACAAATGGTGGTTTTCGAAACAAAACTAATATAGACAAGACCTTTGAATTCCTACTGTGCACAGTGAATATACAAAAGAGGACAGGGGAGTCATATGAGACGTACAAAGAAAAGAAAAGAGAAGTAAAGCAAAAGGTAAAGGAGGCAAAGAGGAGAGCAGATGTGAAATGGGGTAGGAGTATGACAGAAAATTTTGAAAGTAATAAAAAGATGTTTTGGAAAGAAATTAAGAGAGGAAGAGGAGGTGAATCAAGTAGGGAAGAAAAGGTAAAAGGTACAGATGGAGAGTTGATAATGGAAGAGATGGCAGTGAGGGGAAGATGGGCAGAATATTTTAGGGAGTTGCTGAATGTGAAGGAGGATAGGGAAGGAAAGATTGCTGCAGTGGGAAATACGAAGAAAATGAGAGTGATGAGTGAGGAGAATGGAGGAGAAATAAGGAAGGATGAGGTGAAGGCAGTTGTAAAGATGATGAAAGCAGGTAAGGCACCTGGTCTGGATGGATGTCATGCAGAATGTCTGAAAAAGGGAAGTTCAGTGATGGTGGACTGGTTGGTGAGGTTATTTAATGTTTGCTGGAGAGAGGGTAGAGTACCGGAGGACTGGAGTAGTGCCTGTATAGTTCCTCTTTACAAGGGAAAAGGGGACAAGTGTGAATGTAGTAATTTCAGAGGGATTAGCCTGTTGAGTGTAGTAGGGAAGGCTTATGGGAGAATCTTAATTGAGAGGATTAGGAGAGGAACAGAAGGAGTAATTGGTGAGGAAAAGTGTGGATTTAGGACGGGTAGAGGTTGTGTAGATCAGATCTTTGTGGTAAGACAGATATGTGAGAAAGCTATAGGAAAGGGGAAGGATGTTTTTTGGGCTTTTATGGATCTGGAAAAGGCTTATGATAGGGTAGACAGAAAGGCACTGTGGGAGGTTATGTAGATTTATGGGATAGGAGGAAAGCTTTTGGGAGCTGTCAAGAGTTTTTATGTGAGTAGTAGAGCATGTGTTAGGATTAGAAATGGAGAGAGTGAGTGGTTTGAAGTAAAGGTGGGACTTCGTCAAGGATGCGTTATGTCGCCCTGGCTGTTCAACTTACCCATGGATGGGGTGGTGCGAGAGGTGAATGCTAGGGTAGTGAGTCAGGGATTGGAGATGGTTAAAGAAAATGGAGAAAAGTGGGAGGTGAGCCAGCTGTTGTTTGCGGACGACACTGCGCTTGTGGCAGGGTCAGAGGAGGGATTGAGGAAGCTGGTGGCAGAGTTTGGGAGAGTATGTGATAGAAGAAAGCTAAAGATAAATGTGGGTAAAAGTAAGGTGATGAGATGTACAAGGGGTGAAAGTGGCAGTAGACTGGAAGTGAACATTAAGGGAGAGCGACTGGAGGAAGTGGATAGTTTTAGATACTTGGGTGCAAGTGTAGCAGGAAAAGGTGGAGTGAAGGTGGAGGTAGAATGTAGATTGAGAGAAGCGAGTAAATGCCTTGGTGGTTTAAAGAGTGTAATGAGAAATAGACATTTGGGAATGGATGCGAAGAGGAGACTGTATGAAGGAGTGATTGTGCCAACAGCACTGTATGGGGCAGAAACGTGGAACATAAGAGAAGAAGAGAGAAGGAGTTTGAATGTGTTTGAGATGAGGTGTCTGAGAAGTATGGTGGGGGTTACTAGGCTAGATAGAGTGAGAAATGAGGAGGTGAGGAGGAGAACAGGGGTGAAAAAGGATTTGGGAGATAGGGTTGATGAAAGAATATTAGGATGGTTTAGACACATGGAAAGAATGAGTGAAGAAAGACTAGTAAAAGAGGTATGGAAGGCAGATGTGGAGGGAGTGAACATGAGGGGACGTCCTAGGATGAGGTGGATGGATGGGGTGAAGGGGGCTTTGGGGAAGAGGGGAATGTCTGTTGAGGAAGGAAGGGAGAGGACGGAAGACAGAGGTGAGTGGAGAATGGTTGTATATGGATGATGTTGTGACTGCATGAGGAGGAATGGGCGGGGGGTGGGGGGTGGGGTAGTATGTGTGAGTAAATTTTGACGCAGCCCGAAGGGATTTCTCCCCGTCCTCGCCTTATATGCAAAGGGGGACGGAGAGGGGGGGTCGCCGATTAAATGAAGCGGTCTTGCTGTGGATGTACTGTGTCTTGCGACACTGCTTCTGACCCAGGGCGGTGGGCAGGGTGCAGGGATGACCCGTCATCCAGGAGGTGCTCAGATGAGAGGAAGGGTGGGAGGGGTGTGGAGTGTATTTAGGGATGAAATGGGTGGGAGTGTTTTTATGCCTTTCCCTTTTTGGCTACCTCCCTTGGAAGGGGGAAAAAGCCTTGGTATATGTATGTATGTATGTATATATATTATATATATATATATATGTATATATATATATATATATACAATGTGTGTGTGTGTGTGTGTGTGTGTGTGTGTGTGTGTGTGTGTGTGTGTGTGTGTGTGTGTGTGTGTGTGTGTGTGTGTGTGTGTTTGCATATGCATATTTTTTATTTTATTATTTAAGAGGGGGGTGGGGCTCAGGACACTCCTTTGCTAAGCACACGTTTTCTATTCTCCCCTGACAAAAAAAAAAAAAATGTATAAATAAAATCCTGTTTTCTTTTAACGTTATGAACATTTGCGAGACCCAGCGGAAATGCCCGAAAACATAACAATGCCCTTTCAAAAAAAAAAAAAAACTTACATGTAATTTTAAAATCTAATTTTTCTATGTGCACTACAAGGCATACAGTAGCATAAGAATATCCATGTGCATGTACACATGTGCATGTACACATGTGCATGTACTCGTGTATATGTACACATGTGGTCGCACACATGCATAAGCAGGTTCGCACGAGCCCACGCGCACACACACATAAACACACACACACACACACACACACACACACACATACACACACACTGCTAGAATGTGGATGCCTATATACACATGATTAGCGTAATTCCAGCAACAGAAAAAAATTATTAATTAAATCGATGTATGTGACAGCTAGATCAAAGAAAGAAATCGGAGATGAGCAAAACCCCGGAAAAGAAAAAAAGTGAAAGAAAAGAAGGAGATAAACGGCAAATAGAATAAAGAAGGAGGAGGAGGAAAACGAGAAGAAGAAGAAAAAGAAGAAGACGAAGGGGAAGAAGGAGAAGACGGGGAAGAAGGATAAGAAGAAGAAGAAGAAGAAGGAGGAGAAGGAGAAGGAGAAGAAGGAGAAGGAGAAGAAGGAGAAGAAGGAGAAGAAGGAGAAGAAGGAGAAGAAGGAGAAGAAGGAGAAGGAGGAGGACGAGGAGAAGGAGGAGGAGAAGAATTAGAAGGAGGATAGGAGGAGGAGGAGTAGGAGGAGGAGAAGAAAGAGGAGGAGAAGAATGAGGAGGAGAAGTATGAGAAGGAGAAGAAGGAG